>NC_133047.1:1932307-2243076 GCF_048771995.1 Taeniopygia guttata | reverse complement strand
GGATGTGCAGGGAAGGCTCCGGCACCGAGCTGGGTTCTCCCGGCATCCCAAAGTCCCCGGGCCCAGAGGTTTGGTTCTGTTTTGGGGCTGGGTCCTGCCACAGCCGTGCCGGGTTCCTTCGGGCGCTGCGTGGAGGGATTGGGGTGTTGGGGAAGGTGAGGGACTGAGCGTTCTGACATCCAAGAGTCCTGATCCCTGAATACCCTGATATCTGAGGGTCCTGATCCCTGAGCAGCCTGATCCCTGAGCATCCTGATCCTTGGGCATCCCAATCCATGAATATCCTGATCCCTGAGCAGCCTGATCCCTGAGCAGCCTGATCCCTGAGCAGCCTGATCCTTGGGCATCCCAATCCATGAATATCCTGATCCCTGAGCAGCCTGATCACTGAGCATCCCAATTCCTGAGCATCCTGATCCTTGAGGATCCTGATCCTTCACTATCCTGATCCTTGAGCAGCCTGATCCTTGAGGATCCTGATCCTTGAGTATCCTGATCCCTGAGCAGCCTGATCCTTAGGTATCCCAACCCCTGAATATCCTGATCCCTGAATATCCCAATCCTTGAGGATCCTGATCCTTGGGCATCCTGATCCCTGAGCATCCTCATCCATGGGCATCCTGATCCCTGAGCATCCTCATCCATGGGCATCCTGATCTTAGTCATCCCAGACCCTGAATATCCTGATCCTTGAACATCTGAGGGTCCTGATCCCTGAGCATCCTGATCCCTGAGTAGCCTGATCCTTGAGGATCCTGATCCTTGTGCATCCTGATCCCTGAGCATCCTGATCCTTGGGTATCCAAACCCCTGAGCATCCTGATCCCTGGGCGTCCTGATCCTTGGGCATCCCGATCCTTGGGCATCCCAACCCCTGACTATCCTGATCCCTGAATATCCTGATCCTTGAGCATCCTGATCCCTGAGCATCCTGATCCTTGGGCATCCCAACCCCAGAGCACTTTGATCCCTGAGCATCCTGATCCTTGGTCATCCCAGCCCCTCAATATCCTGATCCTTGAACATCTGAGGGTCCTGATCCCTGAGCACCTTGATCCCTGAGCATCCTAGACCCTGAACACCACAGCCTCTGAATATCCTCACCCCTGAACATCCCAGTCCCTGAGCATTCCAACATCCAAGGATCCTCTGAGCATCCCAGCCTTTGGGAATCCTCCTCCCTGAGCATTGTGACCCTTGAGCCTGGTCCCTGAGCATCCTGGTCTCCAAGAACGCTGACCCCTGAGCATCCTGGTCTCCAAGCATCCAATCCTCTGAGCATCCTGACCCCTGGAGCGCCCTGGCTCTGAGCATCCCTCTCTCCAAGCATCCTGACCCCTGATCATCCCAACCTCTGAGCATCCCGACCTCTGAGCATCCTGACTCCCAAACATTCCATCCTCCCAGTCCCCCAGCTGCTGAACATCCTGCCTCCCAGCATCCCTGGCCCCAAACATCCTGGCCCCATGCCTTCCTCAGGGGCAGCATCCTCCCAGCCTCTAAAATCAAGTGCTTTAATAACAGTCTGTAAAAGGACCGTGGAGAGAGGGGGGAAATCATTGTGTGATCCAAGGTTATCAGTTCACCAAGTGTTTCCTGCCCTGGATTTGACCATTCCCAGGATAAAACTGAGCAATGAGGGCTGCCTTAATGAAAATGCCTGGCCCTAGAAACACCAGTGTGACCATTCCAACCCTGCTGTGTCTGAGTGTTCCAGAACCCCTTTTTCCTGCAGGAATTTGCAGCAGCAGCATGACCCTGGCTTTGTGCGTGTCAGCCCTGAGCTGTTGGAAGTTGTTTTTATTTATTTTATTGTTGCTTTTATTTATTTTTAAGGATTTTATGTTTAAACATAAAGATTTAGGAAATCCCACACTGCTCATCACATCCCTGGGGCAGCTCCAGCCGCTGCCACCACACCTGGCTCTGTCCCGAGCAGCAAAGCTGGGCTCAGATCCCAGTTTTCCCACAAAAAACAAAACCTCTTGGGGCGGGAATCCAAAACTTGCCATCCCAGAGGACCATCCATGAGTGGCTGCACATCCGGGCTGGGCAGTGACAGCTCTGGGGGGTTGTTTGTTTGGGAAATAGGATCAGAAATAAGCCCTGGGGTTGTGGTGTGGCCCCAGCGCAGGGCTGGGCCGGCCACCGCTGTTCCATTCCAGAAATGTCACTGAGTCAGGAATGACTCAGAATTATAATGGGAGACATTTCCAACCCTCTGCATGACTCGGAGACGTCTTCCAGGGATATTAGAGCTGTTTGTAAAGTCCAGGCCTTGCCCTGGCGCTGTCCCTCCCTCCCTGGCCAGGGTGACAGCCCAGCGCGTGGTGGCAGCCGGGATGTGGCTGAGGGTGCTCCTCCGTGTCCCACGGGATCAGGGGGATGTTCTGTGGGATCAGGGGGATGCATTAACTCTCCCATCAGGTGGCAGGTGTCTATTAACGTGACTCCCATCACCGCTGCCTCCGCCCTGCCCTTGACCCGGGGCTGGCCCTGCAGACGGCTCCGTGTCACGCGTGACCCCCGTGGGTGACCTCAGCGCCGAGGTGGCCACAGCTCCCGGGATTTTGGCTGTTAGAGGGGGGGAATCTGTGTCTGAGCATCATCTGGGTCCGTTCTGCTGCCCTTCCCAAGCAGGGAAATGTCCCTCCTGCTCCTGGGTGGCGGGAAAGGGACAGGTCTATGAGGTGACGCGGTGGCACCCAGGAGCAGCGCTCCCCCCGGAGATTCCTCAGCACCTCCTCTTCCTCATCTCATCCCGGCCTCCAGAGCCAATTAATGAAGCAGGAACGAAATGAGGGAGGTGTTTGGTCCAGTCAGACCAGTCCAGGGCTCTGGGGTGAGCGGTGTGGGTCGGTGCCGGCGCCGTTCCCGCTGCGATGCCGTGAGCCGGGCTCGGGGAGCTGCGCGCTTCCCTCCGCGCTGGAAATACTTTCTCACCAAATAGCATTAAATATTCCTGAGCTGTGAACATCTTGGACTGATTTTATTTTCCATAAATAAACTTGTTGGGAGATATTTGGAGATGGGCCTAAGCTGCAGAGCTTGGACTGGCTCCCAAATCTCGCTGCTGTTTGGGCTCGAGGGGTTGGTTCAGGATTGTTTCGAGCTTTATTTCGGTTTCATGGAGTTGGGATTAAGGAGCTGCCCTCAAACAGGACCCTCTCAGTGCTTTCCTAAATTCCCTGATCCCCTCAAGTGCTGTTGATGGTGGGAAAGGGGATCACAGGTGTCCCCTCCCCCTCAGACACGGGTATAGGGTTATATCTATAGGGCTGGGCATTTTGGAAGTGGCATTTCCAGTGGGATCAGCTGGAATTCTTCCAGAGGTACCAAATCCCAGTTTATTGGGCTGGGACTGCTGTTCCCACATCACACCTGGGTCTGTGGATGCTCTGTGTTTTAGGCACTGTGGGGTTTTGGGGCACAAATCTTTCCTCGTCACACAGACAAAGGTGCCCCTTGCCCACTTGGAGATGCCTCCAACCTATCCCAGCTTCTTGCTGGAAATTTGTTGCTTTCCAGATTGGACAAAGAAAAGCAGAAAAAGAGAGATTAAAAAAAAAAACAAAAAAAAAACCAAACAAAAAAAAAAGCCCAAACAATGATGTTTATTTATTTTCCAATGGGGAAATGAAGTGGGAGAGCTGCAAGGACGTGTTTGCAAACCCGCTCCTCTCCTGGCACAGCTCACCCAGAGGAGGCCGGATCCGGATCTGTGGGGCAGGGAGGTTTCATTCCCGTCCTTTCCCGAGCGTTTCCTGCCTGTCCCTGTGCCTGATTAACAGTGACAAGGACAGGATTGCTCTTTTGGTGAGCGCACATGCTCCCCAAACCCCCGGCCAGCCCTCAGCCTCGCCTTCCCTTCTTCTCCCTCAATCCCCAGGTTTATTCCGGAGGAAGAGGAGTCTAATCCGCCCTGTAAACTCTGTCACGTCCTCATTAATTTGGCCATGTCTCCCTCGGTCGCCTTAGGGAAAAATCACATTTTTAACGAGGCTCCCGTGGGGGGCAAGGGCTTCATTTTGACAGCTGAGGTGGGAAAGGTGCAGCGTCAGGGTTTGCGGCTGCTCCGCACCGGGAATTTCCTCCCGGCCTCCCTTCAGCCGGGGGGAGACCTCTGCTCCCCAATTTCCTGCGGGATTAAAGCTGAGATGGGCACAGACCCAGAGCTGAGGGGTGCTCTGGGTTTTCCACAGTTCCAAACCTTTAGGAGAACCTCATGGCTCAGGACGAGTTGCCCTGGCTAATTCTGGCCAATTCTGTTTTCTTTTCCCCCCCATTATTCCTAAATTCAAGCATTTTCTAGTGAAATCTCATGTCATGATCTTATTTCCAAAGAATATTGTGAATATATTCCAAATAATCGTATATAAATGGCATTTATTTTTAATTATATAATATATATAATTAATTTTTATATATATTATGTATACTCCTAATATTTTATCTATATTATGTATTTTCCCAATATTCTAAATATATTATGCATATTATGTGCTTTCCCAATGTATTATATATAATATGTATATACTCAGCATATTAGATATAACACGGCTTGTCTATACATCTATTTTATATTCTATATATTTAATGCTGTCTCTGGCCCTGCATCCCTGAGTGTTTTTGTGCTCAGGGCAAGGATCCGTGGCTTTTCT
The DNA here is from genome assembly GCF_048771995.1 of Taeniopygia guttata. Taxonomy (NCBI): domain Eukaryota; kingdom Metazoa; phylum Chordata; class Aves; order Passeriformes; family Estrildidae; genus Taeniopygia; species Taeniopygia guttata. The sequence continues at coordinate 2,238,415 of NC_133047.1, read as the reverse complement.
GTGTAAGGCCAGTGGCTGATCCGCAGGGATCTCGCTCCATCCTGGGAGCTCTTCTAACCCATTCTAATGCAAATGTGCATTAGCTGATAATCGCAATGTTGAGTGGATTATTTCACCCCCAGACGAGCTGCTGCAAGGCACATTTTTGTTTTCTTTCCCTTTTAATATATTAAACCAAAAGGAAAAAAAAAAAAAATCCAAACCAATCCACCCTGCCACAAAGAAACCCAATTTGGGATTAGGATTGATCCCCGGGGATCCGGGCAGGAAGCAGGATCTCTCTTTTTCCCTCTTGAGGCCATAAATAAATGAAGACCCAGGACCTGGTGACACCCTCTAACAGCTTTATGGCGTGTGCACCATAATTGCACCAGCAAACATTTGTGTTGTAATTAAAGCCAGGAGCCACCAAACCATGAGAAATTAATTAAAAGGAATCCTAGCTGTGGGAGCAGCATCCCAGCCCTCCTGCCTGTCCTGCTGAAATGCTGCTTCATCCTTTCTCTTCCCCCCCAAAAAAAAACCCACAGAAGGGGTTGATGGCCCAAAATGGGGATTTTTCCTCCCAGTCTCCTGGATGCTGGAGCACCCCTGCCCTGTGCTGTCCCAGCCTCACTGCTGGTGTTGATTTTGGTGGATTTGGGGAGTAGAGGGGTTGCCCTGGGTGTGTCCCAATGTCCACATGAGATGTGGGTTTTTTTTGGGAGCAGTCACATGTTGGGTGGATGGTTAAAGGTGCTGGACTCAGCTCCTGCCAGGAGAAATGTGCAGGAAATTCGCATTTTTTTTCCAGCAGAGTTTGAATTTTGGGGTGTAAACAGGGAAAGGAGATCAGCTCTGAGGAAGAGAACCCTGCCATGAGATCTCACTAAAAAATGTTTGGGGATAATGGGAGAAATCTACACCCATCTACCCCAGAAAGGGCTTTAGGGTTTTTTAGGTTTGGGTATAAAAATGAACAGAGATCAGCTCTTAGGAAGAGGACATTGCCATGAGATCTCCCTAAAAAATGTTTAGGGATAATGTGGAAATCTACACCCAGAAAGGGCTTTAGAGTTTTTCAGGTTTGGGTATAAAAAGGGAAGGGCCATCCCGCTGTGGGAATCTTGGAATGCTGCTGTTGCCTCTGCTCCAACCCCTCAACCTCTTTCCCAAACCCCCTCCCACCCCAGGAGCAGCTTTTGGCCGAACCCATCATCCCAAAAAACGGGATTTGGCTGGAAGCTGCCATCCCCCCATCCTGCTCCAACCATGATGGGGAGATTGAATTCCCCCATGCTCCGGGAGCTTGGAGAAAAGAGCTGAATCCACCAAAACAAACCCTTTCCCTGCACGTGTGGCTGCTTCCCCCGGGAGAGGCTGAAAGAGAGACTGGAGCGCTTGTGACAGATGTTAATCGCATCATTTAATGCACTCCTGGAAGGCACTTGGATACAGGGATGGGGAGGAACAGGAGAATAGAACATTGTCTCCCGTTTCCGGCAGCTTCCCCCGGGAATGGATAACCCCAGGATGCACAGCTCGCCCAGGGAGTGAGGGAGGTGGGAATGGCAGCGAGGAAATTCAGGAGTTTTCTGGCGAATGCGCCCGTTTTGGTACACGGGAGTGATAAAAAAAGGTAGAGAAATGGGTTTTGTTTGGTTTCCAAAGGAATGTTTTCTGGGAAAGGTGGAGAGGGTGAAATAGGGATGGTGGGATCACTTCTGATCCACAGCCTGGAGCAAATGGGGGAAGGGGGAGAGGGAAAAATGGGGATTCAGGGATCATGGCTGGCCCACGTGTGAGCATCCCTGGAGAAAATAGGGGATATAGGAGAGGGGAAATAGGGATGGGGGATCACACCTGATCCACACCTGAACATCCCTGGAGAAAACAGGGAATGCAGGAGAGGGGAAATAGGGATGGAGGGATCTCACCTGATCCACAGCCTGGATCAAACATAGATACAAGAGAGGGAAAAATAATGATGGAGGGATCTCACCTGACCCATACCTGAACATCCCTGGAGAAAACAGGGAATGCAGGAGAGGAGGAAATAGGGATGGTGGGATCATGGCTGATCCACACCTGAGCATCCCTGGAACAAACAGTGATATAGGAGAGGAGGAAACAGGGATGGTGGGATCATGGCTGATCCACACCTGAGCATCCCTGGAGAAAACAGGTAATACAGAAGAGAGGGAAATAGGGATGGAGGGAATCACACCTGAGCATCCCTAGACTAGAGCTGGATACAGGAGAGGGGGAAATAAGGGTGGAGGGACCAGATCTGATCCACACCTGAACATCTCTGGACAAAACATGGATACTGGAGAAGGGAAATAGGGATGGAGGGATCATGTCTGAGCCACACCTGAGCACCCCTGTACAGAATGAGGGATAAAAGAAGGAAAATGATTGTGTCAGGATCACTCCTGATCCAGCCCTGAGAACCCCTGGAGCAAACACCCCTGCTCGGCCTGAGGAACGATGAAAGCCCGTCCCATATCCACCGTGGGTGGGCTGCAGAGGGGAATTGCATTTCCAAGACAGGAGCAGCATCCCATGGGCTGCTTCCCTGATTGAATTCCCCCTTGGTGACCCGGGCAGGTAATTGAGGCGCAGGGGAGCCGGGGCAGATCGCAGCCCCTGGAAATCAGCACCTCCAGGCACCCCCTGAGCCGGGCAGCAATTGAGGCGAGCTGCCTTCAAGGTGCCTCAAAGTAATCAACTTATTGCCTAATAGATTTCTCAGTCATGAATTCCCCGTGCTCCGTATGCCCCCCAATCAGAGCAATTATGGATTTAAATGGAGCTGGAATCCGTGGTGCAGAAAATGCCCGTTTTAGCGGGAGATTGGCCAGAGGTGAGGGACCTGGAACACCCCTGGTAATGAAAGCTCTTCACAGCTTGCCGTGTTCCACCCGGGAATAATTGCTGCAGCCTGTGATACGGATCCGGCTGCGTTAATGATGCCCTGGTCCTTTTCACAGGACTCATTGCAGCTTTCCCCCGTTTTGTTTTTTTTTTAATTATTTATTTTATTTATTTAATTTTTTTTTATTTTTTATTTTTTATTTTTCCCCCACCCAGGATTTCAAAGCACCGAGGCATGGTGGGAATTAACACATTACCGCCGCTGTTGTGGGGCTCAGGGTATTTCCAAATGTTGTTCCCAGGATCCATTAACAAAGTGCCGGGATCAGGAGCCTCGGGAAAGGGTGGCTGGAGGGGAATGGAGTGTGACACGGGTGTCACCCCGCTGTCCATCCCCTTTGGAATTTATTCGCCGTGACAGAATGGATTTATCAGAACAAAACATACATCAGGAATTTAAAAAAAAAATTAAAAATTAAAAAAAAAAAATTGGATTGGAAATAAAACTCCCATTAACTTCCAAATGAAAACCACATCCAAGGGAGACAGTTGGCTTCTCCTCTGAGTTTATTATTAAATATTTTACCAGGGAGGGAAGTTCTGAGCTGAGCATCTTTTCCCTCCTGTTCCTGGCAAGAGCAGTTTGTGTGGAGGGAGGGTGAGCTCTGGGTTGTTTTCCCGAAGCTCTTTCTGGGGGTAGCTGGGTGGAGATTTCTCCCATTATTCCTGGACTTAAACAGCTTTTTAATGAGATCCTAAGGCAGGGTCCTATTCCTAAGTAATATCAGAAATATATCTGTACTTGCACTATATCTCTATCTATCTGGAATACCGTCTGTATTTCCATACAGCGCATATATAGAATATGTAAAGATGATATAGACAATAGATAGGGAATATACAGAGAATATAGTCTATATTTCCATGTAGAATATATTCAAAAATCTAGAAATGCATATTAAAATATATAAATATATCTATTCTATATGGAAATATAGAATATATAGAATATTTATTCCAAATATATGCTAAATGATATATAATATATGATACATTATATTACATATTATATATGTAATATTATATATTACGTATTATATGTTACATATTATATATTATATATTATATAGTATATATTATATAGTATATAGTATATAGTATATAGTATATACTATATACTATATACTATATAGTATATATTTATATTATATATTATATGTTATATATTATATATTATATGTTATATATAATATATAAGATATTATATATATTATATATAATATTATATATTTTAAATATATATTATATGTTATATATTATATGTTATATGTTATATATTATATATTATATATTGTATATTATATATTATATATTGTATATTATATATTATATATTATATATTATATATTATATATTATATATTATATATTATATATTATATATTATATATTATATATTATATATTATATATTATATATTATATATTATATATTATATATTATATATTATATATTATATATTATATATTATATATTATATATTATATATTGTATATTATATATTGTATATTATATATTGTATATTATATATTGTATATTATATATTGTATATTATATATTTTAAATATATATTATATATTTATATTATTATATATATATTTTTATAAGTTATTTTATTTGGCACATAGGGGTGGGAGAAAGGCCCTGCCTGTCCTTTTGGACACTCCCAACCCGCAGCAGCACATTCCAAGCGCTGGGAGGGCGCATCCCGGCAGGTAAATGGATGCCGTGGGCGGGTCCGTGCCGCATCCCCAGGGATGGAGCCGGACCGAGCATCTCCCGCCGCTCCTGAGCCGCTTTAATTTCCTTTCCCCCAAATGGAACCGAGATATTTTTATTTTTTTCCTCCCTCTGCGGCTCCCGAGGGGCTCCGGGATTAATTTCCTGGGGTGACCCCGGTGCCCCGGCGGCCGCGGGGTCGCGGGGGGGACCGGCGGGCGCTGATCAGGAGCTCGGGGCGGTGGGGCAGCGCGGAAATGGCATTTCCCCGTTAACTCAGTCCCACAGCGGCCCCGCCGAGCCCGGATTCAATTACCGGCCCCGGCAGCGCTGGCCTTGGGGACAGCAGTGTCACCGTCCCCCGCCAGCGCCACAACCTCTCCGGGACCCCCGGTGGCCTCGGGGGCGGCTGGGGTCCCTGCAGAGAGGGGTCGGGAGCGTTTGGGAATGGGCAATGAGCAGGGGGTTGTAGGAATGAGAGTTTAGCCCCGTAAGGATTTTCTCTCGGAGCAGAGCTGGGGTTTGGTGGCCGTGGGGCGTGTGTGGCACCCTGAGGATTGTCCCCTGTCCCCCTCGCCACACAGGGCATGGGGCAGAGCCAGGCAGCTCCCACAGGGCACTGACACTGTCTGGGTGATTTTAAGGAGGAGGAGGGGATGGGACAGAGGCTGGGGAGAAGCCAGGGAGGCTCCTCTCAACACCAGGAGCTGCTGTGAGACTCCTCACAACGAGCACAGGGACACCTGCAGGGACAGTGGCCACCACCTTCCTGGCGTGGCCCACGCTCAGGTCACCCGGATTTCCCACAGCCAAGGTCTGAACTTATCCCCAGATCCTCCTCCCTCAGAATCACAGAATGGTTGAGGTTGGAAAAGGCCTCCGGGATCACTGAGTCCAACCAGCGCCCCATTCCCACCTGGTCACATCCAGGTCTCCTTGGACACCTCCAGGATGGGGATCCAGCCCTCCCTGGGCAGTCCCAAGGCCTGAGTTCCCTTTCCATGGGGAAATTCCTGCTGGTTCCACCCTGAGCCTGCCCTGGCCCAGCCTGAGGCCGTTCCCTCTGCTCCTGTCCCTGTTCCTGGAGCAGAGCCCGACCCCCCGGCTGTCCCCTCCTGGCAGGAGCTGTGCAGAGCCACAAGGTCCCCCCTGATCCCCCTTTTCTCCAGGCTGAGCCCCTTCCCAGCTCCCTCAGGAATTCTCCAGCCCCTTCCCAGCTCCCTCAGGAGTTATCCAGCCCCTTCCCAGCTCCCTCAGCCTCTCCTGGGGCTCCAGCCCCTCCCCAGCTCTGTTTTTCCATTTGGGACAGTTTGGGATGTGTGTGCCGGGTGTTTGGCACCATCCACTGCCCCAGTCCCAGCGGGAAGCCAGAATCGTGACAATGGGATCATTCCACTTGTGCCAGAGCCTGTGAAAATGCTCTTTCTTTTTACAGAGCAGAATCTAATCCAGAAGAGAAGAAAACACTCATTATTTAATTTTCCCCAGTATTTTTGTGTGCTCATGGGATTTTAACGCTATTAATTATTATTTAATTTGCACTTTGGCAATTCATTTGTGCTGAGCTATTCTGGTATTTGAGAGTCAGCGATGCTCAATCCCTTTTGCATCTCCATTCATGCTGCCTCTCTCCAGCCCTTCTTCCCAAGTATCCATGCATCCCTCAATCCCATCCACCTTTCTTCCAGGTACTCATCCTGTCCCATCCAAAGCATCTCCTCATTGTCCATCTCCCTTTTATTTGATTTTCTTTATAATCTCCAAATACCACACCCCAGCTGGGAAAATCCGAGCAGGAATCCTCAGCTTGGAGTCACAGCATGGAGGAGCTGTGTCTCCTGGCTGTTCCTGCTGCAGAACCCCCATCTGTGGGGCCAGCATCCCATCCCACTGTCTCCATGGAAACATCCCTCTATCCCCTCTCAGGCATCCCTAAATCCCCATCCCTTCATTTCCATGTGAGGATCCCTAAATCCCCATCCCTCCATTTCCGTGTGAGGATCCCTAAATCCCCATCCCTTCATTTCCATGTGAGATTCCTCCATTCCCATCCCTCCATCTCCATGTGAGATTCCTCCATTCCCATCCCTCCATCTCCATGTGAGATTCCTCCATTCCCATCCCTCCATTTCCATGTGAGATTCCTCCATTCCCATCCCTCCATTTCCATGTGAGATTCCTCCATTCCCATCGCTCCATCTCCACGTGAGCATCCCTCCTTTTCCATATGAACATCCTTTCATCTTCTCCATTTCCATGTGCACATCTATTCATCCCAGGTGAGGCTCCCTCCATTCTCCTCCATTCCCACCCTTCCAGCTCCACAGGAGCATCCCTCCATCCTCAATCCCCCCATTTCTGTCTGAGCATCCTTTGATCCCATGGAAAAACCTCTTCATCCCCATCTCTCCATTTCTGTGTGTGCCCCTCTCCATCCCATTCCAGCCTCCCTCCATCCCATTCCAGCCTCTCTCCATCCCATTCCAGCCTCTCTCCATCCCATTCCAGCCTCCCTCCATCCCATTCCAGCCTCTCTCCACCCCATTCCAGCCTCTCTCCATCCCATTCCAGCCTCTCTCCATCCCATTCCAGCCTCCCTCCATCCAATTCCAGCCTCCCTCCATCGCATTCCAGCCTCCCTCCATCCCATTCCAGCCTCCCTCCATCCCATTCCAGCCTCCCTCCATCCCATTCCAGCCTCTCTCCATCCCATTCCAGCCTCTCTCCACCCCATTCCAGCCTCCCTCCAGCCCATTCCACCTTCCCTCCATCCCATTCCAGCCTCTCTCCACCCCATTCCAGCCTCTCCCCATCCCATTCCAGCCTCTCTCCACATCCCAATTCAGCCTCCCTCCACCCTATTTCAGCCTCTCTCCATCCCATTCCAGCCTCCCTCCATCCCATTCCAGCCTCTCTCCACCCCATTCCAGCCTCTCTCCATCCCATTCCAGCCTCTCTCCATCCCATTCCAGCCTCCCTCCATCCCATTCCAGCCTCTCTCCATCCATTCCACCTTCTCTCTATCCCATTCCAGCCTCTCTCCATCCCATTCCAGCTTCTCTCCATCCCATTCCAGCCTCCCTCCATCCCATTCCAGCCTCCTTCCACATCCCATTCCACCTCTCTCCATCCCATTCCAGCCTCTCTCCATCCCATTCCAGCTTCTCTCCATCCCATTCCAGCCTCTCTCCACATCCCATTCCAGCCTCCCTCCATCCCATTCCAGCCTCTCTCCACCCCATTCCAGCCTCTCTCCATCCCATTCCAGCCTCTCTCCATCCCATTCCAGCCTCCCTCCATCCAATTCCAGCCTCCCTCCATCGCATTCCAGCCTCCCTCCATCCCATTCCAGCCTCCCTCCATCCCATTCCAGCCTCCCTCCATCCCATTCCAGCCTCTCTCCATCCCATTCCAGCCTCTCTCCACCCCATTCCAGCCTCCCTCCAGCCCATTCCACCTTCCCTCCATCCCATTCCAGCCTCTCTCCACCCCATTCCAGCCTCTCCCCATCCCATTCCAGCCTCTCTCCACATCCCAATTCAGCCTCCCTCCACCCTATTTCAGCCTCTCTCCATCCCATTCCAGCCTCCCTCCATCCCATTCCAGCCTCTCTCCACCCCATTCCAGCCTCTCTCCATCCCATTCCAGCCTCTCTCCATCCCATTCCAGCCTCCCTCCATCCCATTCCAGCCTCTCTCCATCCATTCCACCTTCTCTCTATCCCATTCCAGCCTCTCTCCATCCCATTCCAGCTTCTCTCCATCCCATTCCAGCCTCCCTCCATCCCATTCCAGCCTCCTTCCACATCCCATTCCACCTCTCTCCATCCCATTCCAGCCTCTCTCCATCCCATTCCAGCTTCTCTCCACCCCATTCCAGCCTCTCTCCATCCCATTCCAGCCTCTCTCCATCCCATTCCAGCCTCCCTCCATCCCATTCCAGCCTCTCTCCATCCATTCCACCTTCTCTCTATCCCATTCCAGCCTCTCTCCATCCCATTCCAGCTTCTCTCCATCCCATTCCAGCCTCCCTCCATCCCATTCCAGCCTCCCTCCATCCCATTCCAGCCTCCCTCCATCCCATTCCAGCCTCCCTCCACATCCCATTCCAGCTTCTCTCCATCCCATTCCAGCCTCTCTCCATCCCATTCCAGCCTCTCTCCATCCCATTCCAGCCTCTCTCCATCCCATTCCAGCCTCCCTCCATCCCATTCCAGCCTCCCTCCATCCCATTCCAGCCTCTCTCCATCCCATTCCAGCCTCCCTCCATCCCATTCCAGCCTCTCTCCATCCCATTCCAGCCTCCCTCCATCCCATTCCAGCCTCTCTCCACCCCATTCCAGCCTCTCTCCATCCCATTCCAGCCTCTCTCCATCCCATTCCATCCTCTCTCCATCCCATTCCAGCCCCCCTCCATCCTCACCCTCACATTTCCAAGCCAGCATCCCTTCATCCCATCGAGCTCCCTCCATCCCCCTCCATCCCCGCCACTTCCCCAGATAATGAGAGCGAGTTTAAAAAACTTAAAGCCTCTTCCTGCCCGCGGTGAGTGACACAAATGGAGTTCATATTTAATCATCTGTTAACTCGTTGTCTATTATAGCTCTTTAATAGCACCAGAGATATTCTTAATGAAGCATGATTTAAGGTATTTACAGCTCTAGGACCGACAGACATCACTCACAGTGTGCAGGTAATGAGGCGTAAAACAGCTCTGGAAACCGTAAAAATGGGAGAGAGAGAGCGAGGAGGGAGAGAAAGCAGGCGAGGAGTTCGGAGCTGAATTGTTCCAGGGTTTGTTTTAAAATGTTTAGGCATTTAAAGTCATTTCAGCTTCGCAGAGGTGTCTGGTAGCACCGAGTTCAGCAATTCCCAGCGCTGAGAACCCCTGCCTTGCCAGGAGGGGTCTGGCCCCCCGATGCTTCGGAGCTGAGACATCTCAGGAATCATGGGAGGGAGCAGGAAAAAGCTTTTGAGGGTCCCCAAGGGCCTTGTGGGTGCATGGGAGCAAAGCCTGGAATTTCTGGGTGCAGTTTCCCCTTTGTTTTCCCACTTGGTGGCACAGCGACCTTTGCTCACCGAGGGGACACCGTGACCCTTCCCTTTGCTCGCCTGCAAATGCCACCCCTGTGCAACGCTTTTATTTGCTTATTTTTTTTCCCCCCAGAAAAAAAAATAAAATTAAAAAAAACCCATCAGAACCCAAGCCAAGTTTTGCAAAATAATTTGTGACGGAGGTGCCATTCTGCATCAAAATATTGTGTAGAAAATGTCAAATGTCACCAATCCATGTGTCCCCCCGCGTGATAGTAATTGGGCTGGAAGGCTGCGCTCTGCCACCGCGGCCGCTGGCCGCCTCCTCCTCCTCCTCCTCCTCCTCACATCCACTCGGGAGATGTCTCCGTGTCGCTTCCCGAGCCCGTCCCGGCCGCGGTGTCCCCAGCCCGGGGACGAGTGCGTGGTGCTCATTAGGCTGAGTGGTGATAAACAGCTCCTGGGCAAAAGGGGGGCACGGCGCTGGCAGCTCGGCAGCTGCAGCGGGCGCCTCTCGGGGTGCTGATTCCCTCCCTGTCCCTGGATTTGGGACGTGTGGCCCCATTCCCCGGTGTTTTCCCCTTGAGGATTTTGGTGGAATCCCCTCGATTTGAGGAACCCAAAGCAGAACCACAGTGGGGTGTCTGATTGAGGAAAACAGCCTGTTGCTCCCCTCCCTCCCCAAAAGTGCTTCAGAGGCACCCACACCTGCATTTCTAGCACCAGGGACCCTTTGGAATGCTTATCCCACTTTCTGCCTGCTTGTGTTGGGTGTGTAATACCCCACAGCTGTTTCATTGCTGCTATAAGGCAAAACAAACTGTTCTTTCAGAGCAAATAATCCATTCCTTAAAGCACCCCAAGCCCTCAATCTGGGAACAGACCTTTCGCACACACTCCTTAACCATCCTGGATGAATCAATCCTCATTAGGACATTAGGCTGCATAAATATTTGGCCGGTGAAGGAGCCCCAAGGGAGAGCAGAGCGATGGGGAGAGTTGCAGCTGGAAATTCAATGAAGTTCCCTTCTGCAGCGGGAGCCAGGCCTGGGAGAGTTGGGTCAAGCCTTCAGCCGGTGCCACTTGTCCCCTTGGGCAAGTCCTGCGGAGCAGGGTTAATTTTGCTGACCTATTTTTTTTTGCCCATGGAAGTGGCGAGGTGCAGGTGGAAAAGGAGGAGGTGGAATCCTGCGGCTCTCAGCAGCTCCTTCCCCAAGCCACAACACAACTCGGTCCCAAACAATTCCTTTGCCGCCGAGGAAGGAGCTGGAATTTCTCTCTGGCGAGGCAGCAGCAGCAGAATTGTGAAGCCGGTGCCTGTTATAGAAACTTTTTAGTACTGGGGACAAGCCAAGAAAAAAGCCCAGATTGATCTCAAATCTCAGCTGGTGCTGGCGGCGCTTCCACCTCCGACTCCTGCACTGGTGGGACGTGAGCTGGACCCCCCAAGCATCCCTGAAGAGAGCTGATGATGTTTCCCAGCTCCCTGCCCAGCCAGGAGCCCCTGCCCTGCTCTGGAAGGTGGTTTTGGGGTAGATTGAGGTTTTTTGGTTTGTAACTGCATCAACCCAGCTCTTCCCTGGCTCCATCCCCCGTCCCATCTCCACACCGGTGGGACCAGCCTGGATCATCTCGTGCCACCAAAATCCTTCACAGCAGGATAATCCAGGCTGGGGCAATGCCAGGCTGCAGCTCCCGGGGAGGTGAAAGGTTTTTTGGCTCAGATACCATCACAACCTGTCTGTGATTTCTGTGATTTCCTTCAGCACCCAGGGAAATTCCTTAGGAGCTGTCAAGGATGTGGTGGCAATGGGGCAGCTGGAAATTTCACCTCATTCCTTGAGTGCCGAGGGGCTGGTGCAGGGAACATCCTGTGCTGCGGGTGTGCACAGGGATGGGTGAGCTGGGAGGATCCAGACTGGATCCATCCAAACCCGTTCATTCCCCATGCTGGGCCTGGCTGGGCCTGGCTGGGGTTTGGCCCAATTTTGGGATGGAATTCCTACAGCAAATCTGGCCACCATCCATCTCCCCCTCACAGAATAAAGCACATTTTAATCCATTTTTCCTCCATGCCCCGGATAAACGGATGCCAACGGGTTGGACACACCAACACGGACACCCCGGGGCTCATCCAGCTCCATGCCCAACCCAAGCCGGGTATCCCTGGCAGGGCAGAGCTCCGGGGCCGCCCCGGCGCTGCCGAAAACGCCGGAGCACTGCATGTGTGCTGCTTCCATGTGCGCTGGTTTCCAAGGAAACCGCTCGCTCTACATGTGTGTCGCTTAACACCCTATTTGCTTTCATTTGGATAAGTCTTTAATTCCTGTGCAGCCCCGGCTCCGCGGGATCTGTTGAGCTCCATGTGTATCTCCAGCGCACAAAATCCCTCTCCTGCCTGCCTGCCTCTTGGAAAAGTCGCTGCCTGCTCGGAGCGACTTTCCTAAACCTGTGCCTAATTGGAGCAGCTAATGCTTTCTGCAGGAATAAGTGGATATTTCACTGCTGCTTCCCCTCTAGAAACAATTAGCAGGGAAAACACGGAATGCAGGGCTCTGTCACCTGCCACCAGCTCTGCTGCTCGGCTCCGTGTGGGGTGGAGGAGCAGGGCAAGGACGGCCCTTCCCAGGGATGTGGGGGCAAAGCTGGGTGGTGCAGCTGGGTTTGAGTCCTCGGGAAGGCAGCAGCTCCTGTCAGTGGTTAAATGTTGATTTTAAAGTGTCCTCGGGTGTGTGAGCAGGGAAGGGTGACCCAGTTGGTGTCACACATCAGCCTGGCTCCAGGGACAGCTCAGAGCCCCTTCCAAGGCCTAAAAATGATCCAGGAGAGCTGGAGAGGGGCTGGGGACAAGGGATGGAGGAACAGGACACAGGGTGTGGCTCCCACTGCCAGAGAGATGGGATATCAGGAAGGAATTTCTGCATGGGAGGGTGGGGAGGGGCTGGGATGGAATTCCCAGAGGAATTGTGGCTGCCCCTGGATCTCTGGAAGTGCCCAAGGGCAGCTTGGAGCATCCTGGGACAGTGGGAGGTGTCCCTGTCCAGGCGGTGGAACTGGATGGAATTCAAGTTCTCTTCCCACCCAAACCATTCCAGGATTCCACACTCTGGGTCCTGCACTCCAGCAGCCTCTCCTTGTCCTGGGCCAAGCAGGAATGAGTGACAAAACTTTGGGGCTGCTTTTTTGCCCAAATTTACATCCGCAGCACCACAAAGCTGCTTTTTCTTCCCTTTCTCCCTTCCTCCCTTCCCTTTGCACAGCAAGATGCCTCCTGTTCTTGTGCACCGGAGGAATTTTCTGATCTAAAGCCACTTTTCCTCCTCTCCCCAAATCCCTGGGGCTGGCTCATGCTTGCAAAGCCGAGCAGCTCCCGAGTCACTCGGGGCTGGCTCCCGTCTGCAGCCCTGACAGCAGCTAATGCTGTTAGCCTGTGTCGAGGAGGGATTTCAGCATCAAAAACCCCCCAAAATCACCACACTCGGGCTGCTCTGCTGTTTGCAAGCAGTTCAAAAACATCCCCCCGATGTTTGGGGTGGCTGGCATCCCCAGGGACGTCGCACAGGGGGTTTGGGGTGGCTTTGGGGGGCTGCTGCAGCCTCGGGATGAGCAGCCCGGATTAACTCGGCTCGCGGAGGGCTTTGCTATCTTTAGGTGGAAGGTGAGGGATTGTGGCTCTTAGGGTGGCCGGCAGGTGAGGAGAGAGAAAAATCCCCCAGGGCCAGCCCGGCTCAGGGCGCTGACCCCAGCTCCTGTCCCCAGCGGGGTCTGGCCCTGCAGGCCCCCGGCCGCGTGCGCTGTCACCTTTCTAGGCCACAATCTGTCCCCAATTCCAAGCCTGCTGTTAGCTTCACTTGCACTCTATTCTCGTGTTTGCTGTTATTTTTTAACACTTTTTTTTTTTCCCTCCCCATTTTTTTTATTTTTTTAATAATTTTTTTTTTTTTTTTTGCATAAAAACACTATCCTCTCCCCAGAGCCTGCCTGGAGCGAAGGCATGGTCTGTACAACTGCAATTATTTCGAAGAACAGATGGAGTGAGGAGCAGAAAGTCTGTTAATAGTAATAGAAATGCTACATGTTAACCTGGACAGCACACGATGACAGTCCCATGACTACACGTTCTGTTCCCACCAGCTGGGCTCCGAGCGGAGCCGAGAGATTCAGAAACGCCGAGCTCGGCTCCGCACCCTCCCCAAAGTTAGAGCTCAAATTCCTTCACACTTCCAGCGTAGGGTTTTTGGGTTGTCGGGCTTCTTCTCCCCCTCCCCTCCTCCTCCTCCTCTTCCTTCCTATTAAACGCTGATTTCGGCGCTGTTAAGGAATTTTGCTGCTTCTTCCCTTTTTTTTTTTTGGTTGGTTTTTTTTTTTTGTTTTTTGGTTTTTTTTTCAGCCGGCTGCAGCTGGGAGCATGGTGGGGATGGTGGTGGTGGCTCAGCCTCGAGGTCCTGACCTTCAGCCTCACATGGTGACACCAGCACAGCCCCTTTCCCACGCTCACATCTGCAGATTCCATGTAATTCCCCCACCCTGGATGATGCCAGGCTGGGATTTACGGCACCGGGCAGCGGCGCTCCCGGGCGGGGCGCTTTGGGAGAGTTTGGGATTTTCTCTGTGACTATTGCAAGATAAAGAGGTTAAAATCAACATTTTCGGGTTAAAAATGGCGCTCCCTGTGGAGGTGGGGTCTTCAAGAGGTTTATGAGGATGTGGGATGCCAAGGGAGGGGGGCACAGGTTTTGGTAACAGCCCAGGGGGTTTTTGCCTCTTTACCCCAACCAGAGGTTGGCAAACAGAGCAAAAATATTGAGTAAACCCCAGGAACCTCGCTGTGCCAATCCCTGCCCGGCGTCACACGGCAGGGGACAGAGCTCCAGAGAATTCCAGTGGGAATTGCAGGGCTGAATCCCAAATCCCAGGGCTGTTTGTCACAGCCCAGCCCCTGGGGCGGCTGGAGCGGAGCGTGGCACCGCTGCCGCCCTGACAGACGCACCTGGAGGTTTTATTCGGATATAGATCCCGTAATCCGCGTGCTTGCGGGATAATCTGCTGCCTGAGGTCCTGCCAAATCCCTGGAGATCAGCAGGTTTTCCCTCCAGAGGTCACTTCCAACCCAGCTCCGTCCTCAGCGGACCAAAATATCCGCGTGGGCTCTGTGCTGGTGGCACCTTTGGGTGCTGGGTACCCTCAGTGGGGACCTGGGGTGGGCTGTGAGGGTTTCCTGGAGGTTAAACCAGTGTGATCCATAAATCCCAGCCCTCTTTGCCCAATTCCATCACCCAGGAGAGGTACCTGACCCCCAGGGAACATCTTTTGGTTTTTTTGCAGCATCCCGGGAACACCTTTTGGCTATTTTGGGATGTTTGGGGTAGAGTTTGGCTCCCCACAGCTTGTTCCAAACCAAGTCTGAATCCCCAAAAATACCAGAGCAGCTGCAATCCCGTGCCTCATGGGATGTGGTGGGAAGCAGAGGGAATTCTCCTTGATGCCTTTTCTTTGGAGGAGGCAAAACCTACATTTTTCCTCTGGAAAAGTTTGGGATTAAATCACTGTTATGGTTTGATACTGGTATAATGTTAGTGTCTTTATGAAAATGTAATCTTTTAATTGAATGTTGTGAAATGTGATTGAGAATAAAGTAGGTTAAAGCTTAATAATAAAGGAAAAAACTTTATTAAGTTGTTATTGTTATTATTATTATATTATTATAAAAGAAAAAAGAAAGAAAAGTACAAAGGACGATCATCCTCAGTGGGTTTGTGGCATCCCTTGGTGCCCATTCCTTGCTCACCTCTGGGTGATACCAGAGTGCTCCTG
Source organism: Taeniopygia guttata (assembly GCF_048771995.1). Classification (NCBI taxonomy): domain Eukaryota; kingdom Metazoa; phylum Chordata; class Aves; order Passeriformes; family Estrildidae; genus Taeniopygia; species Taeniopygia guttata. Next base: position 2,222,934 of record NC_133047.1, on the reverse strand, counting down.
CTGGGAAAGAGTGGAAAAATGTGGATTTGGGGCTTTTTGAGCATCCGCCTCTCCTCTTTTGCAGAACAAGAAATACGTCCTGGTGATGGTGGACCCCGACGCTCCCAACAGAGCCAAACCCCTGCACCGTTTCTGGAGACACTGGCTGGTCACCGACATCCTGGTGAGTCCGTGACATCCTGGTGGTTCCATGACATCCTGGTGGGTCCGTGACATCCTGGCAGGTCCATGAATCCTGGTGGGTCCATGACATCCTGGTGGGTCCGTGACATCCTGGCAGGTCCATGAATCCTGGTGGGTCCATGACATCCTGGTGGGTCCATGACATCCTGGTGGGTCTGTGACATCCTGGCTGGTCCATGACATATCCTGGTGGTTCCATGACATATCCTGGTGTGTCCATGACATCCTGGTGGTTCCGTGACATCCTGGTGGATCCATGACATCCTGGTGGGTCAATGAATCCTGGTGGTCCGTGACATCCTGGTGGTTCCGTGACATATCCTGGTCGTTGCATGACATATCCTGGTGGGTCCATGATATATCCTGGTGGGTCCATGACATCCTGGTGGGTCCATGAAATATCCTAGTGGATCCATGACATCCTGGTGGTATCCGTGACATCCTGGTGGGTCCATGACATCCTGGTGGGTCTGTGACATCCTGGTGGTTCCATGACATCCTGGTGGGTCCGTGACATATCCTTATGGGTCCATGACATCCTGGTGGGTCCGTGACATCCTGGTGGTTCCATGACATATCCTGGTGGTTCCATGACATCCTGGTGGTCCGTGACATCCTGGTGGGTCCGTGGCTCCTTCCCCAGCACCCGTGGAGGGCTGGATTCCCATGGGATGCAAACTCCTCCTGGTGAAACCCCGGAGGGGAGGACGAGTGTTTGCCAGAGAAATGTAAATGCTGCTGGGCGTGTAGGTAGAGAAGTGCTTCCTCAGGCTATAAAGAGCCAGGCTGGTCCAAAAATATTGCTGCTTGGGTTTTTGGGGTTTTTTGTTGGATTTTTTTTGTTTTTCCCTCCTTCTCCTAAGGAAATGCTGGAAAAAAAAAACCCAAAAAAACACTTTGCCAATTCCCCACCACCGGTTTTCTCCGCGGAGACAACGCGTCCTTCCAAACAGCTCCTGCTGCTGGTTGGGTTTTGAGCTTAAAAAGAGTGGGTTTGGTGGAAATCTCGATTACTTTTCTCGTTTTTAAGGTTTTTATTTTTATTAAAAATGGTTTGAATTCAGTGAGGAAACAAGGGGGGAAATGAGTTTGGGATGAATTGTGGCGCTTCCCAGCATTGTGTCCATGGGATGAGTCCTTCCCCTCTCCCGGTGTGTCGAAGCTTTGCTCCCAGAAATATTTTGGAAAAGCAGTTTTTTTTTCCCCCTCCTGCTTGTTTTTATGTGTTCAAAAAATTAGATGTTGCAGCCCTAAATCAATCTAACTGATAATCTGGGTACTAAAGCCTAATTAAGATATCAATTAATTTGCAGCGTGCATTTAACAAGAAATATCGCGTCGTTCTCCTCTATTATTCTCTGAAATTACTGCTGAGGGCTCTTTCTACAGATACCTTAATTTGACTTTTTATTGTTAATGGGCATATTAAGCAAATTAAAACAGGATATTAATACTTTCCATGAATTCCGTAATTGGCTGGAAAATAGGAAGCATCGGGAATAATTGCAGGAATTTGTATACAGGGCTTGGGATTTTTTTTTTGTGTTGTTTTTGTGTTTTTATCCTTCACAGAAACCCTTCTGCATTTCTAACAACAGGGTCCTGAAAGTCTCTCATTAATTTTAATATTTACCAAACGCAAAGGAGCCCAAGCTCCTGTGTTTCCTTCTGTACACAGATCCTTCGGAGCCGTTCCCTCTTGCTAATTATTGTGGTTTTCTTTTTTTTTTTTTTTATTTTTATTTTTGGAGTGTAAAATCCTTTAAGCAAAGAAGGGAAATGCGGGATTCAAACCTCCAGCACAAATGGAAGGTGGGATTTTTTTCCCCTGGCGTTTGAGTGATGCCATTTGTGATCTCTAAGGTCAACAATTCTGTGTTAGGCCATGAAAGAGGGTGGGAAAAAAGGAGATTTTTGGGAAGGAAAAGGTTTTTCCCTATCTGCCAGGGATGGGGTGGATCCCAGCCCTAACAATTCCTTAAGCTTTATTATCACGAGATAAATACATTTATAAATATAAACACACATACCCAAGCAGGGATTTGGCCTCGGTGCTCTTGATGGTCCCTTCCAACGTGAGACATTCACTGATTCCGTGCAATATTCTATATAAAACCTATATATTGATACGATCCTTATAATGATGGGATAAATATATCCCCTCTATCTCCCGTGGGTGTGTGTATATGTATCTCTACACACACAGAAACGCGTATAAATCCCCCCAAATCCACGAGACACCACCAAAAAATCATCCCCACCCCATGAGGGCACGGGGAGCAAACCCCCTCAGCTGGGTCGCCGTGGCTGGGGGGTGCAGTGGAGGGGTCCTGGTGTGTTTGGGGGGATTTTCCCCAATCCCCCAGCCCCAAATGGGGGTGCAGAGCCGGCGGGCTCAGCCACATGGTGTCTGGTTGTGATGCAGATCCTCGGGGGGATGTGGAAGTCTTGGCTCCGAGGAGCTTCAGCTGACAGCCTTATTTGCACACTGCCTCTAAAATAACCGTGTAGGCTTTCCATGACACCTTCTGCTGCTTTGGTGCACAGAGGGGCTCGCAAGTGCCTTTCTCCGGGAGGGATGGGGCGGCCGGTGCCGTGCCGGGGGGCTGGCAGAGCCCCCGTGCCCGCTGGTGCCCTGGTGTCACCCCAGTGCAGCCCAGTGTCACCCCAGCACTGAGCCAGCATCACCCCAGTACTGCCCAGTGTCACCCAGGACTGCTTGGTACCACCCCAGTGTCACCCCAGCACTGAGCCAGCATCACCCTGGTACCGCCCAGTGTCACCCCAATATCACCCAGTGTCACCCAGCAGTGCTTGGTACCACTCAGTGTCACCCAATGTTGCCCCAGTACCACCCAGTGTCACCCCAGTGCCGCCCAGTGTCACCCCAGCACTGAGTCAGCTTCACCCCTGTACCACCCAGTGTCACCCAGCAGTGCTTGGTACCACTCAGTGTCACCCGACATTGCCCCAGTATCACCCAGTGTCACCCCAGTATCACCCAGCAGTGCTTGGTACCACCCAGTGTCACCCCAGTATCGTTCAGCAGTGCTTGGTACCACCCCAGTATCACCCAACATCACCCCGGTACAACCCAGTGTCACCCCGGTATCGCCCAGTGTCACCCCAGTATCACCCAGTGTCACCCCAGTGTCGTCCAGTGTCACCCCAGCACTGAGCCAGCATCACCCCAGTACCACCCAGTATCACCCCAGTGTCACCCAGCAGTGCTTGGTACCACCCCAGTGTCACCCAACATCACCCCGGTACCACCCAGTGTCACCCAGTATCACCCAGTGCCACCCCAGTATCACCCAGCAGTGCTTGGGTACCACCCCAGTGTCACCACAGCATCACCCAACATCACTTGGGTACCAACCCAGCATCCCTTGGGTGTCACCCCAGCATCCCTTGGGTGTCAGTCCAGCATCCCTTGGGTGTCACCCCTGCATCCCTTGGGTGTCACCCCAGCATCCCTTGAGTGTCACCCCTGCATCCCTTGGGTGTCACCCTGCATCCCTTGGGTGTCACCCCTGCATCCCTTGGGTGTCACTCAGACATCCCTTGGGTGTCACCCCAGCATCCCTTGGGTGTCACCCCAGCATCCCTTGGGTGTCACCCCAGCATCCCTTGGGTGTCACCCCTGCATCCCTTGGGTGTCACCCCAGCATCACTTGCGTGTCGCTCTGGCGTCCCTCCAGCATCACTGAGGCTTTGCCATCCCCCAGTTTGGAGGGAAGCAGCTCTGGCAGTGCCAAATGCCACTCCTGGGCGCTGCAGTTCTTTGGCACGCCACCAGCTTTGGGGTTTGGCTCGGGATTTGCTCTCCCAGTTGGGTTTTTGGGATGGAACCATCCCATCCCCTCGGCGCCGCTCGCCGCTCCTTATCAGCCGCTGCTCCGTCGCCGCTCCGATTGTCAAACAGAGAGATGCTTTCACTCCTATTCAAAATAATTTAAATAAAAATGTTGCTACAAAGTGGAATAATATCTTTTGATGAATGTTTTTAAAGCCCTTTAGGTTTTCATGGTAATTTGCAGTGTAAAATTATTTAGAGATAAGAGCCAAATTAGCTCTTATAGGCGGAGGTCGATATGTCCCGTTATCCATGGAAGCAGTGTTTAAATATAATCAGCCTTTACTCTAATGCAGCATAATTGTTCATTTGAAATAGCTTTTTTTTCTCTCTCTTTTTTTTTTTTACTCCATTCAATGAGTCATTAAAATATTCAAAGGATAATGCAGTGAATTGGAAATGAATTTATCACATTATCCTGTACATACTGTAGAGCATCAGGTAACCAGGCAGAGTCGGAACCGGTTTACAGCGAATCTCCGGTAAACAAGGTTTTCCATTTTGTATTCAGTGGGGAAAGCAAAAGAAGGGAGAAAATACTGCCCTTCAAATGGAAAGCTTTCCGTCTTTATTCCCCCTCCTCGGGGAGGAGGAAGGGGGAGGGCGAGAGCAGCAAATTTGTACTCCACTAAAGCCTCGCCGCTTTAACTTTATTTTTATCAAAATATGTTTGTAACAGAAAGTCGTTATGGAAACGGGTTCTGCCAGCCGGGAGAAATCCTGCGCCAGGATGGAACCGAGCGGGACCCGCCGGGCTCTGCTGCCGCTGGCATCGGCCACCGACCCCGTCCCAGCCAGGCCGCTGGGGAAACTGAGGCACGGAGCTGCCCGGGCAGCCCTGGGGTCGGATGGGGAGGTGGTTTGAAGTCTCCTTCAATGGTTTTGAAGGAGAACCATTCCCACCCATGGCGCACCTCGTCTTCCCCCCACTGTGGGAGCTTCTCCCGCTGCTCCAACCGCTCCGGTGGCTCCGTGGGGCAGAGCGGGGATCCCACGGACGGGCACTGGTGTGTTTGGGTGCCAAGGGATGGTGGCACCGCTGTCCCCAGAGGTCCTGGCAGCGCCGCTGGCCTTCCCCGCGGTGTCGTCCCCGCGCGCGGCGTCGCCGTTGATAAACAGGCTCCGGGTTGCAAGTGTCACCATAGAAACAGGTTTGCTGTCTTAAGCAAACAAGGGCTTTATTAACCTTAAAAATTATGGGTTTTTTGCACGAGGGAAGGATGGAAATGGAGCTGCAGGGCACGGGCTGCTCGCTGCGCCCATGGCCCTGTCCCCTGAACCTGTCCCCATCCCAAAGGGACGTGTGCTCCGCGGGAAACTTTTCCCCTGTCGCACATGGAATGAGGTTCCAGCTTCTCTGGAATGCTGGATTTATCAAAAATCAGAGAGATCAGCTGGTAATTGCTCACTGCTGCTGGGTGAAGAGTTGTAGGGACACCTTGGGGACACTTTTGCCCAGCACTCGTGGTCCAGGTGCATTCAACATCCCAGCAGGAGAAAAAAGTCAGGGCGAGGAACGATTTTTCATCATTAATTGGTGCAAGGCGGGTAAAAAAATCAGGTTTTGGTACCCTGCAGACAGGGGGGTGCCACGTTTTGGAGCTGTTGGGGCAGTTTTCCTTGCCTGTGCCATGCAGCATCCACGATTCCCAGAGATCCATGGAATTGTGGGATCGCTGATCCCTCCTCGCTGCGGGGGAGAAGGGGCAGATGTAGGAGTTGGTGCCCTGCTATTGTTCCTCCTCGCTGGAGCCCTCTCGACTCTGCTTTTTGGTGATGAAACCGAGGGTTTGAAAGGGAAAGAACAGAGGGAAATGTTGGTTTAATTGATGACTCGGCTCCTCGGAATACTCAGTTCCCTGGTGTGAGTTTCTGTCGCTGCTCATTAATGAAGCCTTTATTAATAAAAGAAATTAGAAAAAATAAAAAAAGGAAAAAAAAAACCCAAAATCAGTAGAGAAAGTGCAGCTCAGGGGGAAGTTTTCTTTGCTCTCCAAGCTCCTGTGGAAGGAATTCTTCCCTGTGAGGCCTTGGGATGGGTTTCTCAGAGAAGATGTGGCTGCCCTTGGGTCCCTGGAAGTGTCCAAGGTTAGGCTGGACAGGATTTGGAGCAACCTGGGCCAGTGGAAGTTGTCCCTGCTGATGTAATTGGATGAGATTTCAGGTCCCTTCCCACCCAAACCATTCCTGATTCCATGAATTTCTCCTCCTGAGAGATGTTTGGAAAGAGATTCTGTGCCTGGAAGGAGGTTTTGGGCTGGCACGGATCAGTTTCTTCTCCCAGGTATCAAATGACACGACAGAAGTTGTGCCAGGAGAGGTTTAGGTCGGATATTGGGAAGATTTCTTCCCTGTGGAGGTTCTCCAGCCAAGGGCAGCGGTGGGGTCACTGTTCCAGCAGGGATTTTAAAGCCATGTGGATGTGGCACTTGGGGACATGGTTTGGTGCTGGGGGGTTGGTTGGACTCGATGATCTCAGAGGGTTTTTCCAACCCAAACAATTCCATCATTCCATCAGTGCCGGGGTGCTCTGTCCTGAGGGAATTTATGTCCTGGGGTGCCAGGGTTAATCCCACTGCTGCATCCCTGCAAATCCCAGAAACATTCCCACCCCGCACTGGCTTTGTGCTCACTTGGAGTGTAATTAACGCTCCCAGGTAATTGCACCCCCAAAGCCCCTGCAGAGAGTGGCACTGGGCAATTCCCACAGGCCCAGCAATGGCTCTGCTGAATTTTGGGAATGGCCATCCCGGATGCAGCAGGGACAGGGAGGATGGAGAGTGTTGGTTGCACCCTTTGGGGTGTAGGAAAAAGGGGGGAAGCATCCCAAAATCTCCCTTCCTTCTGGGAGGGAGGGTAGGGCTGGCCTGGGACACGCATCCCTTGGGAATGCTGCTCCTTCCATTGGAGCCTTTTAGGTGCCTTTTAGGATTATTATCCTAAATAATCCTAATAACCGTGATGAAGGGGTGTTAATGATGGCTCCGAGAGGCTCCCGGGGCTGCTCAGATTTATCCAGAGCCCATCCTCATCCCACAGCTGATCCCAACCCTGCCGTTCCCGTTCCCGAGGGGGAAATTCAGGGTGAATTCAGCAGCGCTGAAGTGTTCAACACCCAAAAACCTGCCAGGTTTTGGGGTTATTTGGGATTTTCCCACACTGGCCAAGAGTTGCTCCCTCTGCTCCTTGTCCACAGCAAGGATCGTTATCCAGGTGGGAATTCAGGGTCTTTTTTCCCTTGATGCTTCTGTTTCATTTAACACGCAGAGGCCACTAATTTGTCACAATTCAATAAAGCCAAGGTTACAAACACTCTGGCTGCTGTTTATTTAAACGATGGTTTGTTAATTAGCTCCTCTTAACGAGGAGAGAATAAATCAGATAAAACCTATCAAAGAAAAAAAACGGCAGGGAGAGATTTCACAGATTAATTTGATTTTCTAGCTGAGGTATTCCTGGCTAGAACACCTCAGCTTCCACCCCAAGCTGTTCCCTGCAGGTCCAGGTGTGTGAGGAGCACCGTGGCCCTGGGATGATGCTCGGCCTTGTGGCATTTTGCTTACCAGAGCTACAAAAATGACTTTTCTGGTGTTTTTCTAGCTCTTTTCTGGCTTTTTTTTCTGCTGTTGGGCTCAATCCCTCCACCACGGTGACGGTGAGGGGGTGACCCTCTGCCTTTTCAGTTTTCACTCTGTTTAATCTGAGGAAGTTTGGGACGGAGTTAAAACTCAGATCAGTTGCGAGTTGAGGGAAGGTTTATCCATCACCACCAGCAGCGCTGAGCTCCAATCCCATCGCTGCCTCCTGCCACCAGCCCATCCCACTACCACGGGAATATTTCATTTACAGCCTGGAAAACCTATCCGGGGATGGGATTTCTTCCTATTTGGGGACAGCTGTGAGCACGCAGGGACCTGAGGAGCGCCGTGGCCGGGCGGACCTTGCAGAAGAGCCACCGATCAATGATTAATCGGGCATGTGTGGTTGTGTGGGAGCGATTTGTGTCGGAGGAGGGAACTCCTACAGCACCCCGGTCATGAATCATTTGAAGAGCAAATTTGTGCAGTTACCAAGGGAACGGAAGAAAGGAAGGGACTTCCCTTGCCGAAATGACTCGCGCTCTGATGCGGCTGAGAAAATCGCTCCAAAAAAAAAAAAAAAAAGGGAAAGGGAAAGAAGGAAAAAAAAAAAAAGAGTCGAAGCTGTGACTAAGCAGCAGAAGTTATGTAAAGTGCTCGCTGGGAAGTGCAGGGGAGGGACAGCACATCCTGCCGCTGCCCACGGCGGTGGCGGGGGGCGGCTGCCGGGCCCCCTTCTCGCCTCCCCGGGGAGCGGGGGCGAACCGGGCCGGGCCCTACCGCCCCTCGGCCAGGCTCGGGCTCAGCTCAGGCTCAGGCAGCCGCTGGCAAAGGTTGGGGAAGAGCCTCGGTGTCCCCGTGGAGTGGGGCAGTGTCGCCAGGCTGGGACCGCCACGCGTGTCCCACCCCTCGCTGTCCCCCCGCGTCGCTGTCCCAGCCGGTCCCCTGCAGGTTATGGTGACAGCTCAGACACAGACCAGGGATGTAATTCCCTTTTCCCCAACCAGCGCACCCATCCAGCCCCCTCCACTCTGCCCAGCCTTCCATTTAGGGCTGTTTTCACCCCCAAAACCCCCTCCCATGAGCCCACTGGTCTATTTTGCATCCCGGTCCTGCTGTGGGTGGGGTTGTTGGTGATTCCCAGGAGCAATTAGCTAATTAACATGTCAATGTTAGCGCTTAGCTCAAGCCGAAGTGTCCCAGCAAGGCTGATTTGTTCATAACATCCCCCAGGGAGGTGTCCTGGCTCCGGGCAAGGGGGATTTTTGCAGTTTTGGGGTGATTGGGGCCCCCTCATCCCTCACCCACAGGGAATGGGAGGATGTGGAAGCGATGTTGGCGTGGGGCTCATGGCGCTGACATTTGTCACCTCTCAGCCAGGACCGGAGCGGTGGCCGAGGGTGGGATCCTCTGCTCCGCTCCCCTGTGAGGGCCACACACTCATTTTGGGGTTCAGCACCCGAGGGGAGACCCAAGGGATGCCGGAGTGACACCCAAGGGATGCTGGGGTGACACCCAAGGGATGCAGGGGTGACACCCAAGGGATGCTGTGGTGACTCCCAAGGGATGCTGGGGTGACACCCAAGGGATGCTGGGTTGGTACCCAAGTGATGTTGGGTGATGCTGTGGTGACACTGGGGTGGTACCCAAGCGCTGCTGGGTGATACTGGGGTGACACTGGGTGGTACTGGGGCGATGTTGGGTGACACTGGGGTGGCACCAAGCACTGGTGGGTGATACTGGGGTGACACTGGGGTGGCACTGGGTGACACTGGGGTGGTACCCAAGCACTGCTGGGCGATACTGGGGTGATACTGGGTGACACTGGAGTGATGTTGGGTGACACTGGGGTGGTACCAAGCACTGCTGGACAATACTGGGGCGATGTTGGGTGATACTGGGGTGGTACCCAAGCACTGCTGGGTGACACTGGTGAGACACTGGGTGGTACTGGGTGATACTGGGGTGGCACCAAGCACTGCTGGGTGATACTGGTGAGACACTGGGTGGTACTGGGGCGATGCTGGGTGACACTGGGGTGGCATGCTCACCCAAATTTAGAGATGTTCATCCAAAGGTCCCCAAAACCCCAACCTCCCCCCCACGGCAGGGGATGCGCGGGGGGCACCTCAAACCCCGGGAATGTGATTTCCCTGGGATAAAAGAAAAAAGTTCCCCTGCGGCTGTGCCAGGCAGAGAGCAGCGAAGGCTGCGGCAGCGGAGAGATCCGCAGCGGCAGCATCGCCGGAAAGATGCTTGGGATCTTTCCAAATTCCTCCCGGGAGCCGCCGAGCCCGGCGGGGAGCAGAAAAGGGAATGCAGAGGCAGCTGCTCGGTGAAGGAAAACCCTGTGCCTGCCCTCCCCTCCCCTGGTGCCACAGCCACCCGGTGTCTGAGCGATTAGTCACCGCGAGGTTCCCTCCTCCACACGGAGCCTGTCCCCCCGCACCGGGAGCGGCGGAATTCTCCGCGGAGTTCCTCACACCCACCCGGGGGTAGCCCGAGCCGAGCACAGCGCCGAGCTGGAGTCAGACCCGGCTTGCCACGAGTTCCCCCGGGTTTGGGTTTTTAGGGAAGGAATTGGGGCGGATGGGTTCGGAGGGTGGTGGTCCCGACATCCCCGGGGATGGGGGAAGGTGAGGGGTTCCTCCCTGAGGGGTTCTGCTCGGCCCCCGAAAAGGTGTTTTGTGCCTCATAAAATGGGCAGGATTTGGGATTGATGAGAAACTCTGGAAGGCTTCTGAATCCTGGGTATGGCAGGGCAGGGAAGCTCATCCCTGAATTCTGGGAATGGAAAGGGTCAAAGAAACTTATCCCTGAATTCTGGGCATGGAAAGGGTCAAAGAAACTTATCCCTGAATCCTGGGTATGGCAGGGCAGGGAAGCTCATCCCTGAATTCTGGGTCTGGAAAGGGGAAACTTATCCCTGAATTCTGGGTATGGCAGGGCAGGGAAACTTATCCCTGAATTCTGGATATGGAAAGGGTCAGGGAAACTTATCCCTGAATTCTGGGCATGGAAAGGGTCAGGGAAGCTTATCCCTGAATTCTGGGCATGGAAAGGGTCAGGGAAACTCATCCCTGAGTTCTGGGTATGGAAAGGGCCAGGGAAACTCATCCCTGAGTTCTGGGCATGGAAACATTCAGGGAAACTTATTCCTGAATTCTGGGTATGGCAGGGCAGGGAAACTTATCCCTGAATCCTGGGTATGGCAGGGCAGGGAAACTTATCCCTGAATTCTGGGTATGGAAAGGGGAAACTTATCCCTGAATTCTGGGCATGGCAGGGCAGGGAAACTCATCCCTGAATTCTGGGCATGGAAAGGGTCAGGGAAACTCATCCCTGAATTCTGGGCATGGAAAGGGGAAACTTATCCCTGAATTCTGGGTATGGCAGGGCAGGGAAACTTATCCCTGAATTCTGGGCATGGAAAGGGTTAAGGAAACTTATCACTGAATTCTGGGCATGGAAAGGGTCAGGGAAGTTCATCCCTGAATTCTGGGCATGGAAAGGGTCAGGGAAACTTATCCCTGAATTCTGGTCATGGAAAGGGTCAAAGAAACTTATCCCTGAATCCTGGGTATGGCAGGGCAGGGAAGCTCATCCCTGAATTCTGGGTATGGCAGGGCAGGGAAACTCATCCCTGAATTTTGGATATGGAAAGGGTCAGGGAAACTTATCCCTGAATTCTGGGCACAGAAAGGGTCAGGGAAACTTATCCCTGAATTCTGGGCATGGAAAGGGTCAGGAAAACTTATCCCTAAATTCTGGATATGGAAAGGGTCAGGGAAGCTCATCCCTGAATCCTGTGAATGGAGAAGGGTAGGAAAGCTCCTCTCTGCCTTCCATGCATGAGGAAAAGGGTAGGAAAGCTGATTCCTGCCTCCCATACTTGGGATCAGGAGGAGTAGGAAAACTCCTTCCCTCACTCTGCAGTCTGGGAAGGGGGTAGGGATCCCTGCATCTTGTGGGGGAGAGGAGATTGGGAAGCTCAGCATGGCTGGGAGCATCCCACAGGATCCAGGCAAGCTTTTCCTTCCCGATGAAGTTCCTTTGGAACTCCCAGAGGCGTCAGGGAAGTCCCTGGTGACCGTGTCCCAGGGGTGGGATGTCTGTCCCAGGGGTGGGAAGTGTGTCCCAGGGGTGGGATGTCTGTCCCAGGGGCGGGAGGTCTGTCCCCACAGCCTGGGTCTGGAGGCAGCAGGGCTGGAGCTGGCCCAAAGGATTCATTTTTCCTCTCTGAAATTCCCAGTGAGGATTTTGAGCCCTTTAAAACCAGTTCCTCCTCCCAGTGGGGCCAAGCACCATGGTCTGGTTTGATCAGACAAGAGGACAGAGCAGAACTGGGACGCCCCTAAAAGTCCCGTATCCCCCCTCTCATGGCAGCCCATCACCTTCATCTTCCTCCAAAATATATTTGGTTGAACTTCCAGGTGGTTTTTTATATAAAATAAGGAGAGTGGGGTCCCAGGACCTGTGTCCCCCCCAGTGCCCCTCAGCTGGGGGAGCCTGGACATTTGCTTTCCCTCAGGAGAAGGAAATTACGGCTTCATTCCCATCAGGAGCAACTTCTTTTCCTCAAAACAGAGCAGGAAAACAGGATATCGTTTGTGGTTTCATGAAAAAGTCATCTTCTTCTTTTTTTTTTTTTATTCTTGTCACTTTAGGTTCTATTTAAAATTTGGGTATTCTGAGATGGAAAGTTATTTCAAAAGGGCAAAAACACGTCAAGCTCCAGAAAACGGTAAAATCAGCTCCGTGGTGGCTTTTTTAAAAATTTTTTTGGTGTTTTTTTTTGGAAGCACAGTTCTCCCCCAAACTCCCCCAGTGCAGGATCCTTCTCTTGCCCCAGTGCTGCTCAAGGAGCATCCTGGTACCAAAATGCCATTTTCCACCCCAATTTCTCACCCAGCTGATGGCCTGAGTGTATTCCCGAGGGATTTTCCACCCTCTAGAGCCTCTCATTTGCCTTGACCCCGACCCCAAACCCGCGGGGGTGGCGAGGGACGATCGTTGCAGCCCCATCGATCCCGTCCAGCTAAAGGGCCCCTTATCGATAAGGCATCGACTCTCCCGGGGCGTTCCCACCTTGAAAAGATCATCCAGAAGCGAGAGTTTTCGCTTCCCGGTGATTCATTAGTGCCTTGTAAACATCTGGGGAAGGAGGTGGCCGGTAAATGAGAGAGCAATTAAATAAATCCGCAGCGCCCCAACGCCTCCGACCCCATCGATCTCCCTGGGCAGCCCCTGGGCTGGGTGAGCCCCACGAGCATGGGGAAAAAATTGATTTTTCCCTGCCCAACGCGCTGTTGGTGGAACAAGGTAGGAGAGCGAGGGAAAACCCTCCGCTGGCTTCCCTTGATGAACTGAGCTAATTTCTCTCTTAATGGTTCGCTCCGGAGCTGAATGTGAGGCTTTCCTCCTGCACAGCAAAGCCTCTCCCACACACAGACAAATAGGCTGAATATTTAATTGGAATTCCTCACACCTACAGGGTAAAGCCTTGTCAGTAGAAATAGAGCCCATCGCCAGCTGGCATCCCCGCACGCCACCCACCTTCCCGGGAAAAGAAATCCCTCCCCGTCCTCCTTCCCTCTCCTCCACACCCCCACCGTGCCCCCCTGGCCGTGGCAGGGTCTGCCCCCCACCCCCGGGATGCCCTTCCCGGGTGGGCATGGCCGGGCAGAGAAGATTCCAGCGGCTCGGGCGCTGTCCTGGCAGAGCAGCCCCATGGGGACACCCCAAGGAGCCCCCCCCGATAAAGTGGGGACACCAGGGCACTGCCAGGGTGTCCATCCGTGCCACCCTGCCAGCCCAGAGCAATGGGCGCTGGGAGAAGGAGATGCCAGCCTGTGGAGGGTGGGGCTGGCAGTGCCCCTCTTTGCCAGCCCTGGGGTGACAAAAGCACGGCTTGTGATCCCCAAAATGATTTAAACCTGTCCCTGCGCCCTCCTGGTGCTGGGGGTGTGATCTGTGTGGGGGCATTGCCAGGCAGAGCGTGGCACTAACCCTGTGGTGGCACTGATCCTGTGGTGACACTGTCCCTGTGGTGGCATTGATCCCATGGTGGCACTGTCCCCATGGTGGCACTGTCCCCATGGTGGCACTGACCCTGTGGTGGCACTGACCCCGTGGTAGCACCGTCCCCATGGTGGCACTGTCCCCATGGTGGCACTGACCCTGTGGTGGCACTGTCCCCATGGTGGCACTGATCCAGTGGTGGCACTGATCCCATGGTGGCAGTGTCCTTGTGGTAGCGCTGATCCCATGGTGGCACTGTCCCATGGTGGCACCGACCTTGTGGTGGCACTGACCCTGTGGTAGCGCTATCCCCATGGTGGCACCATCCTTGTGGTGGCACTGATCCTGTGGTGGCACTGTCCCCATGGAGGCACTGTCCCTGTGGTGGCACTGTCTCATGGTGGCACTGTCTCATGGTGGCACTGTCCCCATGGTGGCACTGTCCCCATGGTGGCACTGACCCCATGGAGGCACTGTCCCCATGGTGGCACCGACCCTGTGGTAGCACCGTCCCCATGGTGGCACTGTCCCCGTGGTGGCCCAGCCAGACCCTCCCCTGATCTCTGGGAAGGCCGGGGATGGGGCTGTGCGTTCCCAGCTGGATCCACAGCCCAGGCCTGCAGGATTTGGGGTGGGATGGTGGCAGTGCGGGGACAGGGACGCTCCATCCCGATTCTCCCTGACCTTTGGGATCACCAGGAGCTGTTTGGGACAGGGATTCTCCATCCCAGTTCTCCCTGACCTTTGTGATCACCAGGGTGGAGGAGCTGCTGGGGACAGGGACGCTCCATCCCGATTGTCCCTGACCTTTGGGATCACCAGGAGCTGCTGGAATGCTCCATCCCTTCCTCCCTCCATCCCATGGGGCAGTTCTGGCTCTGGAGCGTTCCTGAGGGATGTGGAACCTCCTGGAGGAGGAGGAGGAGGAGGAGGAGGAGGAGGAGGAGGAGGAGGAGGAGGAGGAGGAAGGCACTGGGTCATAACCCCTGGGACACCCCAACACCACACTCTGCCTTTTATGCAGTGCTTGCATCCCCCTCATTCTCCCAAAATTCCCTTTGCTTTCCCAAAGAACTGCTCTTTTCTCATCCTCCTCTTTTCCTTTCCTGCTCTCCTTCCCTCTCTCCTCGTACCTCTCTCATCCCAGGTTTCAAAGACCCCCCTCCATCCATCCCCTGCAGGGACCTGCCACCATCTGTGGTTTTTCTTTTCCCTTTTATTTTTTCCCCCTCTTTTTAAAGTTTCCCGTGTCTTTGTCTTAACGAGCCAGGTTAAATATTCTGTAATCGGTGTAATAATACACCTGGGCTCGCTCGCGAGATATCTGCCTTTTGTACTGCGACAGGACATTAATAGTAATTATTCTGCTTTGTAATTGGAGCTTTAAATACTAATTCAAACAGCCAGAGGAAAACCAATTAGTGCTAATTTATCTCTATGTGTTTTGGAGAGCCTGTGTCTGTCATACTGTGAAGAAATAGGTTGGTAATTAGTACAGTTGGGTGGTAGATAGAAGTAATTATCAGATTCTTTCATGTTCTTTAAAGGAAGGGAAAAAAAAGAAAAAAAAAAAACTCGAAAGGCTGCATGACTCTTCCTTTCCGAGGAAGTTTGCACTCCAAGGAAGGGCCCGGCCAGCGCCGGCGACGTTCCCGACGCTCCTGCCCGGATCCGCGGGCACCCGGTGCCACACGGAGCAGGATGGTCCTGGCAGTGGGGTGGTGGGCATGGACAGAGCACCCAGGGCAGGGGATGGCCTTGGGGTGACACACGGGTGACAAAGTGTCGGTGGCAGGAGGAGCTGCGGCCTTGGCATGGCCACAGGGACGGTCCTGGGGCTGCTGCTCCAGTTCCGAGGGGCTGGAGTGAATCCAGGGCAGGGAACGGAGCTGGGGAAGGGTCAGGAGCACCAGGAGAGGCTGAGGGAGCTGGGAAGGTGTGGGAATCCAAAACATCCCTCTGGCTGCCCTGGGACCCTGGCAGGGCTCAGGAACCCCCTGGACAGAGCCCCCAGAGACACTGGCTGTGATCTCTGCCCATGGAAAAGAGTTTTCAATCTTACAGGATCAATTACCAGCTCTGAGTGTTTGATATAAGCAATAATTAAGTGTGGCACGGGTGCAAAAGTAAAATTTTAGGATTCTAGATGAGGGGTCCAAAGGGGACAAGATGGAGGAAATTGGGTGTGCCTTGTCCTTTTTCTCCTTCTTCATGCCCTCCATGTTTCACTGTGGTGTTGGCATTTTTCTGTTGGTTCAGGCTGGGGACACACTGTCCAACGTAGGTGACAGATATTGGCACGTTATTGTAAATCCAGCACAGGTAGTTTGTGGTATTTAATGTTTGTACCATCCCACTGAGGGCAGAGCCCCACACGCTGCCCTGCAGGACAGAGCTGCGGCAGGGCAGCAGAACATGGTAGAGATAAACAGAATAAACAACCTTGAAACAGCACAGACGAATTATGGCTTCTGCTTTGGCAATGGGGCTGACAGACAGAGACTTTTTACAATCCCAGGGTGGAACCAGCAGGAATTTCCCCATGGAAAGGGATCTCAGGCCTTGGGACTGCCCAGGGAGGGTTGGATCCCCATCCTGGAGGTGTCCAAGACAGGGATCTGGCATCGGTGACCTTGGAGGTTTTTTCCAAGCTGGACAATTCCATGATTCTCTGATTCTGTGGCCTCTGCTTTCGAGCTGTGACCTCTGCCTGTGGATCCAACTCAATTTATTTGAGCCGTAACTCCTGTTTATGAAACCCACCCTGTGCTTTTGGGCCAGGCCCCACATTTATAGAGCCAACCCTGTGCATTTAGGGTGGTTTGGGTTGGAAGGGACCTGAAACCCCATCCCATCCCAGCCCTGCCATGGCAGGGACACCTCCCACCACCCCGGTTTGCTCCAGCCTGGCCTTGGGCACTGCAGGGATGGGGCAGCCCCAGCTCCTCTGGGAATTCCATCCCAGGGCCTCCCCACCCTCACAGGGAGGAATTCCTTCCGTACATCTGAGCTAAATTTCCCCTCTTTCCATTTGAATCCGCTATTCCTTGTCCTGGCACTAAAATTCCTGATGATGAGTCCCTCTCCCTCCTCCTTGAAACCCCTTCAGCCCCCCTGGAATGTGCTGGGAGGCAGGAAAGTTGCTTTTTGAGGCAGATCCTCTGTGTTTGAGCCATTTCTCACAAATTTCAGCCACACCTTTGTGCTTCTGAGACAGACCTTGAGCATTTTGGGGCATATTTATGGTTTTCATCTGCGTCCCCACCACCCCTTCCCAGCTTTTCCATGCTTTCCCAGGAGGAAGCAGCAAGTTCCTTGAGGACACCCAGGCCTGTCACACGCTGCTCTTTTATTTTTCCACTTCTTGGATGAGAAGATCGCGAGGTTTTTCGGTGTGGGGAGGGTTTATTTGTGGTTATTTCAATCTCCCCCCCTCCCCTCCGCCCAAGTTGTGCTATTAAAAAAATAAATAATTCATGGAGTAGTTGTTCCCCCCATCAGGAATTCTGGCCGAGCCAGACCAGGAGTGCAGCAGGATCTGCAGGAATTCATTAATGGCCCATTCTGTGTTTCCTTTCCCCTTTAAAACCCCAGTGGAGTTACCTTGGTAATAATAAAGTGCATAATTCCAGGAGGGAGGGAACAGGTTCTTATTTGGATTAAACTGATTTCTCCTCCTCCCCTCTTTTTACCCCTTTTTATTCCTGCCAATTTTAAAAAAAAAAATTGTTTAGGGGGAAGAAAAAAAAAATTATAAGCAAAT
The DNA here is from genome assembly GCF_048771995.1 of Taeniopygia guttata. Lineage (NCBI taxonomy): Eukaryota > Metazoa > Chordata > Aves > Passeriformes > Estrildidae > Taeniopygia > Taeniopygia guttata. The sequence goes on along the minus strand of NC_133047.1, from coordinate 2,205,533 downwards.
GTTAATGCTGGAAAGGAGAAAAAAAAAAAAGCACATTTTTTTCCAGGGAGGGGAGAAAATGCTTTTGGAAGTGTTCTATGCAAAGTGATGCCGGGGGGCACGATATATCAAAGAAAATATAATACACCCAGGTTAAAACTAATGATTGCCATATAATTAGATGTGAAGCATTGTGCTATAAATGTGTATTCTTCAGCGTGCTGTGATTTTACTGTAAGAGAGAGAGAGAGAAAGAAAGACAGAAAAACACAGAACCCAGCAACATACTATAAAAAGCACTCTGTTGACTTTTCGGCTGTTTAGTATTCCTTGCCCGTACTCCCCCGGGAGTATGTAATTAGTGCTTTATGAAGAGTGCATTTAAAGCAGTTTAATATTCACCTCATTCAGTCTGAAACAATGTGATCACTGCTTAGACAAATCACTGCTCCTCACTGACATCCTCTGTCAGAACATTACCTCTGAAAAGACCTTTCAAGAGGCTCCGATGTTAATTAGTTGTCTGTCATGGATAAACAGAGCAGTGAGCAGAAGGGCTGCGCCAGGCCACAGACACACAGGGAAATACTGGGAATGCTGTGGGATTTTTCTTTTTTTTTTTCCTTTTTCGTGCTCTCTCTCTCTCCTCCTCTTTGTGAAAATTCCTGGCTTTCTCCCCAGCTTGGCGGAGTTTGGCGTGGCCTGGAGTGGAGCCTGGGTTTTCCCAGGGCTGGGTGAAATCCTTGGGATGCTGAGCCAGGCTGGCACTGCCAGAGAGGCGCTGGCAGATCCCAAACGGATCCAGGAGCATCCTCTGCTCCGGCTGGGCACCTGCTGGGCCCCAAAGCGGGAACATCCCAGGCAACATTCCAGTGCCACATCCCAGTGCCAAATCCCAGATCTATATCCCAGTGCCACATCCCAGTGCCACACCCCAGTGCCACATCCCAGTGCCACATCCCAGTGCCAAATCCCAGTTCCATGTCCCAGTGCCACATCCCAGTGCCATATCCCAGTGCCACATCCCAGTGCCAAATCCCAGTTCCATATCTCAGTGCCAAATCCCAGTTCCGTGTCCCAGTGCCACATCCCAGTGCCAAATCCGTTTCCTGTGCTTTCCCCCTGGATCATATCCCCGTGCCAGATCGCAGCCCTGCCTCCCAGACCTGTGCCCCAGTACAACATCCCAGCCCTGCATCCCATCCTGAATCCCAGCCCTTCATCCCATCCTGAATCCCAGCCCTTCATCCCACCCTGTGTCCTTGGGCTACATCCCAACCCTGCATCCCAACCCTAAATCCCAATATTTCATCCCAACCCTGCATCCCAATCCTAAATCCCAATATTTCATCCCAACCCTGCATCCCAGCCCTAAATCCCAATATTTCATCCCAACCCTGCATCCCAATCCTAAATCCCAATATTTCATCCCAACCCTGCATCCCAATCCTAAATCCCAATATTTCATCCCCACCCTGCATCCCAACCCTACATCCCAATATTTCATCCCAACCCTGCATCCCAACCCTAAATCCCAATATTTCATCCCAACCCTGCATCCCAGCCCTGCATCTCAATGCGACATCCAAATCGCAAATTCATATCCCAGTCCTGCATCCCATCCCCTTTTTGAGGCCCAGAGCAGCTTTTTAGCCATTCCAAGAGACTCTTCCCGCTTTCCATTGCGTGTAAAATGTTGAATAATGGTGCTCACCTCATCCCGCCCGCTCCTGCTTTTCATTTCCCAGGAAAACCCCGCAGATCTGGGGTTCTGGAATTCCTCCTTCCCTGTGTGCATCCCTGGGTCCTTCCCGTGCCCCCCTGCGTGTCCCCAGTGTCCCCCCGAGGGCACAAGGTGGGTTCGAGGCCGGTCCCAGGAGCTGCTCGTGGCTCATTCAGGCACCACAGTTGGGATGGAAGGTTTGGAGGCGCAGAATTCCATTACCCACCTGGCAGCTCCCAGGTTTTTGGGAGCCACATGCAGCAAATCCAACACTTCCCAGGGCCGAGGGAGCTGCGAGCTCCTCGCTGAGGGGTTTAGGGGGCACAGCAGGCCCGGCACCATCCTTTCCCTCTGGGAAGGAGCAGACAAGGAATGCTGCTCCCTCTGCTCCTGGGAATGACAGACAAGGCTTGGAAGCTGGGGTGGGTTTGGGTGGGAGCCCCCCACACCCCACGAGGGGCTCCATCCCCATGCACATCCCGTCCTGCAGCGGGAATGCATGGAGCATCCCCGTGGGACACCTCCCTGAGCCTTCCCAACCTCCCAGCACCCTCCAGCTCAGGGTTTTTCCCCCTTTCCCTCCCTTCTCCAGCAGTTTGTTTCCCTGGCTCTCTTAGTCACCAAGGTGAGGCCCTGACAGAGGCACAGACATCAAAAACAAGAGGTGATGAAACGGGAATAATTAAGCTGCACTAAATCACCGGCCCTGGCGGAACGCTGCCAGGGAGCTCAGGAAAACTGGAGCACCACGGAGCCGAGCTGTTATTAATAATCACCAGCGCCCTCGTCAACAACCACCTATTTTTTGGGAAGGGGTTGGGATGGGGAGAGCGTAGGGGGCAGGATAGGGGTGAGGTTTGCTTCTGTGCTGCACATCCTTGGATATTCCATCCCGGGGCTGTGGCACGGTGCGGGCTGAGCCCTGAGCAAGTCTGCTCCCGCCGCGGATCCTCCACGCAAGCCCGGCCTTACGTAAGGGCAGCGTTATCCTCCTTCCATCGGGGCCGGCCTGCAGCTCCCGTTCCCGGTGTGTGGGTGAGCCGCTCGCCCCGGGCTGGGAATTGCACAGCTCCTGCACCTCTGCCTTGCTCCACGCATGCAATTCCCGATGGGCAGCTGATAGCAGCCCTGGCTCGCAGCGCTGGGTTTGTAGGGTGTTCAGGACGTGTTTCCCTCACATCCCATCAGGATTTATCCTTGGGGATGCTTGGGAAGGGCTTGTTGGATGTGCAGGATTTGCTGCCCCGTATTGCCCTGGTTCTTAGGATTTTCTAAAGCCTCCTAAATTTACTTTCTTGTAGAAAAACTTTCTCACACAACTTTCTGTAAACAATCTAGTGTTTTGCATTCCTCCATAGAGGCAGAGAAACTTGATGTACTGGTAGTTTGCCCAATGTCATCGGAGAGGTGGCACCTTCACCTTCCAATCCATTGTCACCTTTGAAAAAAGTATAAATGCTGGAGCCAGAAAATAAACTTCCTCTTTTTCACCTTTGCAATAGCAGAGATCCACGCTGTGCTCTCACGTGTCCTATAGCAACAGCCCCGCAGCCCCACCTTGGTTGTGTGATTTAAAGTCCAGCCATCCCTGCTGGAAGGGATGCTCCAATTCCCAAAAATCTGGAATGTCGCTGAGATTTTTGAGGAGAGAAAAGAGATTTTCATGCAAAGATTCTTTCTCCAATGAGTTTTTTGAGGAGAGAAAAGAGATTTTCATGCAAAGATTCTTTCTCCAATGAGTTTTTTGAGGAGAGAAAAGAGATTTTCATGCAAAGATTCTTTCTGCAATGAACGCTGAGGCAATGGCTTTACCTTGTGCAGATTTAGGGTTTGATCCCACTTGGCTCCATCCCTGCAAGAGCCCAGACAGGTTCAGGGTTTTGGGCTGATTTCAGGGGCCACGTGGCCGTGGGTTTAGCCTGAGCCCCAATTCCCACCAGGTTTCATCAGGAAAACCATCCAGACCTGGTCAAAATCCTCCCTGGCGGGGTGAAACCCAAGGGTGTCGAAATTTGGAGAGCTGTAAATCTCATGTGTTTGTAAAATCTTTAAGCCTCCATCTGCAACGCACAGGTAAACCTTTAATTCCCCGACAATACCGAGCTAACTCCCAGCTAAATCCTTAATTCCGTGCACCGTAACCCTGTGGATTCACCCGTCTGCAGCCCAGGTCTTGTCTGAAGCATCCACCTTTGGGTGTGGAAAATTCCCCCAAAAAATAGCTGTGCTCAAGGTTCTGGTGCTGCAAAAATTCCCCCCAAAATTGCTGTGTCAAATATTCTGATGCTGGAAAAATTCCCCCCAAAAATTGCTGTGCCCAAGGTTCTGGTGCTGGAAAAATCCCCCCAAAAAATTGATGTCCTCAAGGTTCTGGTGCTGGAAAAATCCCCCCAAAATATCTGTGCCCAAGTTCTGGTTCTGGAAAAATCCCCCAGAATTGCTGTGCCCAAATTCTGATGCTGAAAAAATCCCCCAAAAGTAGACGTGCCTAATGTTCTGGTGCTGCAAAAATCCCCCAAAAATTGTTGTGCCCAAGGTTCTGGTGCTGGTAAAATCCCCCATAAGTAGACGTGCCAAAAGTTCTGGTGCTGGAAAAATCCTCCCAAAATTGCTGTGCCCAAGGTTCTGGTGCTGGAAAAATCCTCCCAAAATTTCTGTGTCCAAGGTTCTGGGAAAATCCCCCAAAAATAGCTGTGCCCAAGGTTTTGGTGCTGGAAAAATCCCCCCAAAAGTAGACATGCCAAATGTTCTGGTGCTGGAAAAATCCCCCAAAATAGCTCTGCCCAAGGTTCTGGTGCTGCAAAAATCCCCCCAAAAAATTGATGTCCTCAAGGTTCTGGTGCTGGAAAAATCCCCCAAAACTTGATGTGCTCAAGGTTCTGGGAAAATCCCCCAAAAATAGCTGTGCCCAAGGTTCTAGCACTGGAAAAATCCCCCAAAAGTAAACATGCCAAATGTTCTGGTGCTGGAAAAAAAACCCCAAAATTGCTGTGCCCAAAGTTCTGGCTCTGGAAAAATCCCCCAAAAGTAGACGTGCCCAAGGTTCTGGTGCTGGAAAAATTCCCCAAAATTGCTCAGCCTAAGGTTCTGGTGCTGGAAAAATTCTCCAAAATAGCTCTACCTTAAGGTTCTGGTGCTGGAAAAATCCCCCAAAATAGCTCTGCCTAAGGTTCTGGTGCTGGAAAAATCCCCCAAAATAGCTCTGCCTAAGGTTCTAGGCCTTTTGCTCTATTGAACAAAACCTCTGAACTGCTTTTGCAACCCTGAAGATTGGGAATAATGACGGATCCTCCATCCCTGCAGCGTCCTGTGCCTGCCCTGAGGTCACCACGTGCGGGAGGACAGGGAAAAGCCACCCCAAACCTGGATTTGGGATTCCAACCCTCCTACAGGCCCTGGGATGCGACACGTGGGAATGATCCCGTTGCTGCTCTGATGCCACCAGCAGCTGCTGACAGATTTTCCCCCCTGATCCAACCGGATCCGATGGCGGGGCGATAGGGACGGCGCGGCCCCGTGCAGGTGGAGGGGACGCGGAGGAGCCCAACGGGTTTGGGAGCTCCCCAGCCCCGTGATGACAGGACTGGGATTGCTCCACGCGGGTCCCAGCGCTGGCAGGACGTTTCCCAACCCGGAGGAACCTGTACAGACGACCACCCTTTCTTAGGCAATTTTCCTGACTCAAGATCCCATCCCAAACCAGCGGGAGATGGATCTCTGCTGCCTCTTGCAACACAACCCCATCCAAACTGGTTTTCCCATTAATCCTTTCTCCAGTGATTTTTTTTTTCCCTTTTTTTTTTGGGGTGTGTGACTATGGGTGCTGTTGGTTCTTGGATGGGGATTTGAACCCACTCAGCACAGATGAGCCAAAATTGTGTCTTTTAGGACACAATTCCTGAGGCAGGAGGGAAGGGAATGATTCCTCTTGGAACTGGGCAGGTGACACACAGGGAAGGACTATCCAGCAACCTTTTTTTTAATATTAGCGGCCCAAATATTGATCTGGAGCAAACCCAGAGGACAACACCGTGTTCATCCCCTTGGATCTACAGCCAGTTTCTGAAGGGTGAATATTTTTGTAGAGGAGTGAGAAGTTGCTGAGTTATTTAAGCACCCAGCAAACCACAGAAATGTGGAATATCCTGAGCTGGAAGGGACTCACAAGGACCAAAACTGATGATACCAGTGGGCTAAAAACTCTTAATTACATATCCCAAATATATCTGGAATCATCTGTCATGATGTCCACCTTGCCCAACCCACTTATAAATTAATTTCGGGGTCTTGGGCACCACGCGCCGCCACCTCACCTGGGTCCTGCCAGGTCCTGTGCCAGGTCCTGTGCCAGGTCCTGGCAGCTGAAGGGTTACTCAGCCCCATCTGCTCAGCTCCCCGTTTCACAAGGGCGGGTTGGGAGTTTTACTACAAGTTTCAGACAATGAAGGTGTGTCTGCGCTCCGAGCCTCGTTTGCCCGTTGTGTAGGCGTCGGGTTCAGCGCCGTCTTGTCAACACTTGAATATGTTGAGCATCACTCACGGGGCATTCTGTAAGAAACCTATTAAGTTAATTACCGAGGCTGTGTGTGTGAGAGAGAGAGAGAGAGCGTGTGTGCTGCTCCTGTAAAAAATTTGGCTTTCTTCGTTGCAAGACACTTGTGATGCAAGCGCCGGGCTCTCGGTGTGATGACATCTCGTCTGCTGCTGTAACTGAGCCGGGGCTCGGGCGAGCTGCCTGCGAGGGAGGGGGCTCGAGGGAGGACCCCCACTCATCCTGCTTTGGGGACACCCACCCCAAAACAAGGACCTGCTGCGGTGTCCCTGTGCACGGCCCCGCGGGGGAATTGGGGTGGAAATCCTGAATTTGTGGGGGAATTGGAGCAGCTCCTGGTTTTGTTCCTTTTTACTCTTCTGCTCCATCCAAATCCCTGGGAAAATGCAGTTTTAGAGGTCGTGGAGTGGTTTGGGTTAGACCTTAAAACTCATTTTATTCCACCAGACCAGGGTGTTCCAAACCCATCCAACCAGGCCTTGGACACTTCTCTTCTCTGGAAGACCCCTTGTTTTTTGGGAAGAGGGCTGGAAAAACACCTTTTGGTCTTTATATTTGCACCACCACCCTCAAGTGTCCCAAAATAATCAGGCCTGGAATTTGGGGAGGATATTTTGGGGTGCTGAGAGGTCCAAGCTTGGTTTGGGAAGGGGATGGAGCAGAAAGAGGCTCCATGGGGGTGACACCCCTTGTGTTTCTCCTCTCCTTGCTTCCCACCAACCTCTCCAGGGTCTTTCCAGCCCGGTGGGGAAGGAGCTGTGGGGCTCCTGGAGGGGAGCAGGGATTTGGGAGCGGTGTTGGAGCTCCGTGAGGAGCAGCACGTGCTGCCCCAGCCCCACCATCCCTTCCCAGTTTTAGTTTTTCCCTTCCCAGCTCGGCTGGAACGGGGCCGCCTCGCGCTTCGCCACACCCCAATAATCAAAATACCTTAAAAAAAAAAAAGAAAAAAAAAAAGAAAAAAAAAAAAAGAAAGAAAGAAAAAGAAGGATATATATATATATATATATATATATTTATTTATTTATTTATTTATTTATTTATTTATTTATTTATTTAATATATATATATTTTTATATATATATATATATATATTTTTTTTTTTTTTTTTTCCCTCTTCGGAGCCCGAGCCAGGGCAGGGAGCGAGGCGAGCGCTGCTGGCTCCCGGCTCCCGAGGTGGTTTTTTTTAAATTATTTTTGGGTGTTGTTTTTTTATTTTTTAATTTTTTTGGAGTTTTTTTTTTTTTTTGGGAGGCGCTGCACAAACAGCCCCCAGCGCTTCCACGCGCCCCAGGTAGGGCGGCTCAGCCCCTCCTTCCAGCATCCCACGGGAGTCCGGATCCGGTGGACTTTTATGGAAGAACGGGAAGTCCGGAGCGGCTTTTGGCAGCCGAGCGCAGCAGCAGCGCTGCGTTAACCCCTCACCCTCCTCCTCCTGCCATTGCATTTTTTGGGTGGGGAGGGGGGGGGTCAGCAGCTCCTCTGCGGCTCTGCCAAAAACCTGCGGGGGTGGGATGCTCAGCAGCCAAAAAACTCCAAATCAAGGTGAATTTGGCTCCTCTTCATTACGCTAATTAATGCCAAGCGCTCCTGAGCATCCCATCCTTGCCGAGCATCCCCTCCCCGAGCGAAATCCCGGGCAGGGAGGAGAAGTGAGGAAAAAACAGCTCCGGAGAGTTTCCGGCTGGAGTTTCTCCCGTCCCAAGGGCAGCTCTGGACTCTCCCTCCGAGCGCTGCCAATTCCAGCGGTCAGGAAGCGGCGCTGGGGGGAATTTTGGGGGGATCAGAGGGGCCGAGCCCGCCCGGATGTGTTGGCAGGGGTCGGACAGTGCCGTCCCCTCCCAGGAGAATTTTTAATTTTTGGCCAGCGGAAAGAAGGGAAAAGAAAAAACAAAACCAAACCAAACATACAAAAAACACCCAAAAAAAAAAAATAAAAAAGCTCTCAGCGGAATAAATGAGCCCCCCCCAGCCCAAACTCCCGCTCCCATCAGATTAGGGAAGCCAAAATTGGCCCAGAGCGGGAGCAGGACTGGCACGCGCGGCCTTTGATCCACCCCCGCGCCCGGGAAGGTGCCCGGGACGGGGATCAGACACCCCAGGGAGGAGGAATTTGGGTTTTGGGGTGTGTGAGAGCACCCCCGGAGCCCCCCCAGCCCGGCTGAGGGTGGGATTTGGGGGAGGGAGCCCCAAAATCAGCACAGCACGGCCAGGAAGGGCAGGGAGGGGATCCTTCCCCCTCTGCCCCACCTGCAGTTTGGGGTCCCCAAAATCCCAAGGACACGGAGCTGGTGGAATGAGCCCAGAGGAGAACACGGAGCTGCTCCACCTCTGGAACCAGGCTGGGAGAGCTGGGAATGTTCACCTGGAGAAGGGAAATTCCAGGGAGAGCTGGGAATGTTCACCTGGAGAAGGGAAAAGCTCCAGGGAGAGCTGGGAATGTTCACCTGGAGAAGGGAAGGATCCAGGGAGAGCTGGGAATGTTCACCTGGAGAAGGGAAATGATCCAGGGAGAGCTGGGAATGTTCACCTGGAGAAGGGAAGGATCCAGGAGAGCTCAGAGCCCTTCCAGGGCCTGAAGGGGCTCCAGGAAAGCTGGAGAAGGACTGGGGACAAGGGATGGAGGGACAGGACACAGGGAATGGCTTCCCACTGGGAAAAGGGAGATTTGGGTGGGATATTGGGGAGGAAAGGTCCTTCCTTAAGGACTTTCAGGCACCTTTCTCCATGTCCAGCCTGGATTTTTCCCAAATGGAGCACACTGAAAGTGTGTGTGGGAATTTTAAAATCCCTGATGTGACGCTCCCTGAAATTTCAGCGTCTGCTTTGTGTGGGACGTGTTTCAGCAGGGAGAAGGACTGGGGACAAGGGATGGAGGGACAGGACACAGGGAATGGCTCCCACTGCCAGAGAGCAGGGTTAGGTGGGATTTTGGGAAAGAATTCCTCACTGTGAGGGTGGGGAGGGGCTGGGATGGAATTCCCAGAGAATCCATGGCTGCCCCTGGATCCCTGGCAGTGCCCAAGACCAGCCTGGAGCAGCCTGGGACAGCGGGAGGCGTCCCTGGGCATGGCAGGGGTGGCACTGGGTGGGTTTCAATCCCTCCTCACCCACCAAAGGAAAGGAATGATCCCAGTCCCCAAAGGTGACACAGCAGCAGAACCTCCCAGGGATGCGTCCCCAGGGAAGGTTCCAGCTCAGGCTCCACTCTCATCCACACAGAATTTGGGCTACGGGCCTTTAAATGACTGAATTAGGCAAAATTTGGTGTTTCTCCAAGAATCCTCCGGAAATCTGCTGCTGGAAAAGCAAACTCATCTTAAAGCAACACGCACGCAGGGCGAGCGAGTTTTCCACTCTCAAGGATTAGGGTGGAAAAGACGTTTCCAGTCTTCCCCAGCCCTTTTTTCTGGCCAGGTCAAGCTCGTTCCTCCTGCTGGAATCTCGGGGCTTTGTGGAGACCTCTGGGAGTTCACCTTTCCTGGGAGCTCTGCGGCGTTTTGGGGTGTCCCATCAGAACGGGAGGTGCTGGGGGGCACCCATGGGGTGGGTGAAGGGAGATCCTGGTGGAGCTCCTGGCAAGGACTGGGCTGGTGACAAAGCCCAGGGCACCAAACGCAGGCGTGGTCCCACCTGGGTGTCGCAAGGGGCATTTGAGCAGCGCCACTGTCGCAGTGAGGGGCAAAAAGTGCCCTCCTCTGTCACCCTGAGGGGCAAAAAGTGCCCTCCTCTGTCACCCTGAGGGGCAAAAAGTGCCTTCCTCTGTCACCCTGAGGGGCACCAAGTGCCCTCCTCTGTCACACTGAGGGGCACCAAGTGCCCTCCTCTGTCACCCTGAGAGGCACAAACTGCCCTCCTCTGTCACCCTGAGGAGCACAATGTGCCCTCTCTCACCCTGAGGGGCAGAAAGTGCCCTCCTCTGTCACCCTGAGGGGCAAAAAGTGCCCTCCTCTGTCACCCTGAGGGGCACAATGTGCCCTCCTTCACCCTGAGGGGCACCAAGTGCCCTCTGTCACACTCAGGGGCACAAAGTGCCCTCCTCTGTCACCCTGAGGGGCACCAAGTGCCCTCCTCTGTCACACTGAGGGGCACCAAGTGCCCTCCTCTATCACCCTGAGGGGCACAATGTGCCCTCCTCTGTCACCCTGAGGGGCACAATGTGCCCTCCTCTGTCACCCTGAGGGGCACCAAGTGCCCTCCTCTGTCACCCTGAGGGGCACCAAGTGTCCTCTGTCACACTGAGGGGCAAAAAGTGCCCTCCTCTGTCACCCTGAGGGGCACAATGTGCCCTCCTTCACCCTGAGGGGCAAAAAGTGCCCTCCTCTGTCACCCTGAGGGGCACAAAGTGCCCTCCTCTGTCACCCTGAGGGGCACAATGTGTCCTCCTCTGTCACCACCAAGTGCCCTCCTCCTTGTGCCTGAGCCATCCTCATCCCCTCCTCCTCCTCCTCCAGACCCAGCACCACTTCTCCCCCTCAGCAGAGCAGCACCCACTGAAGAGGAGGAGGAGGAGGAGGAGGAGGAGGATGCTCCAGGGGGATGCTGGCCGGATCCTGAGCCGGACAAATCCCCCCGCAGCCCTCCCCCGGCCGGGCCGGTGGCTCCGGGTGATTCACCGGCGGCTCTGCCGGGAGCTGGCCCGGAATTGCGACACCGGTGGGGCTGTTGAAGGCAGCCAGAGCCGAGCCCGGCATCCAGGCAGCTCCCTAAACACCCCTGGGGTTGCTATCAACATCCCTGCTGCTCCTGGAAATAACATCCCTCATTTATCACCCCGGCTTGGCAGCAGGGACCGGTGTGGGAATGCAGAGCATCCCTCTGGCTGCCCTGGGACCCTGGCAGGGGTCAGAACCCCCCTGGACAGAGCCCCCAGAGACACTGTCTGTGATCTCTGTCCATGGAAAAGAGTTTTCAATCTTACAGGATGAATTACCAGCTCTGAGTGTTTGATATCAGTAATAATTAAGTGTTGCACGGGTGCAAAAGTAAAAATTTTAGGATTCTAGATTAGGGGTTCAAAGGGGACAAGATGGAGGAAATTGGGTGTGCCTTGTCCTTTTTCTCCTTCTTCATGCCCTCCATGTTTCACTGTGGTGTTGGCATTTTTCTGTTGGTTCAGGCTGGGGACACACTGTCCAACGTAGGTGACAGATATTGGCACGTTATTGTAAATCCAGCACAGGTAGTTTGTGGTATTTAATGTTTGTACCATCCCACTGAGGGCAGAGCCCCACACGCTGCCCTGCAGGACAGAGCTGCGGCAGGGCAGCAGAACATGGTAGAGATAAAAACAAAAATAAATAACCTTGGAACCAGCACTGACAAATTACAACTTCTTTGGCAGTGGGGCTGACAAACAGAGATTTTTACAATCTCAGAATCATCAATATCTCAGATTCTGACAGGCCAGGAGCCGGGGTGTGACTGTGCAGCCACCCCCCAAATCCCCAAATCCTCACCAGCAGGGAGTGCACACCCCTCTCCACCACCTGGTGCAACCATCACACGTTCAACCATCATTTTATTCAACTTTCATTTTATTGCGCCGTCATTTTATTCAGCCATCGTTTGTTCAGCCTTCATTTTATTCAACTCTGATTTTATTCAACTTTGATTTTATTCAGCCTCCATCTCACTCGATTTTCTCACTTCAGCAAACCCCTGGTGCTCCCCTGTGGGGGTGCAGAGGAAAGGGGAGCAGGAAACTCTTCCACGAAGTTTTTTGGCAAAGCCACGGGCCTCGACTCCCAAATCCAGCGCTCCAACCCGTGCCAGGAGTGTCCTGCCAAAGCCACATCTCCCGTGCCCTCCCACAGCTTTTGGGAAGGGAGCCCAGCATCCTGCATCCCATCCCCACCCCCACTGCCTCCACAATCCTGCAGGTGTTTTATAAAAACAACAAAAAAAAACCCAAAACCCAACAAAATCCCTCTCCTTTTCCAACACAAATGTTTTGTCTGAGGTTTCAAAACCCTCCCGGTGTCATCACAGCCTCCGCCCCGCTGGCTCGGACCCCTCACCTACATCCTGCAGGAAGGTGCAGGTGGGCACAGCGGCTGTGCCAGCTGCGCCCAAACCTGGCAGGGGTCTGGAAATCCACTGGAAACCCACCCAGCAGAGCCTCCCCCTTTGCACGGGGAGCTGCTGGCACTGGCAGTGCCACCCTCGGGCTGCCAGGAGCCTGGGAAGGTCCCTGCCAGGGATGGTTCGGGTTATGGAGCGCAGGGTTTTATTTCCAGATTGAGGAAACCTTGCAAAAGGCAGGCACGGAGGTGATTTATGTTTATTTGGCTCAGTTAATAACCCGTGGCACGTCCTCCCCTGCGGCGTTAGGGTGGATCAGACAAAGCTGCATTTAAATTACAGCTGTGCCCCATAGTTATTTTTTAATATATTTTTATGGTCGCCTTCCCCAATGATGGTGAGCTAGAAAAATGTCCGTGCCAAGAGCTGCCTAAGGATCCTAAAGGGTAAATCCTTGGAATTCAGACCCTGGAAAAGTGGGAGAGGATCTTCAGATCCGTGTTGGAGCTGTGGCATTCCTGGGTCTGCTCCCACCTGAGCCTCCCAAGGGTCCCTCCTGCTCCTTGGGGACCCTCAGTGGATTCTCCCAGGAGCTGTGATGAGCCTCAGAGAGTTTTTTGGGATGAGGGTGTGCAGTCAGTCTTGGTCTGTGCCTGCTGGGATGGGGTGTCCTGGCACGATTTTGGGGTTACAATCACCCAGTGTTGGTGCTTGTGGCTGTGTCAGTCCCCAAACAGACAAATCCAACCCACGCAGGATTAGCTTTCCTGAGGTTCTGGATCTGCCCTGAAAAGAAGTTCCCTGTGGAAGGGAAAGTACCTTCTCCACTTCTTTTTTTTTTTTTCTGCCTGGATGTGGCTCAGATCACAGTGGTTTATCAATTTTTTCCGGTGCAGACTGATGTGGAACAAGTCAAATATCACTTGGAATGATGAAATTCCATCAATATAAAATGCAATAAATCAAAATAATGGGCTCTGGGTAAGGGAGTTGCCAGCTGGAGACGGGGTGATTCCATGTATCCCACCCTCCTGGGGACCACAGGGGTGGACTGGGCATTCCTGGAGCCTGTGAGAGCAGCAGGAGGCTCCGGGTGGGAAGTCTGGATGGAGACGTGGGCTGCAGGGAAATCCTGGGAATCATTCCTGCCTCAGGCCCGGGGTGGCCTGGCCACGTCTCCAGCTGTGCCCGGAGAGCGAAACCGGCCCCGAACACAGCCCTGAGTCAGCCCAGGGTGCAGGAGCTGGGGCTGGGGAGGCACCAGGGCTGGGCTGGGGCTGGGAGAGCCGGGCTGGCTCCAGCAGGAGGGGAGATTGCTCTGGATCTGGGCTGTGATGGGATCCAGCCTCTCCAGGGTCTCATCCCTGCCCTGGGAATGATGCCAAAACATTTCAGGGCAATAGAGCAGCCAGGAGCATTCCCAAAGAATTCCCAAGGAAGTTTTCCCATCCAGGCTGGTGTCGGAATCTGAGGTATTGATGATTCCGAGATTGTAAAAAATTCCTTTCTGCTCTGTTGCTAAAGAAGAAGTCACAATTCATCTGTGCTGGTTTCAAGGTTATTTATTTTTATTTTTATCTCTACCATGTTCTGCTGCCCTGCCGCAGCTCTGTCCTGCAGGGCAGCGTGTGGGGCTCTGCCCTCAGTGGGATGGTACAAACATTAAATACCACAAACTACCTGTGCTGGATTTACAATAACGTGCCAATATCTGTCACCTACGTTGGACAGTGTGTCCCCAGCCTGAACCAACAGAAAAATGCCAACACCACAGTGAAACATGGAGGGCATGAAGAAGGAGAAAAAGGACAAGAAATACCCAATTTCCTCCATCTTGTCCCCTTTGGACCCCTTATCTAGAATCCTAAAATTTTACTTTTGCACCCGTGCCACACTTAATTATTACTTATATCAAACACTCAGAGCTGGTAATTGACCCTGTAAGGTTGAAAACTCTTTTCCATGGGCAGAGATCACAGCCAGTGTCTCTGGGGGCTCTGTCCAGGGGGGTTCCTGACCCCTGCCAGGGTCCCAGGGCAGCCAGAGGGATTCCCTGGATTCCCACAGGCTGGAAGGTGACTCTCCCACCCCACTTCTTGCACAAAAACTATTTCTGTGTCAGTATTTTTTTCCTCTTTCTCCCAATTCCTTTCCCGACGGAGAGCCCACGCCAATCCAGCAGCACAGTGAGGCTGTTGTAATGGGATGTGACATTTCTCATCACGAAAGGACTCGCGGGGTCGGGGCTGACAGGCTCCTTCAGGCACCAAACCCCGGCTTGACGGTGACGGTGACGGGAGGAGCGCGGTGGGCTGAGAGCGAGAGGGTCGGGGTGGCGTGGGCGAGCCGGAGCCGCTGGGGGACATCCCGTGCCCCAGATCCGACACCAGGATCCTGCTGGAAGTGAGCTGCAGCTCAAACAGGCGGCTGAGCTGGGGAATCCAGAGTTTGGGAGCGCTGGGAGCTGGCCCGGCCCTGCCCTGATCTCTCCCGGCCTCCCTGCGTGGGGATATTTGCAGGGAGAGTTTCTCTTGGATATTTGGAGGGACTCTTTCTCTTGGATATTTGCAGGGACAGTTTCTCTTGGATATTTGCAGGGAGAGTCTCTTGGATATTTGCAGGGAGAGTTTCTCTTGGATATTTGGAGGGAGAGTTTCTCTTGGATATTTGGAGGGAGAGTTTCTCTTGGATATTTGGAGGGAGAGCTTCTCTTGGATATTTGGAGGGACACTTTCTCTTGGATATTTGGAGGGACAGTTTCTCTTGGATATTTGGAGGGACTCTTTCTCTTGGATATTTGGAGGGAGAGTTTCTCTTGGATATTTGCAGGGAGAGCTTCCCTTGGATATTTGCAGGGAGAGTTTCTCTTGGATATTTGGAGGGACTCTTTCTCTTGGATATTTGGAGGGACTCTTTCTCTTGGATATTTGGAGGGAGAGTTTCTCTTGGATCACTCTTGGCTCACATGCTTTTTGTTGGAAAGCAGGACGAGCCTGGATGTTTCTGGGAGCTGGGGCAGGAGTGGTCCTCCCCAGTGCTGCTGCTTTGGTGGGGAGGAGGAACCCCCAAAACCTTCACCTTCCTCTGCAAGGACACAGCAGAACAGATCCAGATCCACCTGCAATTAGCATCTCATCCTTTTATTCCCCGCTCCAGCCTCGCAGGGAAGCCGGGTTGCCATCCCAGCAGCTCTGCCTTTCCTGGGATGCTCCCCCGCGCTCTCTGAGCCAATTCCTCCATGCTGACCTCATTCCAAAGATCACAGGAATTGAGGAGAACAAACCCGGGCTCCCACTGGGCCGGCTTTGAAGCCACTCGGTGAGGAGCCCCGGGTGTTCGGGATCAGCTTCCCCCTCGGACAATAGTTGGTTAAGGTCCCCTCGGTGCTTCCCATGGGGTGCAGCCCCCGCCCCGGCTGAGCCCCCCGGTGTCCCCAGGTCCCCGGGCCAGGCTGGGACGCGCTCCCGGCGAGGCAGGAGCAGCCCGGCCCTGCTCGGCCGCGCTTGCCCGGGTCCCATCCGTCATCTGTTTGTGCTGGTGCCCTGCCAGCGATTGTGCCGATTCCCACACCCACTTTCCATCAACCTTCCGTCCTCGCCCGGGCGAATCGCTGGCGAGAGCTCGCCACCCATCCCTTTCCCCTCCTCTGCGATGGGATCAGACACGTTCTGGAGAGGTGGAAGAAAGGGAAGGGGGTGAAAAGAAAACAAAAAGATCAAGAGGGAAACACAAGGTGACTCACTGCCTTTAATTTATTTGTGTTTATTTATTTATTCCCCCCCTCCAAGCCTCGGTTGAGACGTGCAGGCAGCAGCGAGGGCTGGCCGTGAGCTCCCAGCGAGCCTCGCTCGGTGCCCAGGGCACCAGAAATGACAGGGATACAATTCCTCCCTCCTTTGGCCAAGGAAAAACCGCGGAGAGGAGCTCCTGGAGCTGTGTGGCACAGACTTTTCAGGCTTCCCAGGTCTCTGCACGGGCATCCCGTGCCCCACCCGCCACAGAGCGGAGGGTGGGAATATCTAATTCCACCTCCTACACCGTGTCCTCGGCAGGGGAAAGAGAGAAAGAGGAGATAAAAGGCTGGGAAGCTCAAATGGTGTCATTAGGAACTATTAATGCGCTCATAAAAGGGCATTAATAAAGGCGGCAGCTCATCAGTGTCCATTAGCTCGGCTCGTGGCAGGGATCTTCGGGAGCTGCCGGAGTGTGATGCTCCCCTCGCCCTCACCGCCGTGTCAGCAAAGGGGAAAGGGGCTGGAGGGGGTGTTATTCCTGCCACAAACTATTCCCTGAGCAAAAAAAACAAGGAGAAAATGTCACAGGGCGTCACACCCCACCTCTCCAATCCCTCCCGTCTCCCGCAGCCGTGCCCAGAGCTCGCTCCTTGCTCCCAGCAGAGCTGTTTACTATTAAAGAAAATAAAAGGCCGGTTTGGAGCGCTCATCCCGACTTTCTCCCTCCCGCCCTCTTCCTGCTCTCGCCTCTTAGAAAGGAGTTTTATCCTTTGGCTCTCCCATGCCCGGGGCCAGCGAGGAACCCGCAGCACCGCGGGGCGAGCGGGCAGCCCACATCGCGGGCAGGGAGGCACGGAGGAGACCCGGGATGAGCCCGGGATGAGCCCGGGATGAGTTCGGGATGCGCTCGGGATGAGCCCGGGATGAGCTCGGGATGAGCACGGGATGAGTTTGGGATGAGTTTGGGATGAGTTTGGGATGAGCCGGGCAGCGGCACATCTGGGGGAGCAGGCACAGCTGGAGGACTCGCACACGTGTGCACATCTGGGTGGCACGGGTTTGCACATCTGGGGTTTGCACATCTGGGGTTTGCACATCTGGGATTTGCGCATCTGGGATTTGCACATCTAGGTGGTGCGGGTCTGCACATCTGGGGTCTGCACATCTGGGTGGCACAGGTCTGCACATCTGGGGTTTGCACATCTGGGGTCTGCACATCTGGGTGGCGCAGGTTTGCACATCTGGGGTTTGCACATCTGGGGTCTGCACATCTGGGTGGCACAGGTCTGCACATCTGGGGTTTGCACATCTGGGGTTTGCACATCTGGGGTCTGCACATCTGGGGCCTGCACATCTGGGGCCTGCACATCTGGCCACGGCCACAGCAGCCCCACGGCCCCGCCTGTCCCCTCCAGCACCCCTGGGTGCTTCTCCCCTCACACCCTGCGCCGCCCCTTCCCCCCCAGGCACCCAAAGCTGCCCAAATCCTTTCCCGTCACCCCCGTGCCACCGGGATATTTCGGCTACAGCCGCCAGGGTGGCAGCCCGTGTCCGGGAGCCGATATCCGAGGATCCGAAGGCGCTCTTGGCTCCCCGGTGCCCCTCGGTGTGCCAGGGGCAGCTGGCAGGAGGCTGTCACCGCCTGTGACTCACACAGAGCAGGGAAAGGGAAGCTCTGGTTGTGGGGAGCCGAGGCACTGAACCCCAATCCCCACGTGCACTTTTGCTGGCAGTTATCTGAGGCATCTTTTTCTTTTTTTCTTTTTTTTTTTTGGGCTAACAACTCCCAGGGCAGGTTAGGACAGAGGAGCCCTGGCACGGAGCGTGTGTGGGCAGGACTGGAATAACGGGTGCCAGAGGAGAGGATTTATGAGTGCTGGGAGGTTGGGAATGGCCGGGAATAGCAGAGCAGGTCAGGGGTGAGGTGGGGTGTGCAGGGCCAGGATGTGGGTGCAGCTCCTGGTATCGTCCCTTTGTCATCCACACGGTCCCACAGGATGCTCAGAGTCCCAGGAAAGGCTCCCTGCTCCCGGGAAGCACCCCAGGGTGGGGATGGGGAGCCAAAGCTCCCGTGGGACACGCTCTGTGAGCTGGAGTTTGTTGAGAGCAAAGCCAAAGCTTTGCCATGGGGATGCTGCTGGAAATCACCACAATCCCAACTCTCCCAAATGCTGCTGTGCCAACAGCACCGAGGCTTTTCATGGAATTAGGGCGGTTTTCCCAGTGTGCCACAGCCTGGATCCCTGGCCTGGATCCCCAGACCGTGGATGGCCTCTGTGTGCAGGTGACAGCAGTGTCACCTGTGTGCCAGGGCATTGTGGACTGAGCCCCAAAATCCCAGAAAAGCCCTGGCACGCTCCTTCCCACCCACCTGGAGAAAATTCTCCACACAAGGAAATGGTGAGAGGATGATCTATGCAGGGAAAACAGAGCAAATGCTGGAAAATGAATCCCTGTGGGAGCAGGAGGGTCCATCCCCCTGTGCTTCTCCTGGGGACATCAGTCTCACCCAACCTCCCTCTGTTTGTCCTTTCAGGGCTCGGATCTGAGGGTTGGGAGGATCAAAGGGAAGGTCCTGACAGGTGAGTGCAGACCCCAAGTGAGGGGATGGGGTCTCAGCCAGCTGGGACAAGGCGGTGGCAGTGCTGGCTGGGGTGGGCACACCAGGACACGAGGGAGAGACACGAGGGGGGGACACGAGGAGCTCCCTAAGGCACAGCTGGGCACTGCCTGAAACAGGAGCCACTTTTTCTCTCATTTTTTCTAGAGGCAAAAGTGGTTTAAAAACTCCCCAGCGGTTGGAAAGGCTCCAAACCAGTGCAAAAAGAGGGGGGAGGGATAAAACCCAAAAGAAAAACACAAGATAAAAGCAGGTGAATCCCAACAGCTCCTGTGATGTTGGAGGAACAAAGACTTTCTGTTCCAAACGGGCCAGACGTGGCTCAGGGAGGTCACAGCCCGGGGGAGAGGGGCTGGGGGCTCACCTGGCAGAGCTTCAGCCCCTTGTCCCTTGGTGCCACATCCTCCTGTCCCCGCTGGAGAGCGAGGGGTGGCTGTGCAGGGACAACCTCTGCTCTCAGCAGCTGGACATGCCCTGAGGCAGCTGCAGGCCGCACATCTGGGCAGCCCAAGGGGTGCTGGCCATGCCCTGGTGGGGGGCTGGGGGTCTCAGGGGAGGTGCAGATGTGGGAAGGGGATGGAGGAGAGGTCAGGGTGGTGCAGGACGTGGCGAGGGGCTGTTGTGGTGCGGGGTCACGGTGCGGGGAGCTGCGTGGGAGAGCTGATCCCGGCCTGGAGGAGGGGGTGGGTTGCTGCTTGTGGTGGGAATTTCAGCTCAGAGGGACACTCAGCCCTTCTCTCCTTCATCCCAGACTACAGCCGGCCCAGACCCTCCCGCTACAGCGGCTACCACCGCTACCAGTTCCGCCTGTACCGGCAGCCGGCACACCGGAGCATCTCCCTGAGCCCCGAGGAGCAGGACTCGCTGGGTAAGGACCCTCCGAGCGCTCCATCCCCGCCCCGAGGGGCTTTTCCAGGGCTGTGGATAACGCTGTGTGCCATGGCAGGCTGGGGATGCCCGCTGGCTGCAAAGGGATCCTTAGGGGGGACGTGGGTGAGGTGTTAAATCCTTGCCAGGCTGCAGAAAACTTTGGAAAACGCCCGGTAAGGGCCTGGCTAGCGGGATCGGAAGCAGGGAGAGATGTGGGCTGTGAAATGCAGCCCTGGCTGGGCATCCCCCCCAGCCCGAGCCGCGAGTTGCATCGCCGGGATAAGGATCAGAAGGTTTTAGCCAAGGGATTGCTCAAACCGGGCTGACACAACGCCCAGCTCCTCCCAAAATCTTCCACAGGAGGGATGGAGCAGCTGATACCACCCCAAAACGCCGAGGGTTCTTGATGCTCCATGCTGGGACAGCCTGGCACGGGCAGGGACCCACCGTGCCCGGTGCCCTGCCTGGAACTCGGGGCTCTGAGTGAAATTTCTAAACTTTCCCAGCCGGGAGCACACGAGCAGGGCTGGAGGGGCAGGTCGGGTCGGTGTGTCCGGGCTGCTCTGCCCGGCTCATGCCGTGCCCGGTAACCCACAGCGCCCAGCCCGGAGCGGGGCTGGCCCGGGGGGCTCTCAAACATCCCCTGCCCCCCTCCCTGGCACCGAACCCTGGTGCTCATCCCATGGCCGGGGTGGGATGAGGCTGCCACGAGTCTCCCTGCGGGTTCTCCCTGCCCTCGGCTCTGTTTTCTGGCTCATTAGCTCCGCTTCTTAATGACAGCGCGGATGTCACCCCCCTGCCAGCCCCTCGCTCCTGCTCCGTGTTGTCCCCACGCTCCCACCGCAGCATCCCAGAGACACCCACCAAGGAGCTTTTCCCACAGAAATCCTCTTTCTAGCGGGATCTGCAGCTCCAATCCCCCAGATTCACCCTCGGGAAGGTCCCCAGCACTCGGCTGTCCCCAGGGCGGGGGTGGCCGGGCATTCCCCAGCTGCCGCTGTCCCCATCCCATTTCCCTTCCCAGCCCTTCCTGGGAAAGACCCAGCGGATATTTTGGAGATTTTTCCGCAGGATCCGATGCCTGAGCATCGTTTGTCAGGCAGCTGTGGGGGTCTGGCAGGGGCCCATGTTTAAGGAGTTGGTTGAAGGTTATTTTTAACCATTTCATCGCTGCATCACATCCTTGGCCTGGCCGGGGGATGCTGCTGGATTCAGACACCCACAGCCCATCATCTTGATTCGCACGGAACGAGCCCTAAAAGCTGCCAAAGGATGAGATTTGGGCGTCTCAAGGGTTTTAAATAAATCCATGCCCAAGGCAGCGGGGTGAACGCCGATGGATCGGGCGCATCCAGCCCCGTGGTGCAAAGGCAGCGCGCGGGGGAGAGGAGCAGACACCTCTGGCAGAGGGGGGGACAAGGAGGGGGTGACCCCAATCCCAAAGGATCGCGGATGAGAACCCAGCCCGGGCTCTGCCTTGCTCCTCTCCTGCAGCAGGAGCGATGCAGGATCTTCTGGCGATGCCGCAGGCACAGTTTGCATCCTTGCTCAGAATTCCCCGTTTTATTTGGCCTCAGATGAACCCCTTCCTGCTGTTTTTACTCCATCCTACATCTGGTGACAGCGACATCTCTGTCTCACCGAGGCTGGGGACACCCATCGCCACCAGCCCTGGACAGGGGCACGTCCTGACCGGGCACAGGGGGTGGCACTGGTGCATCCCAGCCTCGGGATGTGCCCAACCTCAGTGTGCCCCCCTGTGCTGGGCATCCCTCCCTCTGTTCAGCTCCCAGAGAATTTCCCTGCTGGCTCGGGATGTGCTCCGGAGGCCGGGCCGGGCAAGGGAGGTGACAGTGGCCGGGCCGGAGGAGGTGACAGTGGCCGGGCCGGGGGAGGTGACAGTGGCCGGGCCGGGGGAGGTGACAGTGGCAGGCGGGATGGCAGGAGCTCGGCCGGAGCCTCCAGAAGAGGGCACTAAACCAGGCCCTGCCCGCGTCGCCTGTCCCTGCTCCTGGGAAACATCCCTGCGAATTTAAAACGCGAGGGGCGAGCGTGGAGAACAAATCCCAGTTTCTTCTCCCTCCTTGCCTGGCTCAGAGGCAGCGGGGACATTTCCACCCTGCCGTGGGCATGTCCTGGTTGTGTGGCACTGACGGGCACAGGTCAGGCCCTGGAAGGGCTGCAGGACCCGGACACGTCCCCGTGTCGCTTGTGACAATGTGGAAATCAGTTGTTTACGGCCGGGGTGTTTCTCCAAGGCGGCTCTTGAGCAAAAATGTTGTTTCATCAGGGAAAAAAAACCACCCTGATCCTTCCCCTGAGTGTTTCTGATCAATCCCAGCACCAGCCAGCTCCCTGTGACCTCAGGCGAATAACTCAGAGCCTCAATTTCTCCTCTGGAGTCTGATTCACTTCAGTTTTTGGCCGTGCCACTAAATTGTCACCGAGCACCAGCTCTGTCCCCACTCAGTACCGAAGGTGGGGACGTTTGGGGTGTCTCCACGGCTCTTCCTGCCACTCACCCCACTTCCCTCGCAGCCAGGGGCGTTAGAAGCCGTGCTTGTGTTTTGGGGAGATGCGAGATAATAATTTGTGTTCTGTGAAATGTCACAGCCACCGCGGCATCCCGCCCGCCGCAGGCTCTGATCCACGGGAAATTCCACAGCCGGGGGAATTCAGGCACCCACCAGACCCCGGTGTGGTGCTGGGCAATTACAGTTCCCCCACAGCTTTCATCGAGGGGGATCATTAATTAGCACAAAATCTTGAGGCTTGATTGCATCCGAGTTCATCCCTCTGCTTCCACCTTTTCCCATCAGCTCCAGTGAGCTGGGGAGAGGCTCCAGATTCCCAAAGTCCCTCCTGGTCTGGAAAGGTGTTTTACAACCGGGAATGGATTTTTTTTTTCCTTTTTTTTTCTTTTTTCCTCCCAGGAATTTTGCCCTGGGGAGCAGGGACAGGGCTGAGCCCGGCCAGCCTTTGGCTCCATCCCTCTCCAGCTCCAGCTCCGCATCGGGGCCACGGCTTTGACTCATGAGCCGACCTTGTGCGCCTCCAACCCGATCCACCCAGCTGGAAAATCGGGTTGGACCGGGCCCCGGCGGGGAGGGAGGTGGCAAAGGGCTGCGGGGAGAGCCGGGTGCCAGCCCACGTCCCCGCGTGTCACTCCGTGGTGACCAAAGCCGCTGCCGGCCACCCGCCCACCCCCGCTGGGACATCATTAATCTCGGCACAGGAGCATCGGGGCTCCCATCAGGAGAGCATCGCCGCTGATGAGGCCCATAAATTATAGCCGGGGGTGGGCAGGAGGCGAAGTGTGGGATGGGCGGGATGCCCGTGCCTCAGTTTCCCCCGCGGGTGCTCCGGGCTCAGGCGGCACTCCCCTTCCTCCGGCGGGTGCGCGGATAAGAGCCGAGCGGGATGATTTAATCCTTGGGGAAATGAGCTTGAAAACGGACCAAGCCGCGGATGAAAAGCCGTATTGTGGCGGCGGGGAGAGGGGACAGCGGCCCCGCGACCTCGGCTGCCCGGCCGGGCCCCGCTCCTCTCCCCGCTCCGGGATCCCAGTGACTCACAGCGCCCGGCAATTAAAGTTCCCCCACAGCTTTCATCGAGGGGGATCAGTAATTAGCACAAAATCTTGAGGCTTGATTGCATCCGAGTCATCCCTCTTCTTCCACCTTTTCCCATAAGCCGGGGGGATTTGGGGATTTGGGGCTGGCCCAGGGATGTCACCCCGTGCCGGGAATGCTCACGCCGCTTTGGGGACGCACCCGAGGGGTTGGATTTGGTTGTAGGGTACCCCCAAATTTGTCACCCCCCCTTTTTGCCACAGCCACGGCTGCCCCGGGGCTTTCCCTGGCCCGACGGGCCGGGCACTCCCGGTGCCAGGGCAGGTAGGAAAGTAGGTCAGGAAAAACCCATCCCCACGAGCAGGGCGAGGGCCGGGACCGGCTCCTGCAGCCCCGCCGGGGCTCTGCCTCCCCCGGCTCCTTTCATCCGCGCCCCTCCGGAGGCTGCGGCTCCATCAGCGCCAGCTCCGGCACCCATGGGAGCCGGGGGTGCCGCGTCCCGCTCCCAGCCCGGCCCCGCGGGCACCGGCGGTTCTCCCGTGGGGTTTTCCAGCGCTTTGAAAGCCTCCGGATGAAAGGCACCCACCCGGAGAAGCGGCGGGCGCAGCGGGAGCGGCTCCCCCCGAGGCTCCTTCCCTTCATCGGGACCCCCAGCACGGAGGGGGTTGGGCTGCGACCCCCAAAGGAGGAGCTGCCCTCCCTGCCGAGCTGGAATTTGGGGCTCCTGGCTCTGGGTCCCGGCTGGCGGTGACCCCAGCGCAGGACATTGGGGCTGTCCTCGCTCTCAGCTTGGTTTGTGTCCTCGGAGGGTGGCAGGGGACACCCGGGAGCCTCCAGGAGCAGCCTGGTTCATTCCAACATCTCATCCCGGCTGGAATGTGGGGTGCAGCTCCTTCCTGAGCATCCCCTGAGCTCCTTCCCTGGCCCTGGAGCATCCCAGGCGCGGCTCCCGCAGCTCCGCGGGGTCACGGGCTGTGCTACCATCACCACCAGAATCTCCAGAGCTTTTTTTGGAGCTCCGAGCCCAGGGTGGGGAGCAGGTGGGAGCTCCGCCAGCTCCCGGAGCCATCAGCACCCCACGGAGGTGATGCAGCAGCTCGGCTTTTGCTCAGCACTTTTCTTGCAAGAGCAAAGGGGACGCTGGGGCTGAGATGTGGCAGCAGATAAAACTGCCAGGCTGCCGCGTGACATTCGAGAGCAGCCAGGAAGAGGAGAGGACAGGTTTCAGATAAACAACGGGCCCCTTTCCCCGGTGCTGGCCCGCAGGAGGGGCAGCGGGAGCTGGTGGCTGCCAGGGAAAGCCCCTGGTCAGGGCAGGATGCTCCGGCACCGCCAGCCAGACACGGGCTCGGTGCCCGACCCTGGCAGGGCACAGGGGGATTTCTGCCGGCTATGAGGGAATCCCTCGGGCCCTTCCACCTGGAGAGGCTTTCCCTGCTGCCTGGGTGGAAAAAGCACAGCTGGATCCAGCAGAAGGTGCTCCAGGGTCCTGGGGTCAGGGCAGGCAGCGGGGGAGGAGGGTCAGGAATGAGGAACCCCCTCTGCTCCAGCAGCTCAGTGAATGCCACTGAGGGGGACGGGGGACGTCCTGTGACATCCCCAGGGGGATTTCCAGCCAGGCCACCCCCGGGGTGGGCTCGTAGGAAGCTGTAGGACGGTTTGCTGCAAAGGTCAGGGGGCAGGAGAGGAGCCTAGGTACCCCTGGCACACCAGAGCTGGGGTCCCTGTGACTTGTCGCTGTCCCTGGGGCCTCCTGGGTGTGCAGGATGTGGTTTGGGGCAGAGCAGCAGCTGCACAGGGCTGCTCCCCTCTCCAGTCCTCCTCCAGCCCTGCTCACCCCCTTTTCCTCTCTCCCCAGGCACCTGGGACTTGAAGGACTTTGTGGAAGATTTTCATCTGGGCCACCCTGTGGCCTCCACCCAGTTCCTGACCAAAAACTACAAGGATTAACTGTGGCTGTCCCTTCCTTGCCCACGCCACAGAGCACCTCTGCCCGGAGCAGAGGGGACCCCAGGAGCCACCGAGGACGAGCCCACCCAGCTCCCAGCCCCAAGCCACAGCACCACCCCCAGCTCCTGCCCTCCCAAAGCCAAGTTCTCTTTCCCTCTGGGGAGATGCCAGGAGGTGCCCCAGCTCACCTGGCTATCCCAATTCTCCCCTCGTCCTCCCTTCACCCCATTTCTGACTTGACCCCCTGCATGTCCCCCTGGCACTTTTGGGGACTTTGAGTTTGATGCCTGCGGCTTCCCGAATAAAATTTGGATGGAGCAGACGGGGCTGTGTGGCAGCAGCGGGCACAGGGGGTGGCAGTGCCAGCTGAGCCCGGTGTTTTGGGATCTGTGTGGGGTAACCAGACCCCCGTGGGCAGCAGCAGCAGGGGTGGCCAGCCAGATCCTCATTTAGGTGACACCAGGAGGGGACGGGGACAGTGATGCCCGCCCTGGGGTCCCTGTGCCCTCAGCCCGTTTCTCTTGGAAAGCAAAACCAAAATGAAAGGCATAAATCAGCAGAGCTCTGCCTACTGGCCACTTAGCCGGGCCTCCCCTTTAATTAGCTCCTTAATTAGGCTTTCATCTAAGACTCAGTTTTCTCCGAGGCTCAGATTCACCTGCCTGCAGGTCCTCCTTGAGGCACATCGTGGTGACAAAGCCACCTCTGTCCTGCCCACGGCCAGGAATAATATTGCCCTTGGAACAAACCGTGGGGAGCAGAGCCCGGGACATCCTGCGGCCGGGGGAAACTGAGGCACGAGGGAATGACTCGCTCAGGGCTGGGCAGGGAGGCCCTGCAGCCTTCAGAGGGGTTGTGGTGCTCTGGTTGCTGCATCTCAGCTCTGCATCAGTGCCTGGGGCTGAACAAAGCAACCTCATCCCCAAAAAACATCTCTGGGACATCCTGCTGGTCACCTTCCCTGGGCAGAGAGAGCAGATTGCAGTCCTGCCTGGGGGGTTAAATGTGGGTTTCAGTCCTGCACTGAGGGGTTAAATGTGGATTTCAGGCCTGCTCTGAGGGGTTAAATGTGGATTTCAGGCCTGCACTGGGGGCCTAAACATGGATTTCAGTCCCGGGTTGTTAAACGTGGATTTTAGTCCTACACTGGGGACTGGGGGGCTAAACATGGATTTCAGTCTTGCACTGAGGGGTTAAACGTGGATTTCAGTCCTGCACTGGGGGCTTGAAAATGGATTTCAGTCCTGCACTGGGGGCCTAAACATGGATTTCAGTCCCAGGTTGTTAAACGTGGATTTTAGTCCTACATTTGGGTGTTAAACATCGATTTTAGTCCTGCACTGGGGGGTTAAACATCGATTTCAGTCCTGCACTGAGGGGTTAAACATCGATTTCAGTCCTGCACTGAGGGGTTAAATGTGGATTTCAGTCCTACACTGGGGGGCTAAACATGGATTTCAGTCCTGCACTGAGGGGCTAAATGTGGATTTCAGTCCTGCACTGGGGGCTTGAAAATGGATTTCAGTCCTGCACTGGGGGCCTAAGCATGGATTTCAGTCCCAGGTTCTTAAACGTGGATTTTAGTCCTACATTTGGGTGTTAAACATGGATTTCAGTCCTGCACTGAGGGGTTAAACATTGATTTCAGTCCTGCACTGAGGGGTTAAATGTGATTTTCAGTCCTGCACTGGGGGGTTAAACATGGATTTCAGTCCTGGGTTGTTAAACATGGATTTCAGTCTTGCACTGAGGGGTTAAAGGTGGATTTCAGTCCTGCACTGAGGGGTTAAACATGGATTTCAGTCCTGGGTTGTTAAATGTGGATTTCAGTCCTGCACTGAGGGGTTAAATGTGGATTTCAGTCCTGCACTGGAGACTCAAACCTGGATTTCAGTCCTGCTCGGAGGGGTTAAACTTGGCCGGGACTTTCCCCCCAGGAAGTCCCTTTGCCTGGGAGGGCTGAAGCACAGCAGGGTCCCGGGAAGGACCCGGGTATCCAGGGGGGATGCAGGAGCAGGATCCAGCCTTGCCCTGGGCACACAGCGCTGGGTGAAGCTGCAGGAGCCGGCGGGGAGGAAAGCAACAAAAAAAGGAAGCTGGGTAACACCACAACGCAGGGAAAAAAAATACAAAAAAAACCCCAAAAAACATGAACCCTGCTGCCACTGGCGCTAAGATTAGCAGCAGAGGAAATGACACTGAGATGTCATGGAAGTCTGCTAAAGTTGGATTTCTCCTTTTTCTCTCCCTGCCCTCGGAGCAGGGTGTAATTGGGCCTGGATTGGAGCGAGACTCGGGTGTAAATGAGAGGTCACAGCCGGGCTGAAATCCTGCAGCCAAACTCCATCCCTGCCCTCCCTGCCCCGGCTCCCTGCGGCTGGGGGTTATTTTTGGTGGAGAAAAGGCAATCGGATGTTTGTCCTTCTAGGAAATGATCACCGTCGTTCCTGGGTTTAATTGGGGGTGGGACAAATCGAGCTGAGCTGGGATTGGGATCGCTGGGAGCCAGAGTGACCCACGGCCCTGTGTGACACTGATGGGATGGGGTGGGGTGGGATTAGGGACAGAGATGGAGTGGGGATGGGGATGGGATGGGGAATGGGGGCAGAGATGGAGAATGGGGATGGGAATGGGGGCAGAGATGGAGAACAAAGATGAAAATGGGATGGGATGGAGAGTGGAAATGGGAATGGGAATGGGGGCAGAGATGGAGAATGGAAATGGGAATTGGATGGGGAATGGGGGCAGAGATGGAGAATGGGGATGGGAATGGGATGAGATGGAGAATAAAGATGAAAATGGGATGGGATGGAGAGTGGAAATGGGATGGAGAGTGGAAATGGGAATGGAGAATGGAAATGCGATGGAGAATGGAAATGGGGATGAGAACGGGGGCAGAGATGGGCAATGGAAATGGGAATGGAGGAAGAGATGGAGAATGGGAATGGGGATGGGATGGGGAATGGGGGCAGAGATGGAGAATGGAAATGGGAATGGGGGCAGAGATGGAGAATGGGGATGGGAATCGGATGAAATGGAGAATAAAGATGAAAATGGGATGGGATGGAGAGTGGAAATGGGATGGAGAGTGGAAATGGGAATGGAAAATGGAAATGGGGATGGGAACGGGGGCAGAGATGGAGAATGGAAATGGGAATTGGATGGGGAATGGGGGCAGAGATGGAGAATGGGGATGAGGGGAGAGATGGAGGTAGAGGTGGACATGGAGGTGGGGATGTTGATAGGACAGGTGGGAAATTGGATAGAGAACAAGGATGGGAGTGAGGTGAGGATGGAGAAGGAGAGGGGAGTGGAGATGAAACTGGGGATGGAGATGGGGATGGAGGAACATGAATGGAGATGAGGATGGGGATAGGATGGAGATGGAGATAAAATGGGATGGGATGGGAGGGGGATTGAGAGTGGGAATAGGGATTGAGAGTGGGAATAGGGATGAGGACAAGGATGGAGAATGGAAATGGAAATGAGGATGAGATAGAGAATGAGAATAGGGATGAGGATGAAGGTGGGGATGGGGAAGGAGATGGAGATGGGGACAGGAATGATCTAGATCAGGGGTCTTCCCTGCTGGCTGCACTATCCCTGTGGTGGGATGATCCCAGGACACAGCCCCAGGCACCCGTGCCCTTGTGGGGGCACTCAGGGCAGTCCTGGCCAGCCCTGCACCACAAATTCTCACTGGGATGCACACGAGGCCTCCACGGCATGGAAAATATTAATTGTGGTTTTCTGGTTCACTTTTTGATTATTTAGAAAGAGTGAAGGGAAAAACTCACAAGGAGGAAGCCGCATACAGTCACTTCGTGCTGGTCCCACCCCCTTTATCTCTCCTTCCATTCGCTCACCATCGGCGCGAGAGAGAGAAAAGAGAAGCTGAGTCTCTCAGCTGCCTAAATGTAGAAAGTTTTGCTTCTAAATCAGTTTGTGATGGAAAGGAAACACGTCACGTCCCTGGGGAAGTGGCTGGTTTTGAGCAGCCACAACCCCAGCGCCGAGTGCTGCAATGGAACAGCCCAACACTGAAATAGCTCCACGCTCTGTTATTGTCACCCAGAGAAGTTTTTTTTCACTGTCTAAGGTGTCATTTTTAGCCTCCAGAGGAAGTTTTATTTGTATTTGTTACCTCGACTTTCCACTGTCGTGGCTTCATGGCTTTTTCGTGTGAAGGGCTGGGAGAAAACAGAGTGGGGCGAGCTCGAGGTGTGGGCTCGGTGGGGTGTGAGCTGGGACCTACAGCCCCAATGGCACATCCCAGGAATTCCAGCATGGATTCACCAGCCCTGCAGAGCCCAGCTGCATCCCAAGGCCACAAACCCGTGGAAACACAGAAAATCCAGGGATTTTGGGGGGCTGTGGGATGGACGCAGCTCCCCTTTGTGCTCCCAGGATGGGGCTCCAAGATGGGTTTGGGCAATTCCAGCCCTTTCCCAAAGCAAAGCCACCCACTCCATGGGATGACTGAGGGAGAAGAGGACTCGGAGTTTAAAAATTAACAATGAACTCGTGAAAACTGAGTGATCCTGCTGAGAAACAGCAGCACCCAGCAGCACATGGGGGGGTGTTTCTTGCCAAAACTGGGCTGGAGGCCAGGAGAAGCTCGTGCTAAACACGAGCCCTAAGCCAACAGGGTAACAATTACCTGTTTTTAATAATCACTGAAATAATTAATGGGAGAGAGTCTCAGCCCCCAGCTCAAGGGGGGCAGCCCTGGGTCTGATGCAGAGGGCTCACCCCAGGAAAATGCAGATTTAAGGCCAGGGGGTTAAGGAGAGGGTACTGGGGGACACCCCTGGCACCCCCAAACCTCGGTGGCACTGGGGATGCCACAGGGACAAGGCAGCTGCCAGGAGCTCGGCGGTGCCAGGCAGCAGCTCCCCCTCAGCCCGGGACTTGCTCAAGAAGGGATTAGCAGGATCAGCTGATGATGATCTAAGCACATAACTATATCAACCTGCGAATTAATTACTGATATCTCACACCTCGGAGCTCCTCTATCTGCAGATCTCTGCACTCCTCAAGCGTTCCCTGAGCTCAGCCGGGCTGCACCCCCCGGGAAATAGGTCAGGAGGGATAATCCCCAAATCCCAGGTGCTGCTGGGGATGTGCAGCGTGGGGACGAGCGGCCCTGCCCGTTTTGGGAGCCGAGTGGGAGAATCCCCCGGCCAGCTGAACATCAGCACCCCACGGGATGCTGAGGCACCGGCTCTGCACGTCACCCAAGGGTGGGCGACGCTGGGATGATCCAGTGAGGAGCTCCCAGCCTTCATCCTCGTGCTGGGGACACACAGACTGCTGGGGAAGATGGAACAAAAAAGCATTATAAGTATGATTGCCTGGCAAAAGATTTAGGAAACGCAGAGATTGAAATAATAACAAGTTGTGAGATACCAAAGCTTAGTTACTGCACAAGTAGAGCACAATAGCACAGCCAGGATGAAGACAATCCCCCCTTCTGGTTGGACAATGCCCTTACCTACAGAGGGGTCCAAAAGTCAAATGGACTGTTGGATCTCACCCCAATGTATGGTTCATCCCACACCTGTAACCCTCCCCTGAAGCATCAGGAGTCTGTGACCCCATTGGCCTGAGTCTTGTTCCAGCCCACCTTGAACCCCCTGATAAGGGGTCCCTGAGGAGCCAGACACCCTCTTGGAACTTCCACCCTCTCCTGGAGCATCCTCTTATCTCCCTCTACCCCTTGCCTCTCCCTTCCCTCACGCCCTAGGGCCCAAGCAGGGCCTTCCACCCTCTCCAATAAACCAGATATTCCGAAAGCAACCTTCAGAGATCTCTGCTCTCCATCCATCCAAACCGTCCTGGAGTCCAGAA
This sequence comes from Taeniopygia guttata, assembly GCF_048771995.1. Taxonomy (NCBI): domain Eukaryota; kingdom Metazoa; phylum Chordata; class Aves; order Passeriformes; family Estrildidae; genus Taeniopygia; species Taeniopygia guttata. The sequence goes on along the minus strand of NC_133047.1, from coordinate 2,174,662 downwards.
TCCCCACAACAAACCCTCGGTCTGGGGGTCCTCCCGTGCCACGGGGGTGGGTGACATTCCCCCCCTCTCTCAGCCCCCCGAATTATCAGGCTAGCTCAGAGATCCGAGGCTGTGAGGGGAGGAACATCAGGAGATGGCAAAGATTTCCAAAAGAGGATATAAGTTGGTTCAGCTCTCTTTATTCTGTGTTGTCCATGTTGAGAGCGGGGCAAAAGAGGACGAACGGGAAATGTCAGGGGTATATAGAGATTGGACAGGGTGGGCTTTCCTGGCTCTGCACCAACCCCTTGGGGCAGGAAGGAGGGTCCAGGGCTGTCTGATCAGGGGAAGGGGCACAGAGTGCCCATGAGCTCGCTGTAACACTGGGGATGGGGTGGGAGCCTGCACCAGGAGCTGTGCCACAGCTGGGCGGGCCCTGGCAGAGGCAGCTGGGCCGTGGCAGGAATTTAGGGCTCCTGAAGTCATAGGTAAGGCAGGAAAGGCGAGGACAGGGACGTGTCCCCACCTCTGTGCCCGTGCCAGCAGGCAGCAAGGGGCAGGCAGGTTGGTCCTGCAGCGATGGTTTCATTAATTAGAAATAATTCATTATTATTTGGTTTCCAAAATGCTGTATAACATCAGAGGGGCTTTGTGGGGCTGTCTGGGGGCCCAGGGCCAGAGCAGGGTTGGTGTTGGGGTCCTGGATCCATCCTGCTCACTGGGGCTGGATCATTCAGCCTCTGGCAGCATCCTGGGATGCAAATTCCAGCTGTTCCCGAGGGAAGGCAGCAGCTCAGCCGTGCCCAGAGGCGCTGCCAGGCATCCTGGGATGAGCACCCAAGGGATGCTCAGCGGGGAGAAACTCAGCCCAGGTTTTGTTTCCTCTTTCAGCTGCTCCCCGAGTCGCTTTGAGCTGGGTTTGTCCGCGGCAGCGAGAAGCTCCCAAGCCTCTCCCACTCCTCCGGGAGCCACGAGCACCTTCAGATGTGGTTTGCCCCAAAACGCTCCTCGGCAGAACAAAAACAACCAAAGCGTTTTTTTGGATCCGGTGGTCCCAGCCCAGCAGGGCCGTGCCCGGGTGCCTGGCACGGCCCTGCTGAGCCCAGCTGGCTGCGGGATGAGGCGGGTGCCCGCCGGGCTCTGCGTGCCCAGGTGTGGTGGGAAGAGGCGGGTGGCTGTGCCAGCGCCCCGCTGCTCGGACGGACTCGCCCCACGGCCCAACCCGGCCTGTCCTCACTTGTCGTCCTCTCTGGCTTCCCATTCCCTGCCCGCAGCCCCGCGGCTCCTCAGCCAACCTCACATTTCCTCATGGCCAGGAAATGGCGAATTCCCGCCGGGCTGGTTTCAATGGCTCACCGATGGATCCCTCCTCGCCTTCGGCCTCTCCCCAGTTTCTCCTGGGCCGGTTGTAGCTCAGCCTTGGGGAGCAGCCTTTGGGATTCTCTGTCTGGGAGGACATCCCGCCCCTGCCACCACGCTGGATTCCCCCTCTGTGTGACACCACACTGAGCCCTTTTTCCACTGGAGGTGGTGGATTTGGGGGGTTCTGATGTCTTCTGCTCCTCTCCGTCAGGGAACCACTCACGCCTCTGTCATGGCACAGCTCTGGGAGCTGCGACTCCAGCGTCCAGTTCCTCTTCTGTTTCTTGGTTCCACGTTAAAAAAACGCCTTTGTGGTCTCCTTTTGCAAACCTCTCATGGGGTCACTCCAGGGCTCCTTCCTGGGGCCACCACGCTGAGATTGCCTCTGATGCCATCAAGTCATCCGTGGGTTTGCAGCCGGCTCTGCTCCTGATCCTGATCCCTGGCTGGAATCCCACCCTTCCCACTGCTGCTGCTCCCTCGGGAGCACTTTCACTCTGTAGTTTCCCTGTTAATCAGTTAATCAGCTGTCTCCTTATCTCCAGGCCACACTGCGCCAGCTGCCGCTGCTATTGTTCCCCAGCTGGATAATAACAGGAAGGGCTTGGAGAACCAGACCTTTGAGACGTCCCGGGGATCCCCATTCCCCCAGTGCTCTCAGCAGCCCCTTGCTGGCACCCCCCAGCCCCTGGGAGCAGCCAGAGTTGTGGGGCTGGGGTCCCCCACCCCTGGGAGCAGCGGGAAGTTGTGGGATGCTCTTTGGGAAGAGCCTCCCCCCACAGCCCCCCGAACGCTCCTGCAGGTGCATCCCTGGCCTTGGGCCATCTCCCAGGGCTGTTCCCCTCAGGAACCGAGCCCGGCCACCCAGAACCCATTTCCCAGCATCAGCAACATGTTTGGAGCTCTGCTCCAAAGGGCTTTTCCTCCCCATCCCGAGATTTTCATCCCGCTGCCACACAGGGTGAGGCAGGGCTGATCCCTGCCTTGCCACGGGGGAAACTGAGGCAGGAAATGGCTTCCCACAGCCACCCACAATGGTCCCATAGTTCCTCCGCCACCAGCCACCCTGGGGTTTGGCTCATGGGGATCCATTCTTTGGGATCTACCCAGGGACACCCCAGGGCAGCAAGTTCTGCCTGTGGGTCCCTTGCTCCCCTGCAGGAGGAGGGAGATGCCAGTCTCATTTTCCATGGAGGAGATGCCAGTCTCACTCTCCATGGAGGAGATGCCAGTCTCACTCTCCATGGAGGAGATGCCAGTCTCACTCTCCATGAGGGTGATTCCAGTCTCCTTTTCCATGAGGGAGATGCTAGTCTCACTCTCCATGAGGGAGATGCCAGTCTCCTTTTCCATGAGGGAGATGCCAGTCTCACTCTCCATGAGGGTGATGCCAGCCTCCTTTTCCACGAAGGAGATGCCAATCTCATTCTCCATGGAGGAGATGCCCATCTCCTTTTCCATGAAGGAGATATCAGCCTCCTTTTCCATGAGGGAGATGCCCATCTCCTTTTCCATGAAGGAGATATCAGCCTCCTTTTCCATGGAGGAGATGCCCATCTCCTTTTCCATGAGGGAGATATCAGTCTCCTTTTCCATGAGGGAGATGCCCATCTCCTTTTCCATGAAGGAGATATCAGTCTCCTTTTCCATGAGGGAGATGCCCATCTCCTTTTCCATGGAGGAGATGCCCATCTCCTTTTCCCTGAGGGAGATGCCAGTCTCATTCTCCACAGAGGAGATGCCCACCTCCTTTTCCATGAAGGAGATATCAGTCTCCTTTTCCATGAAGGAGATATCAGTCTCCTTTTCCATGAGGGAGATGCCCACCTCCTTTTCCAGGAAGGAGATGCCCGTCTCCATTTCCATGGAGGAGATATCAGTCTCCTTTTCCATGAGGGAGATGCCAGTCTCATTCTCCATGAGGGAGATGCCCATCTCCTTTTCCATGAAGGAGATATCAGCCTCCTTTTCCATGAGGGAGATGCCAGCCTCCTTTTCCATGGAGGAGATGTCCATCTACTTTTCCATGAGGGAGATGCCAGCCTCCTTTTCCATGAGGGAGATGCCCATCTCCTTTTCCATGGAGGAGATGCCCATCTACTTTTCCATGAAGGAGATATCAGTCTCCTTTTCCATGAAGGAGATATCAGTCTCCTTTTCCACGGAGGAGATGCCCATCTCCTTTTCCACGGAGGAGATGCCCACCTCCTTTTCCATGAAGGAGATGCCAGCCTCCTTTTCCATGAGGGTGATGCCAGCCTCCTTTTCCATGGAGGAGATGCCCACCTCCTTTTCCATGAGGGAGATGCCCATCTCCTTTTCCATGCATATTTCAGTGCGCGTGTTTCCCAATATTTCCGGAGGAGGAGGAGGGTGTGGAGATTCCACAGGCAAATCAGGAAAGCCAAGGTGAGGCAGGAGCGTTGGGAAGGACACAGGCCGGGATCACGAAGGTGGCCCAGCAGTTTCTCCTGCCTGAAGTTCCCTCAGTCAGAGTTTGGCCTGAAATGAGGATTTCCCACGACCGACAGCAACAAAGAAAGTCTCTCCTCCCCCAGAAATTACAGATTATCCTGAATCCCCTCCCTGCCAGCGCTGAGCATCTTCCATGCCAGGCCATGGAATGCTCAGAGAACAAACTGCTGCTGGCACAGCCACATCTGGCCAGCTGTTGTTTTACCAGAGAGAATCAACAGCCCTGAAGCGCCACATCAGCTCGGCGCTGGCAAACCAAACAAAACTCACAGCCCTGAGTAACCATGAGAGGTTTGATCAGACACCCCCACGATGCCCACCCCGTGGTTTGGGTGGCTCGGGGGGTGGTTTTTCCCTCTGCAAGCTGCTTGAGAGAAGTTTGAGTTGTCGATCATCCCGGCAGCCGCCCACACGCGTGGCCCTGGCACAGCGGTCCCCCGGGGGTAGGAGGACGGTGACCTTTTGGGTCCCCACCAGCCACACTCTGTTTACCACTGGGTGACCTTAGCAGCCCCAGATCTGCGTCTGCAGCGGATCCGAGGGTGGGGAGGGACGGCTCCGGCTCCGCTGTGCGCCTCGGGATCCGTGCCAGAGCATCCTTGGTGATCCAGGGTGAGAAGGAAACCATTTAGAGATTCTTGAAGAGCTAAGATTTTAGTTAGAAATAAGCCTTACTAGAGTTAATGAAAATAATAATAATTAATGAGTAGGCCTTGATGAAATTAGGAGTTAGTAGTTAACTGATAATTGATTGCTTGTCAGCACAATGTTTAGTTAGCTGGGTTTATAATGAAGAATACACAAACTGACAAAGAGCTTTTAGGAACATCAGACAATTGTGGCCTCCTCTGTTCTGAAACCAATTGAAGACAAGGAATGGGAGTTCTACCAAGAGTTCATTTGTCACATTTGCATTGAAAAGGTAGAAAGGTCAGAAGGAGGAAGACTTCATTGACTTCTTCATTTTGGGACCCCTCCCATGGAAGGGACACCGACCCATTTCAGGGGACAAACCACGCCTGCTGAATGGCTTTTGAAATGAGGAATGGGATGTACCAAAATGATGAATATGCATTTGTATTTTGGGTATTCAACACTTGTATGGATAAAAGGGCTCTGTAATCACCTGAGAGGTGCAGTGTGGATTTGGGAGCCATCCCACATGCAATAAACACTCACTTTCTAACTTTAAACTGTTAGAGAGTTTTTGTCCCTCACAGTTGGATATCGATACTAGATCAATATCCAGATTTTTTTAATAAATCAAGGTGACAATGCTGGCGATCATCACCATTATTACAGACCAGCCCTCGCTCCCTCTGCAGAGTTAAAACCTGAGACACAGAACTGTCCCCCAGCCTTCAAGGCTCAGCTCTCTCCAGTGAATTTTAGAATTTTACCGGGCTGGCATTCCCTTCCCTGTAAGTACAATTAAGCTGTGGTTAATTAGGTGAAAAACCCTGGCGAGTTCCCCTTTTGGAAGGCCGGGGGTCCCCCGGGATGTGCAGCCCGGAGCACCTGCAGGGCTCCCGGCACATGAACCGGGAACCGCTCGGTCACAAGGGAGAAGTCACCCATCAGGTGACAGCACCCAGGGGACACGGTCCCGCTCCCATGGGGGCCAGCCGGGTTTTGGGGACAGGGTGTGGCTGCTCTCAGCATCACACAGCCCCGAGGGAGGGTCGGGGTGGGTGTCACGGGTGCCACTGCCAGGGTGGGAGGTGGTTAAATAATGTTGCTGTTTGTCACAGCCCCTGCACGGGCTGCTGTGGGGTGTGGGACACTTGGGATTGAGGAGGGATGGCAGTATTTCATAGAATTCTGGAATCATTTGGGTGGGGATGGACCTTAAAACTCGGCCATGCCACCCCTGCCATGGGTAGGGGCACCTGCCACTATCCCAGGCTGCTCCCAACCCTGTCCATCCTGGCCTTGGGCACTTCCAGGGATCCAGGGGCAGTCACAGCTCCTCTGGGAATTCCAAGCAAGCTCCTCACCACCCTCCCAGGCAGGAATTCCTTCCCAATATCCCACCCACCCACCCATCCATCCCTGCCCTCTGGCAGTGGGAGCCATTCCCTGTGTCCTGTCCCTCCATGCCTTGTCCCCAGCCCCTCTCCAGCTCTCCTGGAACCCCTCCAGGCCCTGTTCCAGCAGCTCCACGTCCTTCCCGTGCCCCCCAGACCTGGACCAGCACCGCAGGTGGGGTCTCACCTGAGGGGGGCCGGGGGGAAGCTCCATGGGCATGGAATGCCCGCAGTGATGACCCAGGTTACCCAAACACCCGGACCAGGATGGGGTTCACACGAGGCAGACGTGTGGGATGAGGAAAAAAAGAGCGAAACCTCTCAGCTGCAGACTCCATCCAGCCCGGGCTGTAATTTAAAACCATCCGGAGCCATCCCAGGTGAGAGTCTCTCTGTTTTCCCCCCACCTCCCGTTGGGAATCTGCTCGGGATGCTCCGACCCGTTCAGCTGAGCTGTAACTGTGCCAGTCCAACCCCCACGCGGCCCTTTCCGTGCCAGTCCGGGTCTGTCTCGGTTTATTTTGGCTTCAGGCCGTTCCCAACCGAGCCGCACTCGGTGCCTGAGCTGTCCCGCTCAGGTTTAGCGGCAGATCCTCATCGCTCGGGAGCTTTAAACCCGGCCTAAAACCCCCCACGCGGGTTTGGGGTACACCCGCAGCCCCAGCCGCCCCGATGGGGCAGGAACCGGCTGCATTCCCGGCGGGAAGCAGGTGCCACTCGTGTCGCGGGTGGGGCAGGGGAGCGTTCCCACTCCCGTGTCACTGTCACCCTCGGGGGGCACACACCCACGCGGGTCGGCGTGAGCCGGGCGTGGGGCTGGCACTCGTGGGGATGCGGAGTTTTCCAGAGCAGGGCGAGGAGGAGCTGCTTGCTCCGGAGCAGGAATTCCCCACGGGATCCTCGCCCGTGGGTGCCGATAAGGCTGAACAAACCCGCACCTCTCCGCTACACCCGAACCGGGGGGTGTTGTTGGGTACCGGACACAATGAAGGGTTGAGGAGGGGTCGTTTAATTTTTTTTGGGGGGGTGGGGGGTTCCTGCTTTGACCGTGGGAGCCGGACACGCAGCGTGGGCCCCGCAGCATCCCCGGGCTGCGGCTGCGGGCGCGCTCCCACCGTGGGAATGCGGTGACAGGGGAGGACACCCGTGGGACGGGGGTGCCAGCGGGACCCCCTCCTCACCCCCGCGGGTCGGGGCGGTGTTGCTCGTGGGGTGGGGGGCTGTGGATCCCCCTCCGCGCCCCGCGCCCGCCCCGCGCCTCGGCAGCGCCGGGGGCGCCGGAACCGGCGGCCAAAGAAGGGAGCGGAGGCGGGGCCGGATCCGGGCCTTGTATGGCGCTTCCCCTCGGCCGCCCGCCCGCCGCCGCCCCGCGTCCCCCCCCGTTCCCTCCGCCGCCGCCGCCGCCGCCGCCGCCGCCGCCGCGCTCCCCCCGGGCCGCGCCGGGCCACGGGCGGGGCGGGCGGGGGATGCGCTGGGGATGGGGGGCAGCGGCTTGGGGGGCGGCGGGAGGGGTGCAGGGTGGGGTGAGAGATGGACAGAGGGGTGCAAAACACGGAGAGTGCCCTGCAAAGGATGGGCGGTGCAAAGGGTGCAAAGGAAAAGGGGGTCTAAGGAGGGTGGGGGGCTCTGCACAGGATGGGGGGGGTCTAAGGAGGGTGGGGGGTTCTGCACAGGATGGGGGGGGGGTCTAAGGAGGGTGGGGGGTTCTGCACAGGATGGGGGGGGTCTAAGGAGGGTGGGGGGTTCTGCACAGGATGGGGGGGCCAAGCAAGATGTGGGGGCTCTACAAAGGGTGGGGACTCTGCACAGGATGGGGGGCTCTGCACAGGGTAAGGGGGGACTTCTGATGGAACGGGGGGTCGGTAGATGGAGGGGCATCAGCGCGCTGGTTGGGTTTGTAGTGCTGGGGGACTGCAGTGAATGAGCGGCCCTGGAGTACACGGGGGCCTTGAAGTGGATGTGGGGGGCTCTGAAGTGGATGTGGGGGGCCTTGAAGTGGATGTAGAGGGCCTTGAAGTGGATGTGGGGGTCTTGAAGTGAATGTGGGGGGCCCTAAAGTGGATGTGGGGGGCCCTGAAGTGGATGTGGGGGGCTCTGAAGTGGATGTGGGTGCCCTGAAGTGGATGTGGGGGGCTCTGAAGTGGATGTGGGGGGGCTCTGAAGTGAATGTGGGGGCTCTGAAGTGAATATGGGGGGCTCTGAAGTGGATGCAGGGGGCTCTGAAGTGAATGTGGGGGGCCCTGAAGTGAATGTGGGGGGCTCTGAAGTGAATGTGCGGGGCTCTGAAGTGAATGTGGGGGGCTCTGAAGTGGATGTGGGGGGCTCTGAAGTGGATGTGGGGGGCTCTGAAGTGGATGTGGGGGGCTCTGAAGTGGATGTGGGGGGCTCTGAAGTGAACGGTGACCCTGAAGTTGATGGAACACACAGGCCCCTCCTCCCCCCGCGGCCACCACCAGCCCAAATCGGGGTCTGCCCCCCAGCCTCGGGAACGCTCCCCCCGCCCCGCACACAGCAGCACCCCCCGCCCACCCCGCCCCCCGCCCCGGGCGGCTCCCGGCACCGCGCACCGACCGCGCCCGGGCCCGCTGCACCTCCACAGCCCCCGGGGTGCCCGTGCCCCGCGTCCCCGCGGCGGTTGCCCGCTCCCCTCCCGCCGCAGCCCTCCCGTAGCCCGGATTTCACTCCCATGGCAAAGCCGGCCCTGCAGGAATTGGGTAAGTGGAGCTATTGCAACACAGCATTTTTCCATACATTTGCTATATAACTCGGAGGGTTTTAAAGATAGCATCAGTTGGCACACTTAGCACGAAACCACCTAATTACTGACGCCTTGGAAGTGCCAAACTTTTAAAGGGGGGAGGTGAGGTTAAAATCACAGGCGACCAACAAGTGTTACCTGTTTTTAAAGTATTCCAAGCGCTGTTCTCCACGGGAGTCGGGACATGGGGAGGGGGCGGCTCGGGGCAGAGCCATCCCTTCTGTCACCACTGCCACTACACCGAGGGGCTGGAGGCTTCTGCAGCCCCCCCACTCTGACCCTCTCCTTCCCACCAAACTCCACTGCCTGGCGCTGTGGCTTTCCCTGCACAGCTCCCATCCCGTTCCTGTGCCAGCCCGGGCTGCGGGATGGGGTTTGTGGCCGTTCTTGGTCTCCACTGGAGGAAAAAAATAAAACCTCCCGGTAAGAACCTGGCTCTGAGCAGCCCCGGAGGCGGCCGCAGGTCAGGCACGGCGGGGGCGGCCGGTGCCCGCGCCCCCGCTGCTTCCCGGGGGGAAAGATCCGGGCTGGAAGGGCTGGAGCCGCCGCTGCCCTGCGCAGGGGGACGGCACCGCTGGGCGCGGGGGATGCGGTGCAGAGGGAGAGACCCCCGGTCCGGTGCGCTGTGCCCCGGTGCCCCGGTGCCCCGGTGCCCCGTGCGGGGTGCCCTGTGCCCGATGCACGCCCGGTACTCTATACTCGGTGACAAGTGCAGGATGCCCGGTGCCCTGCGCAGCGTTCCTGGTGCCCACTGCCCGGTGCAGGGAGCCCGGTATCCCCGGTACAGGATGCCCGGTGCAGGGAGCCCGGTACCCCCGGTACAGGATGCCCGGTGCTTGATGCAGGGAGCCCGGTACCCCCGGTACAGGATGCCCGGTGCTTGGTGCAGGGAGCCCGGTACCCCCGGTACAGGATGCCCGGTTCTTGGTGCAGGAATCCCTCTCCCCTTTATCCCGGTGCCCACTGCCCGGTGCGGGATGCCCAGCTCCCGGTGCCCACTGCCCGGTGCGGGATGCCCGGTACCGGGTTGCAGCATGCCTGGTCCCCTTTGGCCGGCATCCGCTGCCCTGTCCCCCTTGCCCGGGGCAGCGTGCCCCGTTGCCGGACCCCCATCCCGGAATGCGGTGCCCGGTTCCCCTCGGCCGGTGCAGCGTTCCCGGTTCCCCTCGGCCGGTGCCCGGTCCCCCGGCCCCGCTTCCTGCTCGCTCCGACGTTCCATTGTGCGGAGCTTCCATTGTGACGTCTCGGCCTCGGCTCGGCTTTGTCTGTCCATATATGGGCAGCTACGTCACGGAGCGCTCCCGCATAAAGGCCCCGCGGAGTCCCCGGCGGAGCAGTCGGGCGGCAGAGAAGGAACCGGCGAGCGGAGCGGGGCCGAGCGCGGGGGAAGCGGGGCCGGGAGCCGGCGAGAGAGAGAGAGAGAGCGACAGAGAGAGAGAGGAGGGGTTAAATCCTCCCCCCCCCACCACCACCGCCCCCCCCCCAGCTTCTACAACCACATCTGCCAGCCAGATCGCCCCCTCCCCCTCGAGGAAACACCACCAAGGGACCCACGGAGGACCGCGCCCCCCCCGCGCCCCCTCCTCCGCGGCCACCCCCAGCCCCCCCCCCGCCTCCTCCTCCTCCCCCCCGCCGCCCCCGCCCCAACTTTTCTTCTTGCATGATTTCCCTCGCACGGATTTGCCACTCGGATGTTGTTTCCTCGGGAGCCGAGCTCGGAGCCACGTTGAACCAGCCTTTTCCTCCAGTGCTATGACAGGCAAACTACTGGAGAAGCTGCCGGGGACCATGAACACTTTGATGAACCAATTGCCTGACAATCTGTACCCAGAGGAGATCCCCAACTCTTTGAATATCTTCTCCAGCACCAGCGACTCGGTGGCTCACTACAACCAGATGGCTGCAGGTAAAGCGGGAGAGAAGGAAAATGGGGAAAAGGCAGGAGCAGGGGGGAGCCGGTGGGGCGAGGAGGAGGATGCTGTGGGTGTCATGGAGCCTCGGAGGGAAGGGAAGAGCTGGGGCTGGGGAGCGTCCCCCCCCCGCACCCACCCACCCCTTTCCTCGCCGTGTCTCCGCGCGATCGCTGCAGGGCTCCGCCGAGCGCTGCCGCCGCCGAGCCGCCGCCGCAGGTACGGGCACGGCGGCCGGGCTCCGTGGGGAGGAGAACCCGGGTGGAAAAGCTGGAGGGCCGAGGGGACCAGGGGAAGGCCGGGCACCCCCCGAGTCGCGCAGGGGCCGCCCGCCCGCGCCGGGATCCGCGCGGGTGCGGAGGCGCCGCGGACGCGCGTGGCCGTGGCGGCCGCCCCCCCACACCCCGCAGCGGCGGCGGCGGCAGCGTGGGCTCCCCGGGACGCGGCGCCGACTTTCCCGGAGCGCGGGGTTGGGGAAAACGGGGTGTGGGGTGGGGGGGGGACAGGAGAGAGGGAGGATCTGGGGGGCACAGGTGAGCGCCGAGGGCGGCGGGGGCGGGTGCTCCCCGCGTGTCCCCGCTCCCACGCGGAGCCCCGCCAGGCTAAACCCCCCACCCCCTCCCCATCCCCGTGTTTCTCCTCGCCGGGGCTCGGCGCAGGGAAGGCGGCGAGTCGGTAGCGGCGTCGGCGGCCGCAGCCCCGGCTCCGCGGAGTGCCCAGCGCCGCCGGGGCTGGACGGGGAGGAAGCCTACCTGTAGCCGCAGGTACCTCCTTCCCCCGGCGGCGCGGCGATGGGGTGTGCCCCCCACCCACCCACCCACCCACCCACCCCGGGCAGCTCCTCGCGGGGGCGGCGCGGGCGGCCCCGCATCGTCGGGACCCCCGGCAGGCAGCGCCGCATCCGCGGGGTGGAAGCAGCGAGGGGAAGGGGGGGAGCGAGGCGAGGGGGAACCGGTGCATCCCCGCTCCCCGGAGCATCCCCCGGAGCATCCCCCGGTGCGTCCCCGGGCCCTCCCGGCTTACCCTGCCCCGCTTCTCTCGCACTTTGCAGATAATGTTATGGACATTGGCTTAGCGAACGAAAAGGCCGGTCAGGAATTGTCCTCCTACTCGGGCACTTTTCAACCCGCCCCGGGCAACAAGACTGTCACCTACCTGGGGAAATTCGCTTTTGACTCGCCCTCCAACTGGTGCCAGGACAACATCATCAGCCTGATGAGCGCCGGCATCCTGGGGGTGCCGCCGTCCTCGGGCGCGCTCACCAGCACGCAGAGCTCGGCAGGCAGCATGGGGCCGCCGCAGGGCGAGGTGGACCAGATGTACCCCACGCTGCCGCCCTACTCCTCCTGCAGTGACCTCTACCCGGAGCCCGTCTCCTTCCACGACCCCCAGAGCAACCCTGGCCTCACCTACTCCCCCCAGGATTACCAGGCGGCCAAGCCCGCCTTGGACAGCAACCTCTTCCCCATGATCCCAGACTATAACCTCTACCACCACCCCAACGACATGGGCACCATCACGGAGCACAAACCCTTCCAGAGCTTGGACCCCATCCGCGTCAACCCGCCCCCCATAACCCCGCTGGAGACCATCAAGGCCTTCAAGGACAAGCAGATCCACCCGGGTTTCGGGGGGCTGCCGCAGCCGCCCCTCACGCTCAAGCCCATCCGACCCCGCAAGTATCCCAACCGGCCCAGCAAGACGCCGCTGCACGAGCGGCCCCACGCCTGCCCGGCCGAGGGCTGCGACCGCCGCTTCTCCCGCTCCGACGAGCTCACCCGCCACCTCCGCATCCACACGGGCCACAAGCCCTTCCAGTGCCGCATCTGCATGCGGAGCTTCAGCCGCAGCGACCACCTCACCACCCACATCCGCACCCACACCGGCGAGAAGCCCTTCGCCTGCGAGTTCTGCGGCCGCAAGTTCGCCCGCTCCGACGAGCGCAAGCGGCACGCCAAGATCCACCTCAAGCAGAAGGAGAAGAAGGCCGAGAAGGGCTCGGGCGTGCAGCCCCCCGCCGCGCCCCCCGCCGCCACCGCCACCACCTCGCCCCCCGTCGCCCTCGCCCCTGCCGTCACCACGTGCGCTTGAGGGATTGTGGCACCCCTTCTCCTCCCCTTGCCCTCGGCACCGCTCCGGGGGGAACCCCACGGTGTTCAGGATACCGGGCTTGCGCTGCGACGGGTCCGCTCTGCCCGCACCCGGATTGACCGGCTCCGGGCTGCCCGCGCCTGGATCCTGCCTGCACTTGGATCGATGGGACCCGCACCGCCCGCACCCGGATTGCCCCGGACTCGCGCTGGGTTTGCCCGCAGCACCTGGATCCCGCTGCCCGCTCCCGCAGCTTCCACATCCCGGCTGCTTCCACCCGCACCGCCCGGGGCCGGGCCGCCCGCGCTGCCCGCTCCCGCAACTCCCCGCTGCCCCACACCGCACCGCCCGGGCCGGGCTGTCCGCACCCTCCTTGCCCGGCTCTCCCGGATCCCCGCTGCCGCACCTGGATTACCGGCACCGCCCGGATCCCGCCTGGATTGCCCCATCCCGGCTCGCCCGGCTCCATCCCGGCCCGGCTCCGCGCTGCCCGGCCGGCAGATCCCGGGAATATTCCCGGCTGACCTGGATGCCGGGGCTCGGTCCGACCCGCCCGACCTACCGGGGCTCTCTGCTCCATGATCGGGCACACCCCGGTCCCGTCCTGCCCGGCTGCCCCGGGGCTGGGCGCTCCAGGATCCGCGAGGGGACGGACGGACGGACGGACGGACGGATGGATGGATGGATGGATGGATGGATGGATGGATGGATGGATGGATGGATGGATGGATGGATAGACGGATGGATGATGGATGGATGGACGGACGGACGGATGGACGGATGGACGGATGGATGGATGGATGGATGGATGGATGGATGGATGGACAGATGGATGGATGGATGGATGATAGATGGATGGATGGATGGATGGATAGATGGATGGATGGATGGATGGATGGATAGACGGATGGATGGATGGATGGATAGACGGATGGATGATGGATGGATGGACGGACGGACGGATGGACGGATGGACGGATGGATGGATGGATGGATGGATGGACAGATGGATGGATGGATGGATGATAGATGGATGGATGGATGGATGGATGGATGGATGGATGGACTGACGGACGGACGGACGGATGGACAGATGGATGGATGGATGGATGGACAGACGGACAGACAGACAGATGGATGATGGATAGATGGATGGATGGATGGATGGAGCTGATCTGGCTCCTCTCCTCGCTGGGCCTGGAGCCCCCGTTGTCCCCCGTGTCCCCCCGTGTCCCCAAGCACCGGCTCCCCGTGGTGGAGGTAAGAGGGCTCAGCCCCCCAAGCCGGGCTGGTGGGGCGGGGGGCGGCTCTGCGGGTCCCCCCAACTCCGGGGGGCGGCAGGGAGCGATGTCCCGGCAGCAGCTTTTGGGTTTGTTTTCTTATTTTTGTTTTCTTTTCCTTTTTATTGATTTTTTTTTCCTTTGTTTTCAGCAGAAGGGAAATTCTTTACAGAAATACAGGGAAAAAAAAAAAAAGCACCCCAGTATTTTGCGGAATACTTTTTATAATGTGAGATATTTTTATTTTATTTTATTTGGTCACTTTAAAACAACCACCCAACTATGGAGGAGAAAAATCAATTAGTCCTCTATTTTATTATTATTTTTTTCTTTCTCCTTCTGGTATGTGCATGTCATTGCATGACTGCTCTGATTTTTTTCTTCTTTTGTTTTAATAAAACTGTGCTCAGACATTTAAGCTAAACTAAGCAAAAATAATAATGACTTAAAAAGAAAAAAAAATCTTTGTTGCCAAAAGGTCGTGCTATCCAGGTTTGATGTCTGCATGTGAAAAAAAAAACACAAAAAAAACACATTAAAAACGTACAAAAAATAAAGAGAGAAGGAAGAATGCAGTCTAATTTATGTGAACTGAAAGGAACAAAAAAAAAAAAAAAACAAACCACAATCAGGTTTAACCACACAAACCTAAGGGAATGATATTTTTTGAAAGACTTTTGTATAAAGTTGAGTACTTAGAGAAAAAAAAATCATACCAGATGTAATATATTTTGTGGATGTTTTTATTTCTTGGATTTATAGTACCTTATACTAAGGTTAAAAAAAAAATTATGCTTGATATTGTGAAAAGGTGATAATTTTCACACACATTTCATTTGCTCATTTGTCATGTTGTAATGCAAATATGATAGTTAATGCATACAGCATTTTTAAGGGAAAAAATCAGAAATATTGAACTGATGTATTGTTGTACCATTTGCACTGTGAGCAAATGCTAATGCAGTAAATATATTGTGTTTGCTGACAATCAAAATCTGTAGTAAATATCTTTATTTGCTTAAATTGATCTATATTGGTTTGGAAAGTAAAAAAAAAAGGTTTTAATGTGTAAGGGGAGTGTAAAAAGGGTTGAAATGTGCAGGGAAGTGGGTGCTGTGTCTCTTTACGGGCGACTTTGAAACCTGTCTGTACAGAATTTTTTTTTCCTAGTGCTGTATTTCCTTAAATATTATTTTTTTATATGACTTTAAAAAAAAATAACCCGCTTTTTCTTCTCAGTCCCCCTCCCTCTGCTTCAGTTCTATCCACAGGACGGCACAGCACGACCCCGCTGGATGACCCCGAAGGCGACCGGTTCCGTCCTCGCGTCGTCTCTTTCCAGGGATGGGGGCACCTAACTGGGATTGGGGCACCCAACTGGGATTGGGGCACCCAACCAAGATTGGGGCACCCAACTAGGATTGGGGCACCCAAATGAGATTGGGGCACCCAACTGGGATTGGGGCACCTAACTGGGATTGGGGCACCCAGCCAGGATTGGGGCACCCAACTGGGATTGGGGAACCCAACCGGGATTGGGGCACCCAACCAAGATTGGGGCACCCAACTGGGATTGGGGCACTCAACCAGGATTGGGGCACCCAAATGAGATTGGGGCACCCAACCAGGATGGGGGCACCCAACTGGCATTGGGACACCCGTCTGGGATGGGGGCACCCAACTGGGATTGGGGCACCCAACCGAGATTGGGGCACCCAACTAGGATTGGAACACCCAACTGGGATTGGGGCACCCAACCAGGATTGGGGCACCCAACTGGGATTGGGGCACCCAACCAGGATTGGGGCACCCAGCTGAGATTGGGGCACCCAACTGAGATTGGCCCAACTAGGATTGGGACACCCAACTAGGATTGGGGCACCCAACCAGGATTGGGGCACCCAGCTGAGACTGGGGCACCCAACTGAGATTGGCCCAACTAGGATTGGGACACCCAACTAGGATTGGGGCACCCAACCAGGATTGGGGCACCCAACTAGGATTGGGGCACCCAACTGAGATTGGGGCACCCAACCGGAATGGGGACACCCAACTGAGATTGGGGCACCCAGCCGGGATTGGGGCACCCAACCGGGATGGGGCACCCACCCTCTCCCCAAAAATCTGCCATGTCCTTGCTTTGACCTTGACCTCCCATCCTGTTTTTCCCTGCTCGTGCCGCCGCCGCCTTGACCCCGTCACCGTTTTGCCGGCGGCTGCCGGGATAACTTTGGGCCACCAAAGAGGATCGCGCCGCTTCAGCCGGTAATGCCCCCGCGCCCTTCACCCGCGGGGGATTTTGTTTTTTTTCCCAGCCTGGATCGCTCGGGATAAAAATAAATCGCTGGGTTTCAGCGCTGGCGCTCGCACGGGCACGAGGAACGAGTGGGAGAAGGAGTTTGGAGGCGTTTGCATGTTTGGAGCGGTGGCGTGTGGTGGTTGGATCCTTCCCCGGGGATGGGGATGGAGGCCTGAATCCCGGAGTTGGGATTGTGCTGGAGGATCCCAGGGGCTCTGGGGGTCCCTCGGTGCATGCGGGTCCCGCTGTGCTGGGGTGGAGCGTGACCGGTTGGGCACCCCACCAGTGTCCTCCTTGCTGGCAGTGCCGGTGGCTGGCATTGGCACCGTGGTTTTTCCTGGTGTTCCCAGGGTGCAAAAGCGTTGGCAATGTTGTCAGAATTCCTGCTTTTTGATTTGGATCTGCAGCCGGGCCGGGAGAAGCTGCTGCTCCAGCTGTTCCAGGGCAGCTCTGCTCATTGCAGGGGTTTGCTGAGCTCCCTGGCTTGGAAAGGCTTTAATTTTGGGGACAATCCAGGCTCTGATGGTGACTCAGGGCACAGCTGGCCCAGACAGGGATGGCATCTAGTGGTGTTGAGGACTTGGCTGTGGCGCTGCACCAGGTGCCTGCGTGGATTCCCGGTGGTTGAGTGTTGGTGGCTGGATTGGGATGAGCTGGGATTGTCCTTCCCTGTGTGCTCTGCAGGTCCTGCGGCCACGAGGGGCTGCGGGATGGTTTGGGAGCCATCGGTGTCCCTGTGCCATGAGGGGCTGTGGGATGGTTTGGGAGCCATCGGTGTCCCTGTGCCGTGAGGGGCTGTGGGATGGTTTGGGAGCCATCAGTGTCCCCGTGTGTCCCTGTGCCATGAGGGGCTGTGGGATGGTTTGGGAGCCATCAGTGTCCCTGTGTGTCCCTGTGCTGTGAGGGGCAGTGGGATGGTTTGGGAGCCATCGGTGTCCCTGTGCCATGAGGGGCTCTGGGATGGTTTGGGAGCCATCGGTGTCCCTGTGCCATGAGGGGCTCTGGGATGGTTTGGGAGCCATCGGTGTCCCTGAGTCGTGAGGGGCTGTGGGATGGTTTGGGAGCCATCGGTGTCCCCGTGTGTCCCTGTGCCATGAGGGGCAGCGGGATGGTTTGGGAACCATCGGTGTCCCTGTGCTGTGAGGGGCTGTGGGATGGTTTGGGAGCCATCGGTGTCCCCGTGTGTGTCCCTGTGCCGTGAGGGGCTGTGGGATGGTTTGGGAGCCATCGGTGTCCCTGTGTGTCCCTGTGCCGTGAGGGGCTGTGGGATGGTTTGGGAGCCATCAGTGTCCCTGTGACATGAAGGGCTGTGGGATGGTTTGGGAGCCATTGGTGTCCCTGTGCTGTGAGATGGTTTGGGAGCCATCGGTGTCCCTGTGCCATGAGGGGCAGCAGGACGGTTTGGGAGCCATCGGTGTCCCTGTGTGTCCCTGTGCCGTGAGGGGCAGCGGGATGGTTTGGGAGCCATCGGTGTCCCTGTGTGCGGCTCACTTGGGCAGGAACCAGAGCACAGGGAGAGCCCCCACGGCCCCCAGCTTCACCCAAGGGTGCTGTGCTGCTGCTGGTGGTGCTGGAGGTGCCCATCTCCACCGGTGGCTCGTGCTGGAAAACGCTGGAGATCCCGGCCCGGCAGAGGAGCTGCCCCAGCGAGGAGCCACCCAACACTTCGGGCTCCTTCTGCGGGCCAGGAGCAGGGAAGGAGCCCACCAGGCCCTGGGGACCCTCTCTGGCAGCCTGGCCTGGGTGTCCCACTGGGCAGGACCGCCCTGGCGCGGAGCAGGAAGGTGAGGAGCACCCTTGGGTGGCAAAGCGCGGGGAGTGCGTGCGGCACCTTGCACGAAAAATGTTGGTTGCTACGGAAACACGGCACTTTCCATCCCCGTTCTGGGCTATCTGTGTTCTGGGGAGGAGGGAAGGGCTTCCAGTCACGTACCAGCTCCACAGAACTTGCTGCCTTTGCCTCCTCAACGGGAGCGGCGGGTCCTGAGGAGGCCATCAACACCTCGCTCCTCCCTGCTGAGGGTCCTCGGGGCGCTGCAGGATGTGGTTGGATCCAAGAGCTCTCCACAGGATGGGATTTGCTGCTGAGGAGGAGCACCAAGAGCTGAAGCTCCATCCCTGGGGTCGGCAGCGACGAGGAGCCACAGGCAGAAGCTCCTGGTTTGCAGCTGGAGTACAGATGTTGGTGGGATCCTTCCCTGATCTTCTCAGCTCTGGCTCAGCTTCTGCCACTGCCTGGCAGGAGACACCATCCACAGAAGGCCTGGATGGTTCTGGATCATCTGCCCTCATCTCCCACCCCGTGGGACCGTGTGGATCCATCCCCAGGCCGGACTCATCCTCCTGGGACACGGGGACAATCAGCAGAGCCTCCACAGAAGATGCTGCCCGAGTCCTGTGGCCATCAGGACGACACACCCAGGCTCGTCCCAGCCCTGCCTTGTCCCCAAGGTGACAGCGAGGGGACACCACGGTGGGGACAGGCCCAGGAGCAGCAGCCTGGCCCAGCTGGCAGCAAAACCTTCCTCTTCCTCTTCCTCTTCCTCTTCCTCTTCCTCTTCCTCCTCACCCTGCCCACACCTGGATGGGGACGTGGGGGACCCTCCTGGCTGTTCCCCTCCCCTCGGGGTTTGCTCTGACACCCCCCAGCACCCCAAAATCCATCCCCTGCCACAAAAGGGGAGTTTTGTGGGGTTACCACCCTCCCTCCACCCCATGGCCCCCCCAGCTGCTCCTTTCGGGCTAATCCCTGTCCTCAGCGGTGTCGGGAACACCTTCCCAGTTTAGCATCCTCCTCCCTGCTGTAATTACCGCGCTGTTTACCTCCACCTGCTAATTGATAAAGCCACCCCTGGCACCCTGCCCGCCCCGTGTGCCGCCATGTGGCTGCTGCCACCACCCCGGTGGGTGGCACCGGGGCCGTTCCCACCCCCGGGATGGCACCTCGGGCTGCTGACCGGGGGTCCAGGGGCACCCCGACCTCGGGGGGCTCTGCAGCACCCCAGGGTCACGGCTGGTGGTGGCTGGTGGGGTTTTGGTCACCCCAGTGCTGAGGACAAGGTGGGTTTTTGGTCACCAAAAGGATTTTGCCCCTCCCAGCCCTGTCCAGCCTCCTCAAGATGGGTTTGGGGCCTTTCTGCCCAAAAGTGGGTGCTCCTGCTCTTCCAAAGGGGGTGCACATCCCTCGGATTTCCTTGAGTGGGGCAGGAAATCCTCCCCCTGCTCTCACCCACCCCTGGATCCCGGGAATCCCTTCCCTGTGCCCTCGCCCACCCCAGGGAATAACCCTGGGCACCCCTCTCAGGATGGTCCCAGGCAATTCCTGACCCTCGCCCACCTCAGGGACGTTCCTGGGCATCCCCTCCCTGTGCCACTGCCCACTCCAGGGATGCTCCTGGCCATTCCATGCCACTTTTGGGATGTTCCTGGGCATCCCCTCCCCATGCCCAACCCTCTCCAGGGGTGATCCAGGAAATTCCTCCTTCTCACCCAGCCCAGGGTTTTTCCAGGCAATTCCTCCTCCTCACCCACCCCAGGGGTGATCCAGGAAATTCCTTCTGCTGGCCTTTCCCGGGTTTATTCCAGACAATTCCTTCTCCTTGCCCACCCTGAGGTTTTTCCAGGCAATTCCTTCTCCTGGCCCACCTCAGGGGCGATCCAAGCAATTCCTTCTCCTCACCCACCCCAGGGATGACCCAGACAATTCCTTCTCCTGGTGCTTCCCGGGTTTATTCCATTAAATTCCTTCTCCTGGTCCTTCCCGGGTTCATTCCATGAAATTCCTTCTCCTGGCCTTTCCTGTATTTATTCAATGAAATTCCTTCTCCTGGTCCTTCCCGGGTTCATTCCATGAAATTCCTTCTCCTGGCCTTTCCTGTATTTATTCAATGAAATTCCTTCTCCTGGTCCTTCCCGGGTTCATTCCATGAAATTCCTTCTCCTGGTCCTTCCCGGGTTTATTCCAGACAATTCCTTCTCCGGGTCCTTCCCGGGTTTATTCCATGAAATTCCTTCTCCGGGTCCTTCCCGGGTTTATCCCAGGCAATTCCCGCCCCAGGCCCTCCCCGGGTACACCCCGCGGTTTAACCCGCCCCGTTTCACCCTTTGCACCCCAACCGGGCCCATTTCGGGCTCCCCTGCCCGTGACGTCACGCCCCCGCCGTGTGACGTCACGCCCCCTCTCCCGCGTGACGTCACCGCGGCGCGCGGCCCCGGCGGTGAGCGGGGCCGGAAGGGGCGGGGCCAAAAGCGGCGGCACTTCCGGGAGCGGCGCGGGGCGGCGGGGGAAGATGAGCTGGTGAGAGCGGGGGGACACCGGGACCGGGAACGGGAACCGGACAGGGACCGGGCACCGGGACAGGGCACCGGGAACGGGAACGGGAACCGGGAACGGGAGCCGGGAACGGGAACCGGGACAGGGCACCGGGAACGGGAACCGGACAGGGAACGGGCACCGGGAACCGGGAACGGGAACCGGACAGGGAACGGGCACCGGGAACCGGGAACGGGAACCGGACAGGGAACGGGCACCGGGAACCGGGAACGGGAACCGGACAGGGATCGGGCACCGGCACCGGGAACGGGAGCTGGACAGGGACCGGGCACCGGGAACGGGCACCGGGACAGGGCAGGGGAACCGGGCACCGGGACAGGGCAAGGGAACCGGGCACCGGGAATGGGAACTGGACAGGGACCGGGCACCGGGACTGGGCACCGGGACCGGGCACCGGGAACGGGAGCTGGACAGGGACCGGGCACCGGGACCGGGACCGGGCGGCGGCACCGGGAGAGGGAACGGGACAGGGACCGAGCACCGGGACAGGGAATGGCACCGGGAACGGGACAGGGACCGGCACCGGGCCAAGGCCGAGGAACCGGGACCCCCGGGGCACCGGGAGCGCCGGCACCGGGAGCAGGCCATGGCGGAGGAACCGGGACCAGGAGCGGGCAGGGCGAGGGAACCGGAGCCGCTGGCACCGGCCCGCCCGGTCCCGGCTCCTCACTTTGGGCACTGCGGGTGAGGAGCAGCGGGGACGGGCCTCGGCCCGGTGGGAGCCCCGGTGGGAGCCCCGGTGCAGGCCCTGGAGCGGAGCCGGTGCTGCCGGGGCTCGGCCCGGTGCTGGTCCCGGTGCTGGCCCGGGGCAGAGCTGCTGCTGGTCGGGCTTGGCCCGGTGCTGGCCCTGGCCGGGTTTGTCTCACTCCTGGCCAGGTTTGTCCCGGTCCTAGCCAGGTTTCTCCCGGTCCAAGCTGGGTTTCTCCTGGTCCTGGCCAGGTTTGTCATGATTCTGGCCAGCCTTGTCCCAGTCTGGTTTGTCTTGGTCCTGGCCAGGTTTGTCTCACTCCTGGCCGGGTTTGTCCCGGTCCTGGCCAGGTTTGTCCTGATCCTGGCCAGGTTTGCCCCGGTCCTGTCCAGGTTTGTTTTGATCCTGGCCAGGTTTGACCCAGTCCTGGCCGGGCTTGTCCCGGTCCTGGCTGGGTTTGTCCCGGTCCTGGCCAGGTTTCTCCCAGTCCTGAGTGGTTTTGTCCCGGTCCTGGCTGGGTTTGTCTCACTCCTGGCCAGGTTTCTCCCGGTCCTGGCCGGGTTTGTCCCGGTCCTGGCCGGGTTTGTCTCACTCCTGGCCAGGGTTTCTCCCGGTCCTGGCCGGGTTTATCCCGGTCCTGGCCGGGTTTGTCCCAGTCCTGGCTGAGTTTGTCCCAGTCCTGGTCAGGTTTGTCCCGGTGCTGGTCAGGTTTGTCCCGGTCCTGGCTGGGTTTGTCCCGGTCCTGGCCAGGTTTGTCCCGGTCCTGGCCGGGTTTGTCCCGGTCCTGGCCAGGTTTGTCCCGGTCCTGGCCGGGTTTGTCTCACTCCTGGCCAGCCTTGTCCCGGTCCTGGCCAGGTTTGTCCCGGTCCTAGCTGGGTTTCTCCTCGTCCTGGCCAGGTTTGTCCTGATCCTGGCCAGGCTTGCCCCAGTCCTGGTCGGGTTTGTCCCGGTCCTAGCCAGGTTTGTTCTGGTCCTAGCTGGGTTTGTCCCGGTCCTGGCTGGGTTTGTCCCGGTCCTGGCCAGGTTTCTCCCAGTCCTGGCTGGGTTTGTCTCACTCCTGGCCAGGTTTGTCTCACTCCTGGCCAGGTTTCTCCCGGTCCTGGCCAGGTTTGTCATGGTTCTGGCCAGCCTTGTCCCCGTCTGGTTCGTCTCACTCCTGGCCAGGTTTGTCCCGGTCCCAGCCAGGTTTGCCCCGGTCCTGGCCAGGTTTGTCCCCTGTGGCTGTCCCTGTGCCACCCCACAGGTGTGCCCCCCTCACAGCCTCCCCTGTGCCCCCCCAGCCCCCCTGTCCCTTCCCA
This sequence comes from Taeniopygia guttata, assembly GCF_048771995.1. Classification (NCBI taxonomy): domain Eukaryota; kingdom Metazoa; phylum Chordata; class Aves; order Passeriformes; family Estrildidae; genus Taeniopygia; species Taeniopygia guttata. The sequence goes on along the minus strand of NC_133047.1, from coordinate 2,152,162 downwards.
CCCTCCCCTCCTCCCTGCCCAGGAGCTGCTGCAGGTTCCCCCAATGTCCCCCTGGCTCTGAGGTGCTGCAAAACCCCCTTCAACTCCATGAAAAACTGAGTTTTCCTTTAAAAAAGGGGAAGGAAGAATTCCCATGTGTTTGAATCACAACGCTGAGGGCTCAGTTTGGACACGCTGCTTCCTTGGGTGCTTTTTTAATTTAAATTGTATTGGAAATCAATAATATGAGGAATTAATCCGGGCTGCTGTGTGTGATTTCTCATCCGGGTAGTTCTGGAGATCCAGCCCTGTTGTGAGAGGCAAAGGATGGGTGGGTCAGGAGCTAAAAGGGCTTTTCCTTGCCTGGCAGGTTGAGTTCCGTGGTGACCACGGAAAATTTTTTGGGTTTGGAGCTGTGGAAGTTGTGGTTTGGAACTGTACTGCGAGAGTGTAATGAGGCACACACAGGTGCTGATTAAAACTGGGCATTTGGGCTAAAAATACACTTTTATCCACTGGAATCACTTTGGTTTTGCTTTACTCAGAACAGCAACAATTACGGTCAGCACTGGCTAATGAGGTTTTGGAGCCAACTTTTCCCAGGGATGCTGAGGGAAGGGACTCTGGAAGGACCTTCTGGCCAAAATGTGAGGAATAAATAATCCCTCCATGCGCTGGATGCAGAATAATTTGTGTGCAGCACTTCCACTTGCACTTCCCCACGTCCATCTGGCCCCGGGGACTGTCCCTTGTCACCACAACACACGGGGCTTTTCCTGGGAGCCCTTTCTCTGGGAGATCTGGTGTTTTCACCTTTCTGGAGAGGAATTTCAGGTCGTTGCCTGCCAGTTTTGGCTGCCTTTTTTTACCTCTGTTGAGGTTGGGATTGAAGGTACTTGAGATGATAGTTTATCAGGTGTTTATTATTTCTTATCAACGTTACAGTCTCACAGCAGTGAGTTTTGTAGTCTTTCATTACCAAGGCACAAAATGGTTAGCTATCTCTTGTTATAAGGTCTGTTATGGTTAAACTATCCAACTAAGAAATGGTACCTAAATTATTTTCACTTTTAACCCAATAACTGATCCATTGAAGTCCACACTTGGACTTTCCTGTTCAATTACAAAATACCACCCAAACCCATGAAGAAGAAAGGAGAAGAAAGTAAAGAAGAATAAGCTGCCTCTGCCTTAAACCTCCATCTTGCTTCATATTTATTTCTGTCGGAATCTGAGGGTATTGGTGATTCTGAGATTGTAGAAAGTCTCTGTCTGTCAGCCCCGCTGCCAAAGCAGAAGCCATAATTGGTCTGTGCTGTTTCAAGGTTGTTTATTCTGTTTATCTCTACCATGTTCTGCTGCCCTGCCGCAGCTCTGTCCTGCAGGGCAGCGTGTGGGGCTCTGCCCTCAGTGGGATGGTACAAACATTAAATACCACAAACTACCTGTGCTGGATTTACAATAACGTGCCAATATCTGTCACCTACGTTGGACAGTGTGTCCCCAGCCTGAACCAACAGAAAAATGCCAACACCACAGTGAAACATGGAGGGTGTGAAGGAGGAGAAAAAGGACAAGGCACACCCAATTTCCTCCATCTTGTCCCCTTTGAACCCCTAATCTAGAAATCTAAAATTTTACTCTTGCACCCGTGTCACACTTAATTATTACTCTTATCAAACACTCAAAGCTTGTAATTCAACCTGTAAGATTGAAAACTCCTCTCCATGGACAGAGATCACAGCCAGTGTCTCTGGGGGCTCTGTCCAGGGGGGTTCCTGACCCCTGCCAGGGTCCCAGTGCAGCCAGAGGGAAGCCCTGGATTCCCACATATTTCTATATTCTAAAACCCCAAACTCTTTCAGTTTTCCACCCTGTGATGCCACACACTTCTAACCAACTCCACACCCGTAATCCCAGCGCTCTCAATCAAAAATCTCAAATTTTCAGCATCCACAACTCCCAACAGTTGCCTGGGGAGTGGAGTGGGGGGATCTCTGAGGAATTCTGAGTTTTTGTTCTTCTCCGGCCGCGTCACCCTCTGACGCACGCCGGGCTCGGAGCCCGCGGGGTTCCAGCGCCGTGGCGGCCACACAATCGCCCTCAGTCCGTGCCCGGGGTGTGCCCTCCGTGCCCGCTGCTTCCCGGGGTGCCCCATTCCCGGGGTGCCCCTTTCCCGGGATCAATGGTGCCATTCACAGCGTGCAGGACCCTCTGTGACGTCCGTGGCGGCGCTGACACACGTGGCTCGTGGCCTGCTGCTGAAATGTCACAGCCAGGCACGGATGGAGAGCTTTGTTCAGCCCCTGGCTGCTTTGGGAATTGTTGGATTATACATGAATTGCTGTGTGAACTTTCTGTCCAGCTTTAAAAATGCTCCGTGGGTTCATTGCGTCTCTCTGGCGATGGGTGCCATTAGTCCTGGGTTGATCCCTCTTTTTCCAGGGCTTGGATGCTGCAGCTGAGGAAGAGGATGGAGCTTCGTCCTCAGCTTTGTCTTGCAGAGCTGGGAAGTGGCACAAACTGCCACTGTTTGAGCTCTTGAGCACTCGTATCCTTAATTTTTTAATGAGGGGAATCCCCGGAGGTTTGAGGGCTGTTGGCAGGTTGGTGCTTTGTGCAGTGGCTGGAGTTAACCCTGAGGCATCCCTCGCTCCCCGAGTTCTCTGTGCTGCGGGAGGGCTGGGAACGCTCCCAGGAAGATGGGGTACGCTCCTGGAATGTGGTGGTCTCTCCCAGGAGCACGGGGAATGCTCCTTGGAACACTGGGAATGCTCCCTGGAACAGGAGCATCACTCCTGGAACACTGGGAATGCTCCCAGGAGCACGGGGAATGCTCCCTGGAACACTGGGAATGCTCCCTGGAACAGGAGCATCACTCCTGGAACACTGGGAATGCTCCCAGGAACACAGGGAATGCTCCCTGGAACATTGGGAATGCTCCCTGGAACAGGGGAATGCTCCCTGGAACACTGGGAATGCTCCCTGGAACAGGAGAATCACTCCTGGAACATTGGAAATGCTCCCTGGAACAGGAGAATCACTCCTGGAACACAGGGAATGCTCCCAGGAACACTGGGAATGCTCCCTGGAACAGGAGGATCACTCCTGGAACATTGGAAATGCTCCCTGGAACACTGGGAATACTCCCTGGAGCACAGGGAATGCTCCCTGGAACACAAGGATCACTCCTGAAACACTGGGAATACTCCCTGGAGCACAGGGAATGCTCCCTAGAACACAGAGAATGCTCTCTGGAACACAGGGAATGCTCCCTGGAACAGGAGGATCACTCCTGGAACATTGGAAATGCTCCCTGGAACACTGGGAATACTCCCTGGAGCACTGGGAATGCTCCCTGGAACACAGGGAATGCTCCCTGGAACAGGAGGATCACTCCTGGAACACAGGGAATGCTCCCTGGAACACAGGGAATGCTCCCTGGAGCACTGGGAATGCTCCCTGGAACAGGGGAATCACTCCAGGAACACTGGGAATGCTCCCAGGAACAGGAGGATCACTCCTGGAACACAGGGAATGCTCCCTGGAACACAGGGATGCTCCCTGGAACACTGGGATGCTCCCAGGAACACTGGGAATGCTCCCAGGAGCACAATGATGACCCTTGTACCAACCCAGGAAAACTGTTCCAGCGGGCTGCTGCTGCTGGTGACAGGATGAAAGCCCCAAATTCCCGATTCCTGCCCCCAGGCAGTGAGGCAGCGCTGCCGTTCTAGCCTTGCATGGACAGCTGAGATGGTTTTGGAATCTCAGCCGAGCTCCACGGCTTCCTTTAGGCTTTGGGTTGGGATCTCTTGGAGCATCCTCATCCTCCTCTTCCTCATGTGCCATCCAGTGATTTCCTTCCTTGGCAATCACTCCTGGAAATAAAGGGAGTGGAGTGCTGGATTTTACTGTATCATCCCCTTACTGCCCCAGGTGCCTCATTTTTGACTTTATAAAGTGTTTTTTAAGGTTCCTGAAACTGCAACAAACCAAACCAGACTCCCAAACATCCCCTGCTCCGATTTCCCACCCCCCCCCAGCTGAATTCCCACAGGGAAAAGGGGATCTTGTTTGGCTCTCCCAGAGGGTGGGAGGGTGGATGAGTTTGCACAGCCTCAGAGTGGGGTGGTTGGTTATTCCCGGTGTTTTCTGTGTTCTGGGTTTGCACAGGTTGTTGGTTATTCCCAATGTTTTCTGTGCTATGGATTTGCACAGGTTGTAGGTTATTCCTGGTGTTTTCCCTGTTATGTTTTCCCTGTTATGGATTTGCACAGGATGTTGGTTATTCCGGTATTTTCCCTATTACAGATTTGCACAGGTTGTTGGTTATTCTGGTATTTTCCATGTTACAGATTTCCACAGATTATTGGTTTTTCCTGATATTTTTCGTGTTACAGATTTGCACAGGTTGTGGGGGTTGTTGGTTATTCCTGGTATTTTCCACATTATGGATTTGCAGAGGTTGTAGGTTATTCCTGGTGTTTTCCCTGTTACGGATTTGCACAGGTTGTTGGTTATTCTGGTATTTTCCATGTTACAGATTTCCACAGATTATTGGTTTTTCCTGATATTTTCCGTGTTACAGATTTGCACAGGTTGTTGGGGTTGTTGGTTATTCCCGGTGTTTTCCCTGTTACAGATTTGCACAGGTTATTGATTATTCCTGGTGTTTTCCATGTTATGGATTTGCACAGGATGTTGGTTATTCTGGTATTTTTGTATTTTATCTTGTGGACTTGCACAGCCTCAGAGTGGGGTTGTTGGTTATTCCTGGTGTTTTCCACATTATGGATTTGCACAGGTTGTTGGGGTTGTTGGTTATTCCCGGTATTTTCCGTGTTACAGATTTTTACAGGTTGTTGGTTATTCCCTGTGTTTTCCGTGTTACAGATTTGCACAGGTTGTTGGGGCTGTTGGTTATTCCCAGTGTTTTCCATGTTTTGGAGCCGTGGCCAGGCTGGCAGGTGCGATGCAAACACAGCCCCGGGCTCTGTTTTCCTCCCTCTGAATCAATATTGATGTTTTTTGGAGCCGCCGTGGCCGACGGCAGCGCTCCCCCTTCCCTGCGGGTTCCAGTGGGATCGGGAGATGAGCATGGGAGAAAATTCACTGGGATGAAGCAAGTGGATACCAGAGCGGTGAGCCAGGCTCCCAAACACCTCCCTGTTACCTGTGCAGGTGCTTTACACACCCCAAAGTTTTTATCACGGTGAAACTGGAGCGCCAGCCGGGCATTTCCCGGGGTGGAGCAGCTGGGAAAAGCCACCTGCCACCTCCCCTGCCACCATCACGGGCCTCGGAGTGGTTATTCCTTAATTGTTCATTTTCCCACCTGTTTTGGCCAGGTAGCTCCAGCCCCGTGCTCTGGTTGAGCCACAACCGTGTTTCACAACCGTGCTTAAAATGGATATTTTTGTAGCATAGTCAGGGCCTAAAACAGCCCTGCAAAATTCTGCTCGCCCACGCGCCTGGCGTGAGTAATTTTCTTTTGATGGGTGAGTAAAATATCATTATTTTTTTTCATGCTCCTCTTGGAATGGGTGGGAGAGAGGATTCTGACATTATTTTTGATTTGCTTAGCGCTGACACCGCGCCTGGCTCCGTGCAGGGTGCAGAGGGACCCGCTCCCAGGAGCTCATCCCTCACTGCCAAACTTCAGCAAGGTGCCTTGATTTCCCTGGCCTGACCTAAAATCGATGTTTGCACCTCTTTTTACACCTCTCTTTCCCTTCTCCCCCGCTGCAGCAGCTCGCCCTGACATCCCTGCGTGCCTTAAAAACCTCCCAAGTTCCCAGGGATGGGGCAGAAATCCAGGTGGGAGCGCTCACCTGCGGCACGGGCGCGTTGCTTCCCGAGGGATCCCATCCCACATCACTCCCATCCCCACCCATGACCTCTCATCTCCACGAGGAGAGCACCCAAACGGGGATTTGGCGCAGAGTCTCCCTCGACAGAAGCTGTTTGTGATCTGTTGGAATAATTTTTTTTTTCCCCTTTTTTTGATATAATTTTTTTTTTTTTTGCCTCCGTGCCGTGTTTGGAGCGGTTGCCATGAGTTCCTGGGAGGGGGGGAGCGGGGTGGGACGGTGCCTGCAGTTTCCATGGACACGCCTGGAGCACTGGGAGAGGAGGAATCCGGGAGATTCACGCCTAACCTGAGCCTGCCCTCCTGCCTGGCTCACCTGGGCACGGCTGGGATCCCCTCCTGCCCGGGGATTTGCACCTTTGGGGGTTTTTATGGAGCCCCATCCAAGTTTCCAGGATTTTGGTGTGGAGTGTTCCCCTCTCCTTGTGCAGGCTGGCGTGAGGCTGAGGAATGCTGCTCAGCAAAACCCTCTCAGCTTCCTTTGAACTTCTGGCTTTCCCCTGGCATGGAAAAATCCTTCCCCAACCTCTCCATCCCACAGGGAAGCTTCAGCCAAGCGGAGAGGGAGGAGAAGCTCAACCGAGTTCACTCTGGAGCAGAGTGGGAAAGTGAAGGTTCACATCCTTCCTGGAGTGCTCCCGACCTTCCTGTTGAGGTTTGCAGGAACACTTTGATCCCTCTGGGGCAGCAGCTGATCCCATGGCCAGGCAGCTCTTCTGACCAGGCAGATTTTCTGGATGCAGCTGAATCCATTCCCAACCCAGCAGCTTCCAGAGGGAAGAAGGAGCCAGTTTCTGTGGTAGCTTTGGGACGATTTTTGTCTGCACAGAGCATCAGGTGTAAAGGGATGGCTTTGTAGGATCCCTCATCATCCCTCCTGCCAAAATCCTTGGGAGAACCAGGCTTGGAGGGTCGGGGTCACCCTGGCAGCGCGGGGGGCTGGGTGTCATCCTCCTGCCTGCAGGCACTGAGAGGTTTCTTTCCGGTGAAGGAATTGAGATTTTTGGTGGAAATTCAAAGAGTGAGAAGCTCTGGCGGGGATCCAGGCTATGCTGGCACTTGGGGTTTCAATGAGAGAGAGAGAGAAAGGAAAAAAAAACCCTGAAACTTTCCACGGGAAGCGGGTACTTCCCACCAAACATGGATTTAGTCAGTGGGCTGGCAGTGGTACCAGTAAAAACCAGTTTTGGCCACCAGTTCATACCGAAGCAGGACCTGCAGGTCCCCTGCAAATGCCACTGGTGCCCACCTGGGGCAGGAATATTGAATTCAGAGGCTCAGTGTCACTTCTGCCAAATTAATTAACACCCAAACTGCCCCAGTCTCTGCTGTCCCCATCCCTGCCTGTCCGTCTGTCTGTCCTTCCCTCCCTTCCCAATCCCTGCCTGGCAGCTCAGCATCCCCAGGGAGGGTATTTTATCAGCTGTGGGTGAAAATATTTGATGTTTATCCCTTGCTTATCTGCCAAGGGTCTTCTGGGGCCTGATTAAGGGTGGCAAAGCCGCTGTTGAGCTGGAATGAGCTGGGAAAAAGAATCACACCCACAGGGAATTTATCCCCTGGGCACGCTCTGAGCTCCATGCCAGCTCCCCACGGGCAGGGGTGATCCAGGGTTTGATGTCCACGCCGGGAAAGGACCATTCCTCCCTGATTTAGCCAGGATTGAGTGATTCCTGCTGGCAATTCCTGCGTTCCAGGGGGAGCTCCGTGTTTTGTGCTGCAGCTCCCCACAGACCTCACGGAGCTGTATCCCCCCCTGCCTGGGAGGTTTGTTCCCAACTCTCCCGTGCATCCAGAGGAGAATGAACTGCTTTGGTGTGTGCAGCCCTTGCGTTTGCACATGGAAAAGCCAAGTAAATAGCTGAGATTGCTGGGGAAACTTCAGAGAAAATCAGCCACATCTTCTCCCACCTTCCCCTCCCTGGGGTTCCTGAGCATCCCCGAGCAGAGCTCGCAGGATTCTCTCCACCCACACTTTTTTCCTTACTTTTAAGCTCTTCCCACCCTCTCCCTGCAGTGTTTCACCCTCCTCCCTCCCCGCTGAGCCCCTCTGCTTTCCCAAACTCGGGGTGCCCTCCCCGGGAGGGGCTGCGAGGGGCCGGGATGCTCTGAGGGATGCTCCGAACGCTCTGGCTGTGACTCAGCAGGCTTGGCTCTTCAGGAACGGGATTTCAAGGGATTTCACACCCCAAACACAACCCCAGCTTTCTCTCGCTCAGCAGAAACCAGACATCAGGAAAAAAAAAGAAAAAAAAAAAAAAAAGCAGCATCAATTCTGGTTTTTCTTTGGTGTTTATAGAGCCAGGCTCAGCTTTGAAGGGACCAGGGAGATCCGTGGAATTCATGGCAGCGATGGATATGGATCCACCTCCCCCCTGGTTTATTTGAATTATCCTCATCATGCATTTTCTAACCAGAAAAAAAAACCAAAAAACTCTTAATTTTGAAGCAAACAATTGTGATGTTGCTTTGGCAGCTGCACTTTGTCCCCCCATAATTTTGCAGGCAGGGACACAACTCCCAGAGGGACAAAACTTTGGTGCCAGCAGCAATTTTGAGGCGTGGGGTGAATCCATTTGGTTTAAAAGCTCCAATAAAATTCATACCTTTCATCTTTTTTTTTTTTTCTTCCTTCTTTCTTTCCTGCTCATCCATCTTCCCCCCCACCCTCCCAGAGAATCATATTAAAAGGCAGTGATTTAAAAACCAGGAAAATTATGTAAAATTGTAAAATAGAACAAAAAAACCCTCCAATAATTGAGGAACAGACCTGACTTGCACAGGGTTATTTTTTAAAGGTTTTACTGAGACAGACATAATTACCAAGTGGCATCACGATGCTGATAAAGATATTTACTGCTGCATGGGAGATTTGCAGCGCTCCCCTGACTTCCCTTTGTTTCTGGGAGAAGAAAAGGGATTTTTGGGGTTCCTTGGTGGGGCGAGGGTGGGGATTGGGATGGAACAGGACCCCCTGTGCTCCCTCTGCCTTCCCTTCCACTGCTGATTCATGGTTTTTCCTACCCCTCATCCCTCTTGGTAGCAAATCCCTGGATTGAAGCATTTTTCCAGTGGCCAGCACCGCTTTGGGATGTTCTCTGTGCCCCCCAGAGCGGCAGTTTGTGCACAATTAATGCTTTAATCACATTTTTCATTGTCCTTTCCCACTAGGAACCAACCTGGCTCCAGCTCCTTGCTTGTTCCCACCCTGCCAGAGAGTGGCAAACTGGTTTTAAGTGGGATAACACTCCCCTGAGTAAAATCCTAATTTTTTTTTTTTATGTTTTCACCACCAAGTTGATGCCATCACTTCCAAAAACATCAAGTGACAGCACCTGGCTGCGGATGGCAGGCAGGAGGTGCCTCATTTTGGTTTATATTTGACCCAAAGAGGAAAAACACAAAGGGGAAAAAAAAATCCATATATTTTTGTTTTCTTCCTGTAAGGCACCACACCCCCGGTTATTGACAGGGAAATTATACAGCAGAGTGGTGTTTGTTTATAAAAGAAGGGTGATTCACGCTGCCACAGGAGCTGGAAAGGGTTAAACCCAAAATTACACCGGTCCTGGCGGAGAACCATAAACAGGAAGTTCTCCCAAAAAAAAAAAAAAATTTAAATTTAAACCTGGTGACTCAGGTTGGCTCCAGAGCTGCTCAGGGAGGGTCACAGCCCTGGATTATTCCCGGTGGGTAATTACAGCCTTGGTTTGAAAACAACGGGAAAAGTGGGAAGAGCAAGGTTTGGAGTTTGGATAATCGGGGTTTTTTTGCTTGGTCTCACCCGTTCTTCCATTGCAAACTCCTTCTCCTGTTGCACACAGTTGGATTTTACAGCAGGTTAAAATAATTCCTGGGGGTGCAGCTGTTGGATGGAGCCGTGCTGGGGACTTGGAAGTGGAGCTGGTGGGGAAAAACATGGAAAACCAGCAGTGGGAAAAGCCAGCCTGGGAGGCAGCAACACATCCCAAAATCCATGGTTTTATCTGAAGTTTTGTGTAGCGGCATGAGAATTTGGGCTGGTCCAGTCGGAATTCTCAGGAGGGGACTCAGACACTTTCCCTGAAGCTCCTGGTGCAGATTTGGGATGGAATGGAATTAAAAATTGGAAGTGGAAGATTCCATTTGAATGGAATGGAATGGAATGGAATTGAATGAAGCTGAGCTGTAGGTGAAACATCTTTGGCAAAAAAACCACTTGAGTGTAATTATGACCTCAATTTTTTCTATTTATTTAAAGCATCACAACCCAGAAAACATGTGGAGATTTTGGCTGAGATGCTTTAACCAAGCAGCACCTCTTTAACTTAATTAAATCCATTGACAACAGCAGTTGAATTCCTGGGTTTTCATTATACTGATAGGTGAAAGAAATCCAATTATTTTCAGGCTGCCTGCGTGGCTGCTCCCAGCTGACCCAGCCACCCTTACATATGTTGTGTAATTTATTTAGAGTACTCTTCTCATTCAGGTAACCCAGATTTTCCTGGGAATTAGGGATTTTAAGAATGAAGGCTGTGCTGGCAGGTGAGCCTCTCCTCCAGCTGTTGGAGCAGAGGAATCCTTTGAAGCAGCTCGCAGCTCCAGACACCGGGTTGTTACTTTTTTTAATACCCTCTTTCTAAATATTTACAGGCTTGCTTTGGGATTTTTTTTTTTTTTAGCATTATTTTATCCTCCCCGGCAGATTTGGTTTTAAACAAATGGTTTAAAGTGGGTTTTGGTTCTTCAGCTGCTTGTGGAGCATCCTTGCCTTGCTTTGGGGTGGAGGGAGGTTGTGTGGGGCTGACCTCACCAATCCAAGGGACCCACAAGGACCATCCAGCCCAGCTCCTGGCCCTGCTCAGACACCCCAAAATCCCACCCTGGGAGTGTTGTCCAAATGCTCCTGGAGCTCTGGCTGTGCCCATTCCCTGCAGAACCATCCCAGTGCTTATTCCAGTTTTTTGGGGGAAGAATCTTGCCCTAAAATCCAACCTGACTCTCCCTTGGAGCAGCTCCACCGTTCCTGGGTCCTGTCAGTGTCACAGAGCAGAGCTGCTCCTCTGAACGCTGAGAAGTCTCCCCACACTCTGTCCCACCCTTTCCCTCTCTGGGGGATGCAGAGAGCCTGAAATGAGGGGCTGCCACCCCGGGACACCCCCTGCTGCCCCCAGACCCACCCCAGCACCGGCGCTGCTCACACATTCCCTTCTCTCCTCTCTCTTTTGCAGGATCCCGTTCAAGATCGGGCAGCCCAAGAAACAGATTGTACCCAAGACAGTGAGTAAAGCAGTTCCCCCTTTTTAGCTCCAGCCTTGGATCATGTGGCTGATGAGTCAAGCCAGCACTTTGACTCGTCCCATTTTGCAGCGTGTGGGAGGGAGCTGGAGCAGCAGAACCTGTTGCCGCGTGTGACCAGCGCTCAGCTCCTCGTGCGAGGAGCGAGGGGGAGCCCCATCCAGGCAGAATATTTTGGTTTGGGATCTGTTGAAATTATAATTTTTTTTTAATTTTTTTGGTTTGTTTTAGGAGGGGAGTGTGTCTGTGTGTGTGTGTGGGGTGGGGGAAAAAGAGCTCTCTTGGTCTGGCACAGTTTTCCTCGGAGATGGCTGAACGGGTTTGCTTCCTTCCTTCCTTCCTTCCTTCTTTCAGCAATGGCTTGTTTGTTCATCCTTTCGGAGCAGATGGAGGAGGAGGAGTGGTTCAGATCGCTGAATATAACTGTTTCCAAAGAAAGGCTTATAAGCTGAGATGCTTAGTGCTCGGGCGTGAATTAATTTGTGCTGCACAGCATTTGCTTTAAAAGCAAATTAAAAAAGCATTTTGTATTCCCATGGATTTGAGGCTCCTACCCCAAGTGCTGCTGCTTGCAGCTGGCTGTGGTATTTTCCCTTCTTAAGCAGCTTGGCTTTGCATTTGTCCCGTGCCAAAAAAAAAAAATTTAAAAAAAAGCTGTGGAACCTCCCAGGAGCTGGCCCTGAAAACTCACCTGGACACCTGGTGTAAAAAGGGAGCCCTGAGAGGCAGCGTGGGGCAGAGCTTGTCCCTGGGATGGCGTTGGTGCCCTAATCCCCTGCACAGACTGACATCCCTGATCCTTCCTCTCCGGGACACCCGGCTAATTCCGCAGGACGCGTGGGCACCCGCGATTGTGGGGCAGTTTTCCTTGGGACATGACATTTTCCCTGGAGGCAGAGGGCTAATCCCACCACTCCCTCCCAGGCTTGATTGTCATGTTTTATTTTAGAGGATTTGGTGGTTGTCTGCTGCCGCGGAGCAGCAATTTTCTGTAACAGCTCCAAACTGTCAGTACAGAATTTAAGCCAGGCAGGCAATGAAGATGGGGACTGGTAAAATTCCTCCGTGGTTTTCCCGTGTTTTCAGCTGCCCTTTTCCAGGGGCTGGTGATCCACCAGCAGTGTGCTGTTGCCTGTGATCCCTGAGGTGAGGCAGCCCACCCTCAGCTCTTCACACCTCTCCCAGCTCGTGTCAGGAGCCCCCACATTCATTACCCCACATTATTTTGCCTTTCCTGGTGTTCCCAGGCTGATGTCTTTCCAGGCTGGGGCAAGAACCGACTGCTCTGCAGTTCTGGGTGTCCTGGCCAGCTCTGCTGGGCATCCCCAGCCCACCCAATCTCCCACCCCGTTGAATACATTTAATTTCCTTGCTGTTTTCCCTCCCCTCCTGCTGTTGGAAGAGGTTTTTCTCCCCTAAAATCAACCATCTCTGTGCTCGGGCTCCCTGCAGATGAGTGGTGGCACCTCTGAGATCTTCCCTTCCCCGGAGCTGCTGGAATGTGCTGTTCTGAAGCAGTTGGCAGCCTTTGCTTATATATACATGTGTGTGTATTAAATAGAACAGCTCAGAATATCCGGCAGGCAGAGGTTCATTCAGCACCCAGAGCCTTTCCAGGCCTTTTCCTTTTCCTTCCTTCCTCCCTCAGCATCCCAGGAACAAGATTTTGTGTCAACAAAGTTGGGAACTGATTTCTCAAAGGCTTCCACTTGCCCTGGGATGATGATGATGATGATGATGGTGGTGTTGCTCTCCAGGCACCAGATAAGGGGAAAGCAGCAAACAGGAAGCCCAAAACCTTGGAACTTCAGTTGGGAACTGATTTCTCAGAGGCTTCCACTTGCCCTGGGATGATGATAATGATGATGATGATGATGATGGTGGTGGTGGTGGTGTTGCTCTCCAGGCACCAGATATGGGGAAAGCAGCAAACCGGAAGCCCAAAACCTTGGAACTTCAGTTGGGAACTAATTTCTCAAAGGCTTCCACTTGCCCTGGGATGATGATGATGATGATGATGATGATGATGATGATGATGATGATGATAATGATGATGATGGTGGTGGTGGTGGTGGTGTTGCTTTCCAGGCACCAGATACAGGGAAAGCAGGAAACGAAGCCCAAAACCTTGGAACTTTAATTGGGAACTGATTTCTCAAAGGCTTCCACTTGCCCTGGGATGATGATAATGATGATGATGATGATGATGATGATGATGATGATGATGATGATGGTGATGATAATGACGATGATGATGATGATGATGGTGGTGGTGTTGCTCTCCAGGCACCAGATAAGGGGAAAGCAGCAAACAGGAAGCCCAAACCCTTGGAACTTCACGCCCAGCGCAGAGCGCAGCTCTTCAAAGCAGAACAAAGGGCAGGAAACCACGGATATCCCCTGGGATCAGGCATTCCCTGCCGCGGTGTGGAAGGGCTGGGGTTGCTTTGAGCTGCATTGAGGCCCCAGATTTGCCTCCCAGTTGCAGGCTGAGCTGCTCCATCTGTGCAGGCGCTGGGGAGCAGCAGCAGCAGCAGCAGGCAGGGCTGGGACGTCGCAGATGTTGGGGTGTGGCATCTCCAGGGCTGCACCCCAAGCCCATCACAAGGGAAGTGGTTGTGGGTAGAGGATCTCCCACTCACAGAGACCGGACCACAAAAAGAGGGGGTGAGGGGGAAGGATATAAAACAAAAAAAGCAGCATTTGTTAGGATGTAAGTTCTTTGGCTCTCCATGAGGGCTGGGCTGGAGTCAGGAGAGGGGGGTGGCTTTGCTGAGAGGCTCAGCGAGCCAGAGAGCTTTTCTGTTGTCTGGGTGCTGGGGTTGGTGTCACATCCAGGCTGGGAGTAGTCCTGAAAAGCAATTTGCCTGGGCTGCCGAGGAATTAGTCATGACTCCCCGTGCCCACTCGCTTGTGATCCTCTGGAGAAGGGCACGGTGTCAGCCACGGTTTAGCTCTTGAGGGAGAAGGAAACCCCAGTAGGAAATATCAGCTGGTGAACTGAGGTGATCTCCCCCTCCCCAGACACGGCTGTGCTTTGTTTCCACCTTAACCTGGGCAAATCCAATTCCAGACAGCATAATCTCTGCCCTCCTCTTCCCTGAAAAGAGCAGCTGCCACCGGGCTCTGGGTGGGAGGACCTAATGCTGTCAGCAGGGCCAGGGGCCCACAGCCCAATTAAACTAATGCCCAGTGATAGGAGTTAGACCTGTTAGAATTCCATCTCTCCATGTTCATTGCAGATGTTCTTCCTCCCTCGGGACAGCTCGGCTCCCAGATGAGGCTGGAGCTGTCGGTCTCCCCAACTGCAGCTGAAGTTCACCTCATCCCCCCGAGGTTGTTCCCTGCCCTTCACCGGGGCTGGGGTGATCCAAGCAGGCAGGAGCCGGCGAGCAGAGCCGGCCCTGAGCGAGGTTTTGTCCCTCCTTCCTCCCTGCTCTGGCCTGGGCTGACTCAGACCACTCGCCCTCCTCCTCCTCCTTGCTGGCCTGAGTCAGCTTGGCAGGGAGGGGAGACCTGAGCTGCCAAACCTCCCTGCCTTGACTCATCCCAGCAGCTCTGCCTTCCCCAGGGATGTCGGGGATGTGAGCAGCAGGATTCCACTGCAGCACCTTTCCACTGGGCTCCACCAGCCAGCTGGAAATCCCAAAAACAGCAGAGTCAATGTGGGAATGGCGGGGTGAATTCAAGTGATGCCAGTTAAATAGTTCTGCTCATTTTCACTCTCTTCCTTCAACCTTTTGTGGCCACACTGGTCTCTCTGCAGCTGGGAGGTGCCTCCTTTTTCCCTTTGTCACTTTTTTGGGGAGCTTTTTTGGAGATCTTGCTGGGTGGAGTCTGTGACATCCCACATCCACCTGCTTTCTGCAGCTCTGGCTCAGAATATTCACCCATGGGACTTACCTTGAAATTCTTGATGGGATAGCAGAAGCTCAGCAGAAATTTCATCTTAGTTCTAATTCTGTGGGTTTTTCTTTTTTTTTTTTGGAGAAGAGGGAGAAGGAAACACACACTTCCCTCTTTTTCCCAAGATCCACAAAGATGCTGAGATCACTGGAAGATGCAGAAAAAACCATAAACCCCAGGGGGATAGGAAGGTTCCTCACAGTCCCTCATTTCCATCTCTTTGTAGTGTTGGCTTCAGTCTTGCTCCATTGCCTCATGACCAGGGTGATGATGATGATGATGATCCTGCCCTTCAAGCAGGAGGGATCTGATCACAGGTGGGAGGCCCAGTGTTTGCAAACAAACAAAAAAAAAAGAACTGGGTGAAGGAGAGAACGTTGTTTTATTTCAAAGCTTTCGAGAGCTCGTTGCTCTTGATGTAGATTTAAATAAAAACCCCAAGACGAGCGATTTTTGCATTACCCAGCCCCTGTGCCTGGAAGAAAAAAAAAAACCCGTTCAATACCGAAAGTGTGGTTTGATTTGGAGTTTCCAGAGAGAGGCTGCAGAGCAGTGGGATTATTTTAATAATACGGAAACTTCCCTTCAGGATATTGTAATTTTCTTGCCTGTACTTCTTGTTCTCGTTACTCTTAACGTGATAATCCTCTCCACAGCCTCTGTCGGCTGCGTGTGACCGTGGATAGCTGCTGGGAGTGGGAATTACTGTGTGCTCTGCAAAATGTTCCCTGCTTGTCCTCCTTGCCTGTGCCTCTGCTGGGTGGGAGCACGTGAGAGCAGCTTTTCCCTCTCCAGAGGAGCTGTTTTTGTGGGATAGCCGCGGCTGGGAGGCTCCAGGAGCTCGCAGACTGTGGGGACTGGGAGCCAGTTGCTGCCTGTGGGCGTGAAAAATAAGAGCAATCCTTGGGCAGCTGTCTCAGAGAGATGGGGCTGGGGATGTGAGTCAGGCTGGGCAGCTGAGTTGTGTCTGTGTGGAGTCACCTCCATCCCGTGTGGATCCTGCTCCGGCGCTGGGGTGGGGGCTTTGGAGGAGCTCGGGAGGGTTTTGGGGGGTTCACAGCACCCAGAGGGTCGCAGGGTGGAGAGGTTTTGTCTTTATGGAATGAATCCTGAAATCCCAGAATGGTTTGGGTGGGAAGGGAGCGATAAACTCCTCTTGTTCCACCTCCTGCCATGTGCAGGGACACCTTCCACTGTCCCAGGCTGCTCCAGCCTGGCCGTGGGCACTTCCAGGGATCATGGGGCAGCTGCAGCTTCCCAAGGAATTCTGTCCCCCACCCTCATAGCCAGGAATTCCTTCCCAAAATCCCACCTAACCCTGCCCTCTGGCAGTGGGAGCCATTCCCTGTGTCCTGTCCCTCCATCCCTTGTCCCCAGTCCCCCGTCAGGCCCGGGGTGCTGCTCCGTATCTGTTAAGCAAAGATACCTTTTGCTTATCGCACAGAAACAGGCAAATCTGACAGCAAAAAAGGGACAGAAACCCTGAATATTTGCAAACATTCCACAGCCAAACCTTTTGGGGGAATTGGTTGCTGAGCAGATCCTCCTAAACAGAGAGAGGGAACAATAAGGGAATGACACCCCCAGCCTTTCAAAGGGGGGCATGTTTTTGAGTCGTGCCCGACCCTGTGTGGTTTGCAACCAAAACAATTCACACCTAAGGCCTATAAATAGAGTGCAATAGTCCCTGGGTATTTTAGCAGCCGGAACAGGCACGGGGATGGAGGGTGAGCTTTACTATGTGCTGGTTACCTGACCTGCAGGGCGCCAGCTGCCGCGGATTTCTGCGCTCCCCGAACGCCAGGCACAAGTCGTGTGAGCTGCCCCCACACTGCTCCGTGGCTGTTCTCTCCAGCACCCAATTTTAGCAGCACGAAAAGGGAGCTGGAGCTCCTGGGAGGGTTTTTTGGAGCAGAGGGATGGGGGGGGAGAGAGCCCAGCTCGCATCCCCCGGATGGTGGGAGCGGATGGTGCGGACAGCTGGGCGCTGGGATGGGGCTGGAATGTGGCTGGGCACTGGCTGCCCTCGGATGGGGCTGGTGGAGTTCAAATTCAGCCCAAAAAGATGTTTAAAGAAGGAGATTTTATGAAAATCTCAGTCTCTAACCCCCAAGCTTTTAACAGCAATTTTGCTTGAAAAGCAAACGTCCCCATTAAACGTCGCGGTGCCGCATCAAGCCTGGGATTGAAATCCCAGGGCCAGCAGGAAGAATTGGAAAAAACCTTTGGATCCTTCCAGTCCTGGCTGCTCCCAGCACTCTGCATTTCCTTAATAGCACGGGAGCTTGACAACACAACTGAACCCAGCGCTGATCCCATGACAACAAACGCGCACGGATTTACTCTTGGCTGGTCAATTGAAATCCATTTGCTTCTCTGGTTGACGAGGTGTGGAATGAATGTTTTAAGTGTGTTAAAACAGTCAGCATGGAAAGAAAGTTCCTTAAAATATCTCCTATCGCTGGAGGTTTGCTGCCAGCTAGCAAGTAGGAGGGAGCAGGCACTGAGGTAGCATCGAGAGAAGGCTGTGCTGGAGCTCTGAGCTCGGAGCACAGGGCTCCCCTCCCTTTTGGAGGTGTCTCAGTCCACTGGGGTTGTGCTCCAGCCCCAGAATTTCATGGGAGGGAGCTGTTGTAGGGGTTAGGAGTGTATGGAGGGGTGAACAGTGCAGGGATGGGAAGGCTCTCTGCTGGTTGGGGGGAATTTCACCATCCTGTTGAGGATGAGGAAACAACCAGACCCACCTCAGGGTCCTTAACGGGGCTGGAGGAGCAGCAGCTCCCCTCTGTTTTTGGGAGAGAACACGGGTTTGTCCCCCAGCACTGAGCCATGCTAGGTGGTGACCTCCCTGCTTTTAGAGCATTCCCATTAATTCCATCAGCTCCCAATCCGTGTGCTGGAGCATGGCCTTGGCTCGAGCTGACAGGTTTGGTGCTGGCTCCAAGAGACTCTGGAGCTCCAAACCCCCAAGACTTCCTTGACTTTTGAGGCTTAACTCCCATTAAAGCTGCAGCTTTGCTGGGCTCAGCTCAGCCTTTCCCAGGGACAGCTTTCCCTGCACGCTCCAGGCTGCCCTGCAGTCCCCTGGAGCTGATTTCCATCTCTTCTTTCCACAGGTGGAGAGAGACTTTGAAAGGGAATATGGGAAGCTGCAGCAGTGAGTATCAACCACACTGGTCGGACAGGACCGGCCGCGTGCTTCCCTCCTCTGGCTGCATCTTCCCAGGGAATTTTAGCCAGGGATGCCCTTCCCAGTGAGCAAATCCCTCGCTGCCCTGTAATTTCCAATTCTTCAGGGTTTCTCTGAGTGTTCAGAGGTGTCCTCAGAATATTTGCAGTGGGGTTGCAGATTCTGGCAGCTTGAAAAGAGAGTGTAAAATTGCCAGAAAGCTGCGGGGTCCCTGAAGAGGCCAACACCTCAGAGGACCAGGAGTGGCTTTGCCATCCTGCCTGTGTCACAGGAGCTCGCACGGATCATCTGGAAGCATTTGGCTTTACCATTTGTGCTAAGTGTGAGAACTTTCAGGAAATATGCGAACTATGAATAAGAGATCACCAACTTGAAAAGGTTAAAAACCATCTGAAAACAACCCGAAAGGGTTGAGCTGCACTGAACTTCATCAAGCCTTGCCTGGATATTTTTAACTCTCACCAGAAGCCAGCATATTCAGCCCGTAAATGATTTGTTGCACGTATGATACACTTGAGTTTCTTTTCTTTCCAAGATTCCAACTTTGCCTTCTTTCTCCCATCTTTCAGATTGGAAGATCAGACCAAAAAACTTCAGAAGGATATGAAGAAAAGCACAGATGCAGATTTGGGTAAGTGACTGGAGGATACATAGACTGTGAACTTGGCCACAGAGAGATGAAGTGACTTTTTCTCGAGATCACATGAGTAATGTGTGACAAGTCTGGAAAACAAATCCAGAGCTCAGTCCCACTCAGTTTGCTTAGTTACAAGGCCATCTGCGAGAGGCAGCTCAGCCCAGGGAACACAGGGAGTGCTGCGGGCTCAGTCCCTGTCTCCTGAGCTCTGTGCCCTTGGACAAGTCCCTTTCTTTTGTTTGCCTCAGTTTCTGCCACTGAAAAAACCCAGGAGTCGTTGTCCCAGGTCTCAGGAGCAGCTCCAGCTGATCCTATTGCACCAGCAGTGCTTTTTCACCTCCTTCAGTCCTCCTTTCACCTCCTTCACATCCCTCTCTGGAGCCCCAGGAAGGTGGGATGAGCCTGGGGGGTCTGCAGGGCACAGCTGGCCACAGCTGGCCGTGTTTCCCGTGGGAAATGCTGACCTGGCAGCTCTCCTTTGGGAATAACCCAGCTCATTCCCTGGTGGCTGCTTGTTTTGGCTTCCCCTCGTGGCAGTGGGCGATGGAGGAAGCAATAAAAAGTTGGAAATTTGGGGCTGCTGGGAAAGAGGCAAAGTTGGAAATTTGGGGCTGGTGGGAAAGAGGCAAAGTTGGAAATTTGGGGCTGGTAGGAAAGAAAGAGGCAAAGTTGGAAATTTGGGGCTGCTGGGAAAGAGGCAAAGTTGGAAATTTGGGGCTGCTGGGAAAGAGGCAAAGTTGGAAATTTGGGGCTGGTGGGAAATAGGCAAAGTTGGAAATTTGGGGCTGCTGGGAAAGAGGCAAAGTTGGAAATTTGGGGCTGCTGGGAAAGAGGCAAAGTTGGAAATTTGGGGCTGCTGGGAAAGAAGCAAAGTTGGAAATTTGGGGCTGCTGGGAAAGAGGCAAATTTGGAAATTTGGGGCTGGTGGGAAAGAGGCAAAGTTGGAAATTTGGGGCTGGTGGGAAAGAGGCAAATTTGGAAATTTGGGGCTGCTGGGAAAGAGGCAAAGTTGGAAATTTGGGGCTGGTGGGAAAGAGGCAAATTTGGAAATTTGGGGCTGATGGGAAAGAGGCAAAGTTGGAAATTTGGGGCTGCTGGGAAAGAGGCAAAGTTGGAAATTTGGGGCTGCTGGGAAAGAGGCAAAGTTGGAAATTTGGGGCTGGTGGGAAAGAGGAAAAGTTGGAAATTTGGGGCTGGTGGGAAAGAGGCAAAGTTGGAAATTTGGGGCTGGTGGGAAAGAGGCAAAGTTGGAAATTTGGGGCTTGCTGTGATCCAGCCTCTCACCTGTGTGTGTGTGTGTGTGTGGATATTGTCTGACACAAACACAGATCCAGGCTCTTCCCGTGCTCTCCCACCTTCCCAGCACGGGGAGAGGGGTGGGAAAAGACACCCAGGACACTTTTCCAGGGTGAAAACTGCCCTTTCTGAGGACTCTGGTCATTGTCAGGGATCCTTGGTAAGTTTTTCCTCGTTAAGGATTCCCCTCCCCTCCCTTGCAGTGGGCGTTGTTTATATGGAGCATTTCAAGTCCCAGAGGAGCTGTGGGAGGACTTTCTTTTTCCGTTCTGTTACATGGCAGAGTCACAAATGAGCCTTGGCCAGAGCCAGGACGATCTGATTTCTCATTTAAAAGCCTGAAATGGTGAGTGGAGGGAGAGGTACTGCCCACAGCCTGCTGAGGGAGGGCTGGAGGAGAAGGAGGTGGATCAGATCAATCCCTGAGCAGGGCTCTCCTCACCTGGCAGCCCCCAAATCTGGCGAGGATGGCCAGATTTGCCCTCCTGTCCCGTTCCTCCAGGCTCAGGGGTTTGTTGGTTCTTCACTGCCTGCAAACACTCCCTGGCAAGGTGGGACTGGTGGCTCGAGTCTCCACCTTCTTCCCAAAAAACTCAGCTCAGAACAAGAGCAATTCCTGTGCACAGAAATATCCCAGCGAGGCTCTTCACTGCCCTACCAGCAGCACTCCCTGTCCCACAACTGGACACCACTCACCCCCTTCCCCACCCTCTTTCCAAACAAAAGAGGATCTTGAGAAGCAGGAGGATGTTCTTTAACTGGAGGTAAAAGCTCTCCTTTGGAATAATTAACTGGAGCTACATCTCACATGTTTAATGAGCAAAACAGCAGTGCAGACCCTCCTGAAGGCCACCCTGAGGGACAGGAGTTCTTTTCTCCTTCTCCTTCTCCTTCTCCTTCTCCTTCTCCTTCTCCTTCTCCTTCTCCTTCTCCTTCTCCTTCTCCTTCTCCTTCTCCTTCTCCTTCTCCTTCTCCTTCTCCTTCTCCTTCTCCTTCTCCTTCTCCTTCTCCTTCTCCTTCTCCTTCTCCTTCTCCTTCTCCTTCTCCTTCTCCTTCTCCTTCTCCTTCTCCTTCTCCTTCTCCTTCTCCTTCTCCTTCTCCTTCTCCTTCTCCTTCTCCTTCTCCTCCTCCTCCTCCTCCTCCTCCTCCTCTCTCCTCTCCCCCTGCCCTGGCACTCTCAGACCCCTTTTTCAGCTCACTACAGGTGATCCCAGTGATGCAGAGGAAATTCCTGACCCAAATTCCCTCTGGACATGCCCAACCCCCCCCAATTCCCGACCTCCCAGCATGACCCTGCCACTCCCTCCCTCCAGTTCCCTTCCAACCCTTTCCTCTGAAGGAAAACTTCATTTTTCTTCCAGCCAAAGGAGTTCTGCCATTCTTAACTCCGACCCATTCTGGCACAAATCCCTCCTCAGATGTGGTCACACATATGGATTATATCCCATCTGTTTCAAGGTTTAAATGCCTAAAGCCTTCATGTTTGGATAATAGATGGATACGGTAGCTTTGTTATCCCGGAGTGAGAGGCTCCTTCTGCACTCAGCTCCCCAGCTCTGCAGCTTCTGAGCTCTCTCCATTATAATTGTGTGTAACCTTTCAATCAGAGTGTTTAACCCCTTGATTTATGATCTTAAGCCCCATTATTCAGATGATTTTTACTTTTAATATCTTTCCAAAGCTCCTCCACAGCACAGCTCAAGCATCTGGCTTTGTGATCTCCGACTGGAATAACTTCCAGCACTGAGGAAAAAGAACTTTTTTTTGTATTTTAGTACCTCTGGCATTTTAGGGGTTTTTTTAGCCTATTTTATCCCTGTTTATATTTATGCTTTCCTTTTTATTAGTCTTTTTTTCCATTCTGTACCTTCCCTAATTTCTTGTTCGTTTGTGTAGTGATTCTGTCACTGAATTTTCCCTTTGCAGACCAAGTGTTTGGATAAAGAGGGATGTGCCTGATGGAAAACATGGGAATGCTCAGTCAGAGCATTCTGGTGCTTCTGGATTTCTTGGTGGCACTCCCAGGGCCTGTAGGGATTTCATATCCCCCCCTGCCTCCTTCTCCACAGGCACAAAATTTAGGCTTATTGAGGGGAAAATACTTAACTTGTGTCCCTGCTCTTTGTGTTTGGAGAGGGGAAGAGAAACCTCGTCTCCCAGTCCTGTCAGTCTGGTCCTTTCCCACCAAATCCACTTCAAATACATGGGGTTTTTTTGTAAAGCCATTTGAAAGACTTAATGGACTGTGATTTTTCTCGTCGTGGAGGAGCTGTAGTGAGGCTGAGAGTGACACTTAATAGTCTGTCGAGAGAAGATGTATAAAAACCCCATCTCTGGGGTTTTTTTTAAAAGAGAACAGTGCTTTTGTTAGTCTGGGATTATTTCTGGCAGCATCACAAGCCTCACATTGGAGTGCTTCAGACTTAACTTACATAAAAACACTTCTCTGGGTGTTTACATGAATGAATTGGTGCCTTTTCCTTGCTTTTCCCTCAGCCTCCACCAAGCATCTCCCTGCAAGCTTGTGCTGATCCCCTCCTGGCTGGCTCAGCTTGCTGATTTTTCCCTGCTGGCAGCAGGATTGTGACCCTCTCTGGTTTCTTTTCCATCAGCCATGTCCAAATCTGCTGTGAAGATCTCCTCAGACCTGCTCTCCAACCCCCTGTGCGAGCAGGAGCCCTCCTTCCTCGAGATGGTCACGGCCTTCGACACGGCCATGAAGAGGATGGACTCCTTCAACCAGGAGAAGGTGGATTGGCTTTGGCTGGAGCGTGGCAGTGCTGGGAGTGTCCTGGAGTCATGGAATGGTGGGAGTGTCGTGGAATCCTGGGGTGGTTGGGGTTGGGAGGGATTTGAACCCATCCCATTCCACCCCCTGCCATGTGCAAGGACACTTCCCACTGTCCCAGTTTGCTCCAGACTGGTCTTGGACACTTCCAGGGATCCAGGAGCAGCCACAGCTCCTCTGGGAATTCCATCCCAGCCCCTCCCCACCCTCCCAGAGAAGGATTTCTTCCCAAAATCCCATCCATCCCTGTTCTCTGGCAGTGAGGAACCTCTCCCTGTGTCCTGTCACTCCCTGCCCTGTCCAAAATCTTCATTTCTCATCTCTTCCCCTTTTTATCATCATCCCCAAGACTTTTCCCACAGGAATTTCTCTAATCTCCCTCTTCAGGCTGGGATTTCAGCCCCCATGGGAGAAATTCCCTCTCTTTTGGTTAAAGGGCATCGTGGTTGTGCTCAGAGTCCCTCCCCACCCGTGCTGGGATCCCAGCAAACCCATCCTTGTGCAGATGGGATTTTCCAACAATCCTGACATGCAATTCTCCCTTTTTTTGCTTTCCACAGGTGAATCAGATCCAAAAGACAGTCATAGAGCCTTTGAAAAAGTGAGTACCAACCATTTCTCATGGGGTTTGTCCTCATCTGGTGTCAGAATCTGAGGTATTGATGGTTCTGAGATTGTAGAAAGTCTCTGTCTTTCTGCCCCACTGCCAAAGAAGAGCCATAATTGGTCTGTGCTGGTTTCAAGGTTGTTTATTCTGTTTATCTCTACCATGTTCTGCTGCCCTGCTGCAGCTCTGTCCTGCAGGGCAGCGTGTGGGGCTCTGCCCTCAGTGGGATGGTACAAACATTAAATACCACAAACTACCTGTGCTGGATTTACAATAACGTGCCAATATCTGTCACCTACGTTGGACAGTGTGTCCCCAGCCTGAAGCAACAGAAAAATGCCAACACCACAGTGAAACATGGAGGGCATGAAGAAGGAGGAAAAGGACAAGACACACCCAATTCCTCCATCTTGTCCCCTTTGAACCCCTAATCTAGAAACCTAAAATTTTACTTTTGCACCCGTGCCACACTTAATTATTACTGATATCAAACACTCAGACCTGCTAATTCATCCTGTAAGATTGAAAACTCTTTTCCATGGTCAGAGATCACAGCCAGTGTCTCTGGGGGCTCTGTCCAGGGGGGTTCCTGACCCCTGCCAGGGTCCCAGGGCAGCCAGAGGGATTCCCTGGATTCCCACAATCTGCAGCTTTAGGGATGTGGGTCCTGGAGAGAGGCTGGAAATCAACCTCCTGCCCTGGTCCTGCTGGCCACACTGCTTTTGGTACCTTAATTAATAATAATTTTAACCTTTTTGGCCACTTGGGTCCACTGCTGCCTTCACCTGTAGCTTAAAAAAATTCTGAGATATAAAATCATGGAGCATCCTGGGCTAGAAGGCACCCCCAAAAGATGAGTAATTCAGATTTCTCTCTGTTTATGTGTTGGTTTTTACCTCCAGCAAAGGAACAAAACCACCTGGAGATCATCCAGAGGGGTCAGAAATTGGCTGGTGGAGCAAAAGTTTCTTTCATTTGGAAATTTTCCTAAATAAAAAAGGAGAAAATGAACGTTCCTGCACGTTCATAAATAATATTTATAAATAATATTTCCATGCAGAGAAGGAGGAGAGGCTGCAGAGCCTTCACAGCCAGAGAGGTTAGAAATGAGGGGAAAATGCCCAAATCCCACAGTTCTGTCATATCTGGCCTGCAAAATTTCACCTTTTGCAGGGTCACAGGTTGTACCTCCCAACCTTTCAGGATAATTCACTTCTCTCCCAAATATCCCCTTAAATCCCAAGATTTGCTGTTTTGTTACAGGAACAGATCCAGTGAGCAAAAATAAAATGAAATTACTTTAATATGACAGTAAGTGTTGCAAATTGCTGAATAACAATTTCAGTTTAGGTTTGACACTCGGAGGGGTTGTTGTGGTTTCATTGTTGGTTTGGTTGTTTTTTTTTTTTTCCCTGAAGTTGTTGTTTCTGCCCAAATCTGAAAGTAAAATCTCATGGATCACTTAACACCTGAGGTTATAGCATGTCCCTGTCTGGGGGATGTTTGGTGACTCAAGTTTTACCTTGGTCCTCTATCCACGACCAGAAATTCCTGCTTATTTAAGGGAAAAAAAAGAAGAAAGAAAGGAAAAGGAAAAAAAAAATCCCAGCCTTTTGCTGTGGAATTGTGTTGCTTATTATCTAGATTGTCCTCATGAAAGATACATTAACTTTTTCTTCCAGCATTCTGTTAAAATTGGAAGAACTTGTGTTTCTGAGATATTCTGGTTTGGTTTTTTTTTTTTTTTTCCCTCAGCTTGTGTTAGTTGGTGAAATGAAAGAAAATCCCTTTCCCTGCAAACCTGCCTTGGGTTTGAAATCCTGGGGTGGTGAATCCAGGACAATAAAACCATTTCCATGTGCCCATGGGAGATGCCCTGAGGGCTGGAGCCGTGGCCAAAACCTCTCCAATTTTGGGAGCAGGAACCTGCTCCAAGTCAAAGCTGCCATGCCAGGGTGACCAGGACATTCCCATGGCCAAAACTCTCCAATTTTGGGAACAAGAACCTGCTCCAAGGCAAAGGGATGTCCTTGTCACCATGCCAGGGTGACCAGGACATTCCCATGGCCAAAACTCTCCAATTTTGGGAGCAGGAACCTGCTCCAAGTCAAAGTTGCCATGCCAGGGTGACCAGGACATTCCCATGGCCAAACCTCTCCAATTTTGGGAACAAGAACCTGCTCCAAGTCAAAGTTGCCATGCCAGGGTAACCAGGACATTCCCATGGCCAAACCTCTCCAATTTTGGGAGCAGGAACCTGCTCCAAGTCAAAGTTGCCATGCCAGGGTGACCAGGACATTCCCATGGCCAAACCTCTCCAATTTTGGGAACAAGAACCTGCTCCAAGGCAAAGGGATGTCCTTCTCACCATGCCAGGGTGACCAGGACATTCCCAATCTCTTTTGTGTGGGAGAGGAAAAGGCTCCAGGGGGATTTCAGAGTCCTAAAGGGATTTGGGACAAGGGATGGAGGGCCAGGACACAGGGAATGGCTGCCACTGCCAGAGGACAGGGTTGGATGGGATTTTGGGAAGGAATTGTTCCCTGTGAGGGTGGGGAGGGGCTGGGATGGATTTCCCTGAGGGTGCCACATTTCTGGAAGTGTCTGAGGCGAGTTTGGAGCAAGCTGGGGCAGTGGAAGGTGTGGAAGGGGGTGGGTCTGGATGATCCTTCAGATCCCTTCCCACCCAGCCCATTCCATGTTTCCCTGACTCAGGACACTCCATTATCTGCCCAGACCTCAGTTCAACACCAGGCTGTTTACTCTGACCTCCTGGCTGCTTTCCATCTTGGAAATTCTCTCCAACTTTCTGAATTTCCACGATGAGAGGGATATTTCCCCCCCTTTTCCTGCCCTTTGGCACCTGCAAAGCCTCACCCTGCGTGCCTTTAACCAGCTTATGTTCCATGCTGAGGAAGCCTCATCCCCACTCTGAGAACAAAACTGCTCCTTCCCTTCCCTCCCCCTTCCCTTTGTAGGTGCATCCCTGGCCAGGAACATTTCTGAGGAGCCCAAGGGTCCATTTTGAGGCTAATGAGATGCAGGAGAGAAATGCAGAGTTTGCACCTCCCTCCCTTTGTCCTGCTGGCAGATAAACCCCAGCGCTGGTTCTGGTGGAAAAGTTCCAGATTAATGAAAGCTGCCTTGAGGAGCTCTTCTTATTTCCACTTAGGTTTTCCTTCCCCTCACCGAGGCAGCTCTCCCAAGCCTCTCCCAACTTTGCTCTGACCTAGAAAAAAAAAAGGCTTTTTAATTTATTTTTTTTTTCTCTCCAACAGCTGCACTTTATTACATCTTCACTGGTGGTCTTTTATAGTTTATTAGCCAAAGAAACAGATAAGTATAATCCAGACAATTATCATTAGTGGTAATATATTGTAATTAGAGGCACATGGGCAGTAAAATCTCCATTCAGTTGTCCAGGGATTGGAGATTCCAGGCAGATATTGGGGAATTTGTTAAACCATGTTGAAATAAAGCAGTAGTAGATTTAGTTGAGGGGGGGGTGGAGGCTTGCATTGTTTCAGTCCTTCTGCTTCTGGGCTCGTAGGGTTATTCACAATTTGGCTTTTTGAGCCCCAAAAAGCCTTTGGCTGGGAATTACTCAATTATTTTCAGGGAAAGAGCAAAGCTCCAGTGAGAATATTGCATTTTTCAGGGGATGGGCTGGGTGAGGAGCTGGGCAGGAGGGATGGGCTCCTCTTTGAGAGCTGCCTGTGGAATCTCACACCAGAGCAGCAGATCTGGGCCAAAAGGGGACAAAACCAGCTGGTTTGGACTTCACTCTCCCAGTTCTTCCCAGGGTCAGGGATTGGGGATGGAGCCTTAATGTTCCATATTGTGTCTGTATTTAAGGAAGGAAGCAGCTTAAATGAGCCAGGTGGTTTGGAAATCCACGGGATTTAGGACCTTTCACGTTGGGAGAGGATTTCCAGGGCCACAGGTCTCCATTTAACTGGCTCTGTCTGACCCTCTCGGTGCAAGGGGGTGACCTGGTCACCTTGAATTGGTTCCATTCCCTTGGAGCATTGTCCTGGTCCCAAAATTGGAGAGATTTTGCCACGAGGATGTCCTGGTCACTCTGGCATGGTGCTCACAAATCCAGAGAGGTTTTGACCATGGGAATGTCCTGGTCACCTTGAATTGGTGCCATTCCCTTGGAGCATGTTCCCATTTCCAAAACTGGAGAATTTTTGGCCATGGGAATGTCCTGGTCACCTTGAATTGGTGTCATTCCCTTGGAGCATGTTCCCATTTCCAAAACTGGAGAATTTTTGGCCATGAGGATGTCCTGGTCACTCTGGCATGGTCTCATACCCTTGGAGCATTATCCTGATCCCAAGATTGGAGAGATTTTGCCATGAGGATGTCCTGATCACCCTGGCACAG
The DNA here is from genome assembly GCF_048771995.1 of Taeniopygia guttata. Classification (NCBI taxonomy): domain Eukaryota; kingdom Metazoa; phylum Chordata; class Aves; order Passeriformes; family Estrildidae; genus Taeniopygia; species Taeniopygia guttata. The sequence continues at coordinate 2,124,218 of NC_133047.1, read as the reverse complement.
GATCACCCCCCTGGAGCATTGTCCTTCGCTCAAAATTGAGGAGGTTTTGGCCATGGGAATGTCCTTGTCCCAGAACTGGAGAGGTTTTGGCCATGGGGATGTTCTTGTCCCAGAACTGGAGAGGTTTTGGCCACAGGGATGTCCTTGTCCCAGAACGGGAGAGGTTTTGGCCATGGGGATATCCTGGTCACCCTGGCACAAGATGACCCCAGCTGGAGCATTGTCCTTGTCCCAGAATTGGAGAGGTTTGGCATTGGGAATGTCCTGGTCACCCTGGCATAGTACAATCCCTTTGTTTTGGGGCATTATCCTGCTCCCAAAATTGGAAATTTGCCATGGGGATGTCCTGGTCACCCTGGCTCTGGCAGGGGTGACACAGAGGGTGCTGCCACCGAGGTGCCACCACAGAGGGGTGGGTGTCAGACCTGTGGGACATCCCAGAGGTGCAATCCAGGAGCTGCTCAGAGCAGTGAGGGATAAATTCCATCAGAGCTGCGTGTCACCAACACCTGCCAGCAGCACAGCTGGGAGGAGGATCCCTCACTCCATCTCCCTCCCACCATCCCACCGTCCCCATGGTCCCTCAAACTGCCAGGAAAAGGCAGCCAAAGCTGGCCAGGAGCAGCTCCAGGGGTGCCAGGAAGCAGGAAAAGCAGCTTTCATGTCCTTAACCAGCCCCTAATGAGGATTTGGAGCAGCCACATGGCCACCTAATCCCCCACGCTGCTTCCTCATCCCGGCCTCTCCATTCCTGCACCTTTTCCCTCCAGGAGGAAGGGCTGGGTTTAATTTCTCCCTTCCTGGTGGGTGGATGGGCCCCCAGGGATGTGTGGGCACGAGCTGAGGAATGGCAGGAATCCCCCTCCATGCTCCAACCTCTCCTGGTGCCCCTCCAAACTTCCCCTCGCCTCATCCACCGTCCCTTCCTTTGGCATCTGATGCTTCCCAGCTCTGTTGTTCCTTTTTTTTCACCTGTCCATCACCAGCTGGAGATCTTGCCCACTTCCTTTTGGTTTCTTATCCAAGATATCATCCCAAAAAGAATGCCCTAGGGTGGAGCCACGTGTGTGCCAGCCAGGTCCAGCTCACAGGCTGCCAGTGAGGGTGTTTGAGATGCTTGGAAAGAAGGAGAATTCAAGGTTTTGCCATTCTTTTTCCCCGTGCCAAAGCTCCAGCACCCCTTTCCCACTAAAAACGAGGGCTGGAGGAAGCAGTGGGATGAGGATTTGGGATGGAGAGGGTGATAAGGCAGAGAGGTGACAGAATATTCCCACTCCTCAAGCATCCCCACCATCCCCAGGGCTTCCCAGCAGAAAGATGGGAAGGAATTTCCAGTTTCCAAGCCCCAAATTTGTCAGCTGGGCTGAGCAACAGATGAATGTGGCAGCACTGGGAATCCTGGGGCACTTTTATCTCCCATGGCAGCATCTCTCCAACCCCATCCTTTAATTACGGGGAGCTGAGGGGAGCCTGGCGTGGAGACGAGGTGGGAACACGATTTGGGATGCAGGGAGCAGGGTGATTTAGATGTTTTTTTCCAAGGATAACCTGTCATCCTGCGAGGAGTTCACCCCCAGGTTTCCCCTCTCCCCCCACAGCCACGAGCAGAGTAATTTGTATTTTCTTTTCGTTATCCCTGCGTATCTCCCCTCACCTGCTCCTCTTAAGCTGCCTGGGCTGTAATCCCCTCTCAGCAGCCTTCCCTGAAAAGTGACAGGGAGCAGCAGCAGCTTATTCCTCAAGCTGCTTTCCTGGCAGGGCCTCTGCTCTGCTGCTTTACCTTCACTTTGCCACCGTTCCCACCAAATTTGCTTTTGAGGCAGCTTTGATTTTCTTGGCTTTGCATTGAGAAAAGGAAGTTTTGGGTTACAGAGGGCGGTGGGGGGATTTGGGGGTGGTTTTGGCTGTCAGAGCCCCTCATTCCCTGTGGAATGGTGTTGGGATTATTGGTAATATCAAGGATTGGGAATATTTTTCTCGTGGTAAGAGTTGTCAAACCCTGCCAGGGTCTGCCCAGGAGTCGCCATCCCTGGAATTGCTCAGAAAATGCATGGATGTGGCACTTTGGGGCTTAGTGGTGCTGGCTTGGTGCTTGGACTCGGTTTTAAGGCCCTTTTCCAGCCTTGCTGATTCCATGATTTGTTCTAAACACCCACCCCTGCTCCAGGGTTTTCCTCTGTGCACCTCACAGGGACAGGAATCCTTTCCTTGCCCCAAATGTGTGGAATGGATGAGTGAAACATCCCGAATTTTCTTGTGAGGCTTCCCTGAAATTCTGGGTGGAGTTGCTCAGGCTCCATTTCCAAAGGGCTTTTTGGCTGCTGCTCCCCTCCCAGTTGCTCCCAGTCCCTTTGCTGCCAGGAGGGGTTGGTGGTGCTTCTCCAAAGGCTTTGGAGAACTCTCCTGATCCTTGTTTTTGGGTGTTTTTGGAGGCTTTAAAGGGCTGTGGAGCCTTGGTGCCAGGCTCTGCACCAGGAACATTTGTCAGTGACGTGCATGGGATGGTTGTGGAGACACCCACCCCTGCTCCAGGGTTTTCCTCTGTGCACCTCACAGGGACAGGAATCCTTCCCTTGCTCCAAGTGCGTGGAATGGATGAGTGAAACATCCAGGATTTGCTTGTGAGGCTTCCCTGCTCTTTCCCCATGTCCCTGCTTCCCTGAAATTCTGGGTGGAGTTCTTCAGGCTCCATTTCCCATTGGAGGTGTTGGTGGTGCTTCTCCAAAGGCTTTGGAAAACTCTCCTGATCCTTGTTTTTGGGTGTTTTTGGAGGCTTTAAAGGGCTGTGGAGCCTTGGTGCCAGGCTCTGCACCAGGAATATTTGTCAGTGACGTGCATGGGATGGTTGTGGAGACACCCACACCTGCTCCAGGATTTTCCTCTGTGCACCTCACAGGGACAGGAATCCTTTCCTTGCCCCAAATGTGTGGAATGGATGAGTGAAACATCCAGGATTTGCTTGTGAGGTTTCCCTGCTCTTTCCCCATGTCCCTGCTTCCCTGAAATTCTGGGTGGAGTTGTTCAGGCTCCATTTCCAAAGGGCTTTTTGGCTGCTGCTCCCCTCCCAGTTGCTCCCAGTCCCTTTGCTGCCAGGAGGGGTTGGTGGTGCTTCTCCAAAGGCTTTGGAGAACTCTCCTGATCCTTGTTTTTGGGTGTTTTTGGAGGCTTTAAAGGGCTGTGGAGCCTTGGTGCCAGGCTCTGCACAAGCAGCATTTGTCAGTGACGTGCATGGGATGGTTGTGGAGACACTGGGGCCACGTGCAGAGTCAGGAATTCCTCGGAATAACTTGGCACCAGCGGGTGCCCGGCTCTCCCTCTCGCCCTGCACGGGTGTTGGCACCCCTGGCACTGCCCTGGCGTTGTGTTTCTGTTCCACACAGGGAGAAAATCCTGGGCAGGATTTGAAAGCCTTTCTCCATGAATGCCAGGGCAGTTCCCAGCCGCCGGCTGACGGGGAATTTCGGATTCCTGCAGGAGCCAGGGGCGGCTTTGCCTCAGTCTGGGGAAGGGATGGGTTTGGTGGGCACAGGGGGGATCAAGGTTTCAAGGTTGTTTATTCTGTTTATCTCTACCATGTTCTGCTGCCCTGCCGCAGCTCTGTCCTGCAGGGCAGCGTGTGGGGCTCTGCCCTCAGTGGGATGGTACAAACATTAAATACCACAAACTACCTGTGCTGGATTTACAATAACGTGCCAATATCTGTCACCTACGTTGGACAGTGTGTCCCCAGCCTGAACCAACAGAAAAATGCCAACAGCACAGTGAAACATGGAGGGCATGAAGAAGGAGAAAAAGGACAAGGCACATCCAATTTCCTCCATCTTGTCCCCTTTGGACCCCTAATCTAGAATCCTAAAATTTTACTATTGCACCTGTGCCACACTTACTTATTTCTTATATCAAACACTCAGAGCTGGTAATTGATCCTGTAAGATTGAAAACTCTTTTCCATGGGCAGAGATCACAGACAGTGTCTCTGGGGGCTCTGTCCAGGGGGGTTCCTGAGCCCTGCCAGGGTCCCAGGGCAGCCAGAGGGATTCCCTGGATTCCCACATTTTCCAACCCAAACCATTCCCTGATTCCATGAACCCAACCCAGTATCCCCCTTCCTCCATCCCTGCTTCCCCAGTCCTTCTCCCGGGGGATTTTTGGACTTTACAAAGAGCAAGGAGAGATTTTAGCAGCCCAGGAGCTGCTGAGGCCGTGCCTGGAGGCTGCTGCATCCAGGCCATGGCTCCCATGTAAATATAATGGGATGGTGTGGGATGGGGCCCATAAAAAGCAATGTCAGGGCAGAGCATCTGATCCGCTCCGGGCAGCTGGAGCAGCTCCCTGATGGCTTTTCCAGGTTGTTCCTCGTCCCCACTGTGTTGGAACAGAGGGAGAATATCATGGGATATATTTTTATTTCTATTTTCATTTTTATTTTTATTTTATCATTATTTTTATTTTTATTTTTATTCATAAATTCTATATTTAGATTTATATTTATTATTTATAAATATATTTTTATTTATAAATATATATTTATTTATATATATTCATAAATTTTAAAATTATATATTTATTTCTATTTATAAATTTTATTTTTATTCATAAATTTTATGCTTGTATTTATAAATGTTATATGTATAAATTTTATTTTTTATTTTTATATTTATAAATTTTATGTGTATATTTATAAGCATAGTTATACTTCTATTCATATAGGTATATAGTTATATTTATATAGGTATATATTTATATTTATAAATTTTATATGTATATTTATAAATGTTATATTTATAAATTTTTGGTTTTTTAATTTTTATATTTATAAATTTTGTATTTATAAATTTTATATTTATATTTATAGGTATAGTTACCTATATATAGTTATATTCATATAGGTATACATTTATATCTATATATTTATATTTATATTTATATTTATATTTATATTTATATCTATATCTATATCTATATCTATATCTATATTTATATTTATATTTATATGGATTTGTTCTTTACCAGCCTCAGGGCGGGTTTGAAGGATCACATCCCCGGATCACCCTCTCCCCCAGGGATGTTCCACACAAACTCTTGGAACACAAAAATTCCCACTTTTCCCTGTTTGCCCTTTGCAAACTGAGGCTCAGGGATGAAAATTTCTCTCAGCACCCACCGGTCCAGCCCATCAACACCCTCCAGAGCGAGCAGAAAATGGGATTTTAATAGGGCTGGAGTGGCTGGGAACACCCGTGGTTCCGCTTGAACCGTGGATTTAGGTCACATCCAAAGCAAATCACACTCATCAAGTGACATTTGTGTCTTTTCTTTTTCCTAATGGCCCCCCAAGTTGGATTTCTAGTTCTATATTTATATTTTTTTCCCCCATTTTAAGAGGTGGGAAAGCTGTTTGTTCCCTCGTGGAAATAAAATCCATCGCTAGGCTGCTCAAACAAATTCTTCACCACCAAGCCCCTGGCCTCAACCCCTCAAAATCACCCTGGAATTTTATATTAAATATAAATATCTAATATTATGAATATTTAATTATGATCTCTAGAGGGAACATCACCTATTTGATCCCAACCCACAGCCCTGGTATCCCCTGGGATAATTCGATTTTGTGGAATTAAGAGGCAAGAGCAACGTTCCAGTTCCTGCTTTTCCCTTTTCTGTCACATTCAAAAATATTCTCCATCAGATGTTCATGTTTCCTCAATTTGTAACACATTTTAATAATAGGAATCTTTCCCATCGCCTGGGTAAATTGTTGGATGCTGTGAATCTTTCTGGGGAGGGCTCAGGGCTCCTCTTCAGCTGGGTTTGTGACCCAAAAAGAGCAAAAATTTGCTGAAAAAAGAACAAAAATGTCATCAGAAGAAGCAAAAAAATTAACCACAAAAAACTGACAAAAAAAAAAGGAAAAATTAATATCCAAAAAGGAAAAAATATTTTGCAAAAACAAAAAAACCAAACCATTAATATTTAATTATTAACTGCAAATTAACTGCATTAATTTAAAATTTAATCCACGGTTAATATTTATTTTGCACTCATCATTTCTTTTTCCTGGACTTTTATTTCATCTTCTCTACCTCTTTTTTTTTTTTTTTTTCCCTTTCCAACCAGGAACTGGGGAAAACACAACATTAATTCAGAATATTCAGACTTCTGGGATGGTTTGGCTTGGAAAAATCGCACTGAGTGTCAGAGCAGGGAACTTCTGCTGGGCCAGGCTGCTCCATCATTTCCTTGGATGCTTCATCCACCTGAATTATCCCATCCCAAGCTTTTCCCATGTTTTTTTTCCAGGTTCAGCAGCGTTTTCCCCAGCCTGAACATGGCCGTGAAGCGCCGGGAGCAAACGCTCCAGGATTACAAACGCCTCCAATCCAAGGTGGAAAAATACGAGGAAAAAGAAAGAACCGGCCCCGTCCTGGCCAAGCTGCACCAGGTATTGAAATATCCCCAAAGCCACAATCCCAGCAGCATTCCTGGGAAAATTCGGGAAAAGCTTTTCCCTCCTATTTGGCACCCATGCCACGAATAGAACGTTTTGGGAGGATGGTTTTTATCCGTGTAAAAATCACATTTTTGACAGCGCGACACGGGTTTGGAGTGCTCGGTGAAGGAGCTGCTTTTCTAAGAAAAAATGGAAATTTTACCAAGAGAAAATGGAAATTTTTTTCCAAGAGAAAATGGAATTTTTTACCAAGAGAAAATGGAAATTTTTTCCAAGAGAAAATGGAATCGGAGCCCCGGGAGCTCTGGGGGAGCTCGGCCTCGCAGGGGGGTTCCCCCCGACCTCCGCGTCTGAGCGAGCAGCTGGATGGGGAAGGGAACAGATCAGAGCATTTCCCAGCTTTCTGTTTGCCACCTGTTCCCAAAAAATTCGTCTTGGAAAATTGCAGTAATTGGTTAACAGGAAGTTTTGCCAGATTCTTTCTGCTCGCTCCCGAATTTTAGCGAAATCGTGATGAGTTTGTTGGTTTTGGGGTGGTTTTTTTTTAATCAGATCTTCCCCAGTGTTTTTCCCCAAAATCTGTCACTCCAGCAGCACGTGGCTTGATCCTCCCAGGAACATTTGATTCTCAGAGTCACAGAAAATGTGTTTTTCTGATGAATTTCCCCCCAAAAATGAAGTTTTGTGTTAAATAACAGCCTGAACAAAAGACGCCTCTGGTTTAACAGTAAGCAGCTTATTTTGCTCAGCCTCAAAGACCGGAAAAATGGGAATTCTTTTGTCCTGGTGATTAAGCAGGGTTTAGTTATTTCATATATTTTTCCTCTTAATGAACTTTTGATCTAATCCCCCCCCACCAAAACTGACTTTAAACACCTGTGAGAGGGAGCCTTGAGCAATCCTGAACCTGGGGTATCCAGAGGGTCTGGATTTGATGGGAAAAGGCCTCATCTCATCCACTTATTTTAAATTATTGAGCCACAAATTCACATCCATTGTTTCCTCCAGGTTTTCTGCTCTTCTTTCCCCCTGTGAAATCCATCCTTGGAGTTTTCCCCCATGAGTTCCATCCCAGGAGTTTTCCCCCCATGAATTCCATCCTGGGATTTTCCCCCATGAACTCCATCCTGGGATTTTCTCCCGTGAGCTCCATCCCAGGAGTTTTTCCCCATGAACTCCATCCTGGGAATTTCCCCCCATGAACTCCATCCTGGGATTTTCCCCCATGAACTCCATCCCAGGATTTCCCCCCCATGAACTCCATCCCAGGAGTTTTTCCCCATGAACTCCATCCCAGGATTTTCCCCCCATGAACTCCATCCCGGGAGTTTCTCCCCATGAATTCCATCCCGGGAGTTTTTCCCCATGAACTCCATCCCGGGATTTTTCCCCCATGAACTCCATCCCGGGAGTTTCTCCCCATGAATTCCATCCTGGGAGTTTTTCCCTGGCTCCATCCCAGGAGTTTCTCCCCATGAACTCCAACCTTGGAGTTTTCCCCATGAGCTCCATCCCAGGATTTTCCCCCCATGAACTCCATCCCGGGAGTTTTCCCCCATGAACTCCAACCTTGGAGTTTTCCCCATGAATTCCATCCCGGGACTTTCCCCCCATGAACTCCATCCTGGGAGTTTTCCATGAGTTCTATCCCAGGATTTTCCCCCTATGAACTCCATCCCAGGATTTTCCCCCATGAATTCCATCCTGGGATTTTCCCCCCATGAGCTCCATCCCAGGAGTTTTTCCTCATGAACTCCATCCCAGGATTTTCTCCCCATGAACTCCATCCCAGGATTTTCCCCCCATGAATTCCATCCCAGGAGTTTCTCCCCATGAACTCCATCCCAGGATTTCCCCCCATGAACTCCATCCCAGGATTTTCCCCCCATGAATTCCATCCCAGGAGTTTCTCCCCATGAATTCCATCCTGGGAGTTTTTCCCTGGCTCCATCCCAGGAGTTTCTCCCCATGAATTCCATCCTGGGAGTTTTTCCCTGGCTCCATCCCAGGAGTTTCTCCCCATGAATTCCATCCTGGGAGTTTTTCCCTGGCTCCATCCCAGGAGTTTCTCCCCATGAGCTCCATCCGGGGAGTTTCACCGCTCCCAACCTCGTGGCAGATGATGCATTTGCTCCTTTTCTGAGACAATTCCAGGCCTTTCCAGGCTGGAGCGCCGTCCCTGGCACACCCCTGGCACCCTGTCCCTGTCCCCAGGGCCGGCGCCGCGGCCGGGCCGGGCTCTCCCGCTCCCCCTCCCGTCGGAATGGCACCGGGATTAAGTGGCAGACTTGAACTGTCTAATATTTCACAGCCCACCCCCTCCTGCCCTTTTCCACACCATCCCGGAGACATTTCCCCTTCTCCCCACGCTCCGCTTAAAGGAGCCATTGGATGCACTGAGCTGAAGGTCACGGTGACGGTGGGGGCAGGATCCTGGAGCGACCTCCTGGGAATCGCAGGCTGAGGGGACGTGGATGTGACCAGGGACATTCCCCAGCCTGGCTGAGCTCTGGGAATGGGTTTTGTCCGTGTTTTCTGAAGGAGAGAAGCCACGGCCTCTCTGGGTGTCCTGCGGCTTTCCAGGGTCAGAGCATGGGTCCATTGGATGGTCCCATCGGGATCCATTAACTGCTCGCTTGGGTCCCACCTGGTTCCAGTGAGAGGTCACTTGAGTCCCACCAGGTTCTATTTATTGGTCATTTGGATCCCACCAGGTTCCATAGGATGGTCACTTGGATCCCACCAGGTTCCATAGGATGGTCACTTGGATCCCACCAGGTTCCACAGGATGGTCACTTGAGTTCCAACAGGTTCCAGTGAGAGGTCACTTGAGTTCCACCAGGTTCTATTAACTGGTCACTTGGATCCCACCAGGTTCCATAGGATGGTCATTTGGATCCCACCAGGTTCCATAGGATGGTCACTTGAGCTTCACCAGGTTCCAGTGAGAGGTCACTTGGGTCCCACCAGGTTCCATGGGATGGTCACTTGGATCCCACCAGGTTCCATAGGATGGTCACTTGGATCCCACCAGGTTCCAGTGAGAGGTCACTTGAGTCCCACCAGGTTCTATTAACTGGTCACTTGGATCCCACCAGGTTCCATAGGATGGTCACTTGAGTCCCACAAGGTTCTATTAACTGGTCCCTTGAGTCCCACCAGGTTCCATAGGATGGTCATTTGGATCCCACCAGGTTCCATAGGATGGTCACTTGAGCTTCACCAGGTTCCAGTGAGAGGTCACTTGAGTCCCACCAGGTTCCATAGGATGGTCACTTGGATCCCACCAGGTTCCAGTGAGAGGTCACTTGAGTCCCACCAGGTTCTATTAACTGGTCACTTGGATCCCACCAGGTTCCATAGGATGGTCACTTGAGTTCCACCAGGTTCCATAGGATGGTCACTTGGGTTCCACCAGGTTCCATAGGATGGTCACTTGAGCCCCACCAGAGTCCATTGAATGGTCACTTGAGTCCCACCAGAGTCCATAGGGCACCTGGATCCCACCAGGGTCCACTGGATGGTCCCACCAGGTTCCACTAACTGGTCACTTGGATCCCACCAGGTCCCACTGGGTGGTCATTGAGTTCCACCAGGGTCCATTGAATGGTCACGTGGATCCCACCAGCTTCCACTGGATGATCCCATGGGTCCCACCAGGCTGGTCACTGCTCATGCCCCCAACCAAGCACAGCTCCCCATTGTCCTGGGGTGGCCTCCATGCCAGGAGATCCTTGTCCCGGGTCTGACCCCGTGTCCCTCCGCAGGCCCGGGAGGAGCTGCGCCCGGTCAAGGAGGACTTTGAAGCCAAGAACAAGCAGCTCCTGGAGGAGATGCCCAAATTCTACAGCAGCCGCATCGATTACTTCAAACCCAGCTTCGAGTCGCTGGTCCGGGCACAGGTGAGACATTGTCCCTTCCTGGTCCTGTGTCGTGTCCTGTCCCACAGTTCCAGCCCTGCCTGTGCTTTATCCACTGGGATTCCACGGCTTTATCCACCTGGGAACGCCATCTCCTTGAATTTGGAGTCCTGAGCTCAGAGCTTGAGTAGGTTTGAGGTGTTTGGGCTCATCTTGTGGCTCCTGGGACATCTCCACACCAAAGATCTGCGGGAAGAGGTGCCCTGAATAACCACCAGCTTCCATTTTTTCCATCCTCCACCTTCCTTTGGGAACGTGCTGCCACTCCTCCTCCTCCTCCTCCTCCTCCTCCTCCTCCTCCTCCCTTGGGCTGCAGAGGGGCAGGGTTGGGATCTCACCAAGCTTTGAGAACCTCTGGCAGCCCATGCCACGCTCCTGGGGCACTGCAGCTGCAGGAGGAGGGTGGCACTGGGCACTGCCCCGCTTTTCCTGCGGCGTTTTGGGGCCGGGAGCTGCCGCAGGGACCCAGGTGCGAGCGGGGGGTGCCGGGAGGTGCCGGGAGCACGTGTTCCATCTCACCTCCGACTTGGGGGGGCCTCTGTGCGGAGCTGCCAGCGAGTTGTCTGCAGGCTGATTCACCTAGCAGATGGTGCCGATGCTCCCTGCGCCGCGGGGTGGGTGCTGGGGATGCTGTTCCTGCTGTTCCCTTAGCAATCGGGCGCGGGGCTCCCTGTTCCAGCCCGGAATAACCACAATTCCCGGAGCCAACGCAGAGTCTTGCTGGCCTTTTTCCCCCTGCGGACCCTCTCCGTGGGTGAGGCTTTGAAACCTGAATTTTCTCTGCCCTCTCCGGGGTTTGTGGTCCGTGATTTTCCTCGGCTTTGCCCCTCTGGCTTCTCGCTCTGTTTGTGTCCCGATTCCCAAGGAATTTGGGGCGAGGAGGACGTTGGGGTAGGTGTGCTCAGAGCACCCAGAGATGCAAGTGGGGAGCAGCAGGGTGTCACTGCTGGGGCTGTTTGTGAGACTCTCCATCCATATCCCTCTTCCTCCTTGGGAATCCTCAGCTTTCTTTCCCATCTCTGCCCTGCCTCTCTTCAGGTGAGGAATTTGTTGGGAAAACCGAGTGAAATCCCGTTTTTAACACCCAAAAAGGCAGCGTCACAACAAAGCTGATGCATCTCCCGTAGGCTGGACTTCGAGCTGGTCCCAGATGGATGCAGCTCCTCACATCCCTCCCTCCCTGCCAGCCTCCATGGGAGCCTCATCCCGCTTCCTTCCCGGCACTGGCTGCATCCTTCCACCCCCAGGGAGGGATGGATGCTGGGAGGAGAGTTCGGAATATTTGTGCCGTGCCCGCCTGGTTCAGGAGCTCTGCTCAGCATTTTCCCACTGAAGTGGCTGAAATAAAATGGAAAAGGGACGGGATTTGCCCAAGGTAATGAGTCAGTGGCGAGCCAGGAATAGCAGCCGGAGCCCTGAGTCAGCTCGGCGCTGCTCACCTGCAGGCACCTGGCTGGGAAGGGCAGGCAGGAGCATCCCATCCCAGGAGAGAGCTGGAACAGGAATTCTGCCCCCTTTCCCTCCCTCTGCGCCTCCCTGAGCTGATCAGCAGCTGGGGGGGGTCGTGTTCCTCGGTGTCATTTCTGTTTTCAGCCTTTTTCGCCTCTTGAAGAGTGGGATGAGGCTGGAGGTGAATCCCACAAGGAAAGGGCTGGATGGGGTGGGACTGGGGCTGGGCTCATTCAGGATGCTGTGATTTTGGGGTGGGACTGGGGCTGGCCTCGTGCAGGATGCTGGAATTTTGGGGTGGGACTGGGGCTGGGCCTCCTGAAGGATGCTGTGATTTTGGGGTGGGACTGGGGCTGGGCCTCATGCAGGAGGCTGTGATTTTGGGGTTGGACTGGGGCTCATGCAGGATGCTGTGATTTTGGGGTGGGACTGGGACTGGGCCTCGTGCAGGATGCTGTGATTTTGGGGTGGGACTGGGGCTGGCCTCGTGCAGGATGCTGTGATTTTGGGGTGGGACTGGGCCTCATTCAGGATGCTGTGATTTTGGGGTGGAACTGGGGCTGGCCTCGTGCAGGATGCTGTGATTTTGGGGTGGGACTGGGGCTGGCCTCATTCAGGATGCTGTGATTTTGGGGTGGGACTGGGGCTCATTCAGGATGCTGTGATTTTGGAGTGAGACTGGGGCTGGCCTCATTCAGGATGGTGTGATTTTGGGATTGTTTCACCCTGGGTCAAACCCACCATCCAAAGACAAACCCATATAATTTTCCTTATTTTTCGGCCCTGGAGGAAGCCGGGAGTTACAGCAAGACAATTGTGTGACAGTGACACCATCCAGTGCCACGATGAGCTGGGAAGGGACCAGCTGCCTGTCGGGGAGGGGGAAGGACCCTGCTCCAGGCACCTCCATGGCTGTGACCCAAGGAGACCCTCCCAAGGCTCTTGCCCGGGCGGGCGGGCGAGTTCCCATGGCACAGCCTGGCTGTGCTCCCAGGGCTGGGTGTCTCCTGACGCCGGGACATGTCCCGAGCTCGCAGGGCTGTAACATTCAACACCAAATTCTTCTCTCCACCCACGGGCCCCGGCCAAGCCAAGGGAGGCAAATATTTCCCTGGCTGGGGGCTTTGAAGTGGCCACATGGAAGATGAAAGGGGGAGATTTTGGAGCTGTCGCTGGTGTGAGGCGTGAACAGCACTTCCTTCCCGCTTTGTGCTTTGTTTTCCAGCTAGAAAACATGAGATTCCTTTGGGTTTGAATGGAATGGGGGGGAAGATGGGGCTGGCAGGCAGGGATGGTGCTGTGGGCTGGGGGAGCCCCTCTGGGTTTGTTTTGGGCAGGGCTGCCCCAAACAAGCGGCCGCTGGGCCATTGTGGCCAGGATCTATAGAAAATCCACAGAACACGGCGTCCCCAAACAGAATTAGTTCAAGACAGGTGGACTTGGGGCCGTTGGCTCAGGCTCAAAGGCGAGTTGGAGCTGGGATTTGATGGGATGGGAGCATATGGCATCCATAGCTGGAAAAGTACTGGGCTGGCGGGAGCAGGTAGGGCAGGGGGAGCTGGCTGGCCCCTGTCACTGTCACCAGTGGGGTGCAGCCCCTCCCTGGGAGGGTTTTCACTGCTGTTTCTGCAGGAGAAATCACGGGGGGATCGATGCCAGCGGGGTTTTGTTGATGAAGCGCGTCAGTGTCCGGGTGGTGCCAGCTGGTCCTGCACTGGGGCCTGCTGGGGACAGGAGCATCTCCAGGGACACCCAGTGGGCCCTGGGAACAGGGGGTGTCCCCAAGGACACCCACCAGGCCCTGGGGACATGGGGTGGCCCTGAGGAAGGAATCAGTGGCTGCGGGATGTGGGTGGAAGGGGAGCAGCACCGAGGAATTCGCTCTGCTCTGCCCGTTCAGTGCAGCGTGGGTGCTGGGGGGTGATCCTGGGCTCAGTCCATTGGGGACAGGCCTGGGGACAATCCTGGGCTCAATCCATTGGGGACAGGCCTGGGGACAATCCATTGGGGACAATCCTGGGCTCAATCCATTGGGGACAATCCTGGGCTCAATCCACTGGGGACAATCCTGGGCTCAATCCATTGGGGACAGGCCTGGGGACAATCCTGGGCTCAATCCACTGGGGACAGGCCTGGGGACAATCCTGGGCTCAATCCATTGGGGACAGGTCTGGGGACAATCCACTGGGGACAGTCCTGGGGACAATCCTGGGCTCAATCCTGAGGAAAATCCTGGGGGACAATCCTGGGGACAATCCTGAGGAAAAGTCTAGGGCGCAATCCTGGTCCTGGAGAAATCCTCAGGGATTTCTGGATCCTGGTGGAGGGGGCAGTTCAGGAGTCAATCATGGGCGACAATTGTCCCCAAATCCTGGGGAACAATCCTGAGAGCAATTCTGGGACCAATCCTGAGGGACAAATATCCCCATATTTTGGGGAACAATCCTGGGGGTGGCATCTGCCCCCAGGCCTGAACCCCGAAAAGGTTCAGCTTTTTCTGTGCTGGAACTGGCAGTGCCATGTGTGACTGAGCAGAGCCCAGCTGACCCCAGGCTGGGGGACAAGGGACATGGAGGGCTGCTCCAGGGCTCTGGCACCCCAGATCCCTGCCCACCCATGGCATTGCCAGAGGATTTCGGGTGTTTTCGGCATCTCTTGCTGGCAGGGGCGTTCAGAGGATGCTCGAGGTGACCCAGCTGTGGGGTTGTGTTTTGGGGGGCTCCTGCCAGCTCAGCCCTGTGTGGGGTTCGTTAGTCAGCGTGTAAATGAGCATTGCTGTGACTCAGCCAGCAGCGCTGCGTGAGGAGCCACGGAGCAGCCCCCGGGCCCCAGCACGGCCAGGCCTGGGAAGGGGGTTCAGGCAGCAAACCCGGGGAATTGGGGCCCCACGATGCCCCCTGGGGCTGCCCAAAATCGGCATATTTTGAGCAGGATTAGGGGAGCTGGTCTCCATGGAGACCGTGGATGTCTCAGCACCGGTGCTGCTGGAGATGCTGGAGCCCTTCTGGGAAACAGGGACAGCGTTGGCATTGCCCACCCTGAGGGGGGCTGTGCGCCCCAATCCCTCCCTGAGGGACACGGGGGGACATCCAGGACAGGATCCCACAGCTGGCACAGCACCAGGGGTCCTGCAGGGCCAGGGGTCCCACGGGAGGGTCTGGGGGTCCTGTGGCACCCGGGGGTCCTGCAGTGCCGGGGGTCCCACGGGAGGGTCTGGGGGTCCTGTGGCACCCGGGGGTCCTGCAGTGCCGGGGGTCCCTCAGGAGGGTCTGGGGGTCCTGTGGTACCCGGGGGTCCTGCAGTGCCAGGGGTCCCATGGGAGGGTCTGGGGGTCCTGTGGCACCCAGGGGTCCTGCAGTGCCGGGGGTCCCACGGGAGGGTCTGGGGGTCCTGTGGCACCCAGGGGTCCTGCAGTGCCAGGGGTCCCACGGGAGGGTCTGGGGTCCTGTGGCACCCGGGGGTCCTGCAGTGCCAGGGGTCCCACGGGAGGGTCTGGGGGTCCTGTGGCACCCGGGGGTCCTGCAGTGCAGGGGGTTCTGTGGTACCCAGAGGTTCTGTGCTTTGGGGGGTCTCACAGGCAGGGTGGGCACCCCCAGCGCTGGGGTTTGCACAGGTAGGGCTGGGGGTCCCGCAGTGCCGAGGGTCCCGCAGCACCCCGAGGGTCCCACAGCCCTGAGGGTCCCGCAGCGCCCCGGGGGTCCCGCAGCCCCGAGGGTCCCGCAGCCCCGGGGGTCTCCAGGCAGGGCTGGGACCCCCCCCTCTCTCCCCGAGCAGCCACCCCGCTGCCATCTGCCTGCGCTGACCCACGGGCTCCCGCGCCGGCAAGCGCTGCTCGCTGCCGGAGATAATTGGCGGTGCTAATTAGCACGTTATTAACACACCCCCCCCTCTCCTCCTCCTCCTCCTCCTCCTCCTCCTCGCCCACATCGTGCCCCCTTGGCCGAGCCCACCGTGCCCACCGGACCGTGGGCAGGCGGCTGTGCCGGTGGCACCGGTGACAAACGAGGGGACCGAGGGGACAGGAGGGTGGCGGTGCCAGTGGCGGCCCCGCACGCGCGGCTCCCAGATGGGAAGCGAGCGGAGAAGGGCAGCGTGTTATTAAAATGTGTTGAGTTGTAATAATCCGAGGGGGTGGCAGCTATTTTAGACACCACCGCCGCGGCGAGGGGCTGCCGAGGGCACCGCGCTGGGGGGTGGGCTGGGGAGGAGACCCCCATTTTCCCCTCCCTCCCTTTATCCAACAGGTTGTCTACTACACGGAGATGCACAAGATTTTTGGGGACCTGACGGCGCAGATCGACCGGCCCGGGCTGAGCGATGAGCAGCGGGAGCGGGAGAACGACTCCAAGCTCAGCGAGCTCCGGGCGCTCTCCATCGTGGCCGACGACTGAGGCCAGGCTGGGGGTGGGGAGGAGATGGGGATCCCCCCCTGTCACCCCACCTCCCCCCCAGGGATGGACTCGTGGGGCTGGAGCTGCTCCTGTCACCCCACGGCTCTGCATCGTCTTTGTCGGTCCACGAATGAGTTTTGCCTTAAATTTTGGGGTGTGGAGGAGCAGGGAAAGGGAGCGATCCCGCACGGACAAAGGTGGGGATTGGGATGGGGGGTGCTGGTTTGCCCAGGTTCCAGCCCCCTTTGCACCCCCACAGCCCAGAGGGTGAGACCCCCCCACTCCTTCCCCTCATTTTGTGCCTTAGTAGCCCAGTGGTCCCCTCAGGGTGGGTAAAACCACTCAAATCCCGTTTTTTGAGGTGCAGGGAGAGGGTGATGCTTCCCGTGGTGAGCATCCATCCCTCTTTTCCCAGGAAAGAGCTCTTTTCCCTCTTTTCCCCCAGAGCTGGGGGGTGCAGGGTGGGGACAGGGGACCCCAGCGCAGGGACAGGTGGGGGACATCCCTAAGGAAGCAAACCTATGGAAAACTGGGGGGCTTCAGCCCCTCCTCGGTGTGCGGGGAAGGGCCGCAGGGACTTGCTGGCTTGTCCCCAATAAAATTATTGGCAGCGCAGCGTGGCCGAGGCCATGTCAGTGCCACCGCCAGGTCCATGCCGGTGTCACCGCCGGGTCTGTGCCAGTGTCGCTGTCACTGCCGGGGCCATGCCAGTGCCACCGCTGGAGCCGTGTCAGTGTTGCTGTTACCACCAGGGCCGTGTCAGTGTCACCACCGGGTCCGTGCCACTGCCGGTGTCACCACCAGGGCTGTGTCGCTGTCACTGCCGGGGCCGTGCCGGTGTCACCGTGCCAGTGTCACCGTGCCGGTGTCGCTGTCACTGTCACTGCCGGGGCTGTGCCGGTGTCACCGTGCCGGTGTCGCTGTCCCCGCTGGGGCTGTGTCGCTGTCACCGTGACGGTGTCGCTGTCACCGTGCGGGTGTCACTGTCGCTGTCACCGCCGGGCCGCTGTCGCTGTCACCGTGCCGGTGTCACCGTGCCGGTGTAGCTGTCACTGTGCCAGTGTTTCCGTGCCGGTGTTGCTGTCACTGTGCCAGTGTCACCGTGCCGCTGTCACCGTGCCGCTGTCGCTGTCACTGTGCCGGTGTCTCTGTCCCCGCTGGGGCCATGCCAGTGTCACCGTGCTGGTGTCTCCGTGTCGCTGTCACTGTCACCGTGCCGGTGTCTCTGTCACCGTGCCAGTGTCAATGTCGCTGTCACCGTGCCGGTGTCGCTGTCGCTGTCACCGTGCCGGTGTCGCTGTCACCGTGCCGGTGTCACCGTGCCGGTGTAGCTGTCACTGTGCCGGTGTTTCTGTGCCACTGTCACTGTCACCGTGCCGGTGTCACCGTGCCGGTGTCCCCATGCCGGTGTCGCTGTCTCCGTGCCGGTGTCGCTGTCGCTGTCACCGTGCCGGTGTCACCGTGCCGGTGTCGCTGTCACTGTGCCGGTGTCACTGTCACCGTGCCGATGTCGCTGTCACCGTGTCGCTGTCGCTGTCACCGTGCCGGTGTCGCTGTCACCGTGCCGGTGTCACTGTGCCGGTGTCGCTGTCGCTGTCACCATGCCGGTGTCACCGTGCCAGTGTCGCTGTCACCGCTGGGGCCGTGTCACTGTCACCGTGCCGGTGTCACCATGCCGGTGTCACTGTCGCTGTCACCGTGCCGGTGTCACCGTGCCGGTGTCGCTGTCTCTGTCACCATGCCGGTGTCACTGTCTCTGTCACCGGGCCGGTGTCGCTGTCCCTGTCACCGTGTCGCTGTCACTGTGTCACCGTCGCTGTCACCGCCGGGCCGCTGTCGCCCTCTGCCGCCGCCCGGCCGCCACTGCAGGTGTCGCGGGGCGCTCGGGCTGTCCCGCGGGGGGAGAAGCGCGTTGAACATCCCGGTGGAGGCGGGAAGGAAGCGGCGTCCGAGCCCGAGGAACGGAGGGTTCGGCACCGGAGAAGCTTCTCGGCCCGAGCTGGCCCCGTTAAGGCTGTGTCCTGGGGGGAGCAGCCGCTGCTCGGGGTAAGGGGTTGGAAGCCCACCCTGGTGACGTTCCGTGGAGATGCTGAAGGTCCCTTCGAGGCTCCTGCTGCTCCGGGTACCGGGGAAAGCATCACCAGCTCTGCCCAGCAGGACCTGGCTCCGGCA
Source organism: Taeniopygia guttata (assembly GCF_048771995.1). NCBI lineage: Eukaryota > Metazoa > Chordata > Aves > Passeriformes > Estrildidae > Taeniopygia > Taeniopygia guttata. The sequence continues at coordinate 2,105,835 of NC_133047.1, read as the reverse complement.
AACCTGCAGGAGACAAGGAACGGCGCTCAGTGGTGTCCTGGGAAGCCCAGCAGGAAATGGGGATGGAACCCCCAAAACCAAACCTTCCCTTCCCAGCTGGTGCAAAGGGGATGGAGCAGAGCTGTGAGGATTCTGGTGGCTGTCCCCAGTGCAGGGACACAACCAGGTCCCCCCAAGAGCGTCCCGGGCCGAGGCTCCTCCCCAGCTCTCAGCATGGAGAACTTCATCCCTCCCTCTCCCCTTGGCTGTTCCTTCCCAACCACATCACATGCCAGGCCAGGTTTAAGCAAAATAAACCCCGTTGCCACAGTTACCCAGAGCAGGGATGCTAAATATACAGGATATAGATATTTTTATATATATTTAACTGCCATGCACAGAGCCTGAGCAAGGGACACGGGATCTGAGCCCTGCAGGCCCCAGTGTGGCTCCCAAATGGGCACAGATCCCTCTGTGGCCTGGATTCCTGCCTGGATTCACCCCCCTGGGCTCACCTGAACCCACCTGGTGGCTTTGGCTGTGTTGCTGTCACCCTGTGTGGCACAGCCAGACCTCATCTCCTGCGCTGGGAGCATCCCCAAATCGCAGCTCCTGGTCCTGCCATCAGCTCCTCCTGCCCTGCCAGCGCTCAGCAGAAGGATGTCACCCATGGAAACTTGAAGCCAGGCGTTCCCAGGGATTCACTCTGCCTACTCTCCACAGTGGTTGGGGAGGAGAATTCCATCTTTGATAGTAAAAAGTGGATAATTAGCGGGTTTTGCACCGCCCACAAGATCCCAGCGCTAATAGGGGGAGCTGGCAGGAAGGGAAAACTCGCTCTACCATGAGGGATGTGGCTGAGGCACCCCTGGGTGGGGTTCATCAGCACTCAGACCCCCAGGAGGGAAGGGAAGGATCCCCCAGAGGATCCGTGAGTGGCAGTGGGGCCAGCCCAGCATGGGGAGCGTTCCCTGCTGATGAGCAAATCCTCCTTTTTCCTCCCCGCCAGGAATTCCGGGTTGGCTCCGTGGCGTTGCAGCCATCCCAACTGTCCCACTCCCTCCCCAAATCTCGGACAGGTTTAGCAGGTGCCAGCCCAGCACCAATCCCAGGGATTTTCCTCACAAATAGGATGAATTAACCCCAGTGCACATCTGCATCCACACCTTGATTTTCCTTGTCAGAAAGGAGCTTCCCCCTGTTCCAGGTGATTCGGGGGTGCTGGGGTGGGACAGAGAGGCTCAGATCTCCTTCCTCCTCCTCACCTGGGTCCTGGAAGGAGAATCAGCATCCCCTGGACCAGCCTCAGCAACTCCCTTGGGATCAGCCACTGGGATTCAGCGGGGTCCCGGGGCAGGGGGAAGATGGGGGTGGCAGAGGAGGGGGTGCCCAGACCCCCACCCCACACCGGGAACACCCAGCCGGGTCCTTCCCCACCTCCCCGAGCCCCTCCCCAGTGCTCCTCACCCTGGGGGGCTCAGGAGAGCAGATGGGAAAGGGTTTGACGCTGGAAAGTGGGGGGACAAGGATAAAACACACACATCCCCCCCAGCTGTGCTCCAAAAACCCTTCAGCACCCCCGGCCAGGCTGTGACCCAGCCGGGGGGCGCTGCCAGGGACCCCCCGTCCCCCCAGGCCCTGCCGTGAGGGTGGGCACGGCGGGGACGAGCACTCACGGTTCCCGGGGAGCAGCGGGGGGATGCAGGACGGTGTCCCCAGGCTGGGAGCGGTGCGGGATTCACCGCTGGGAAGGAAAAAACTCCCAAGTGGCGGTAGGAAATCGGCAGGAAAGGGGGAAGAGGGAGGGATAACGGGATACCCGACGGGAGAGCGCCTGGCCGGGGCTCGGGGCAGCATCTTCCTCACCTGCGGCACCGGCGACACCGGGAGGGGCTCCAGCAGCGCCAGAACAGCATCGAACCCCCTCCTCACGCTCCTCACCCACCCCCCAAACTGCGGAGGACCCCCGGAGAAAGCGGCGATGCTCCCGGGAGCATCATCGACCCCCGGCGCCCCCTCCCCACCACCCCCGGGGGGAGGACGAGCTTTGCCCCCAGCCCCGGGACCCCTCCGGAGCCCCCGGGAGCCGCTCGGTCCGTCCGTGGCTCCGCGGGACAAAAGGGGCGGAAAAAGCCGCGGGAAATGATGCGGCGGTGACGCGTCCCGGCGTGACGTCACGGCGGGTTTTTGGGGTGTGACGTCACGGCGCGGCAGCAAGCAAGCACCTGGCTAAGAGCCGCCTCTTCATCGCTGAAAATGCTTTATTGGGGGAAATGAAAAAATCTGGAGGGGGTGCGCCAGGTTGGGGGCCGGCCCCGGGCTGGCGTGACGTCATAGCGTGAGGCGTGACGTCATAGCGTGAGGCGTGACGCAATTCCTCAATCTCGGTGCGGCGGTGGGAGCAGGACCCCCCACCCCGGTGTTACCGGCAGCGGCTGCCCCGCAGGGAGCGGCGGGTCAGGCGGGTGAGCAGCACCTTCACCCGGGCCCAGTGCGAGCGGCCGTCCTGCCGGGAGAGCGGCGTCAGGGGGGGGTCCCGGGGGACACCCCGTCACCCCCCGAGCCCCCCCGGCCTTACCGTGTCCGGTGCCGGGACCCCCGGCCCGCCCTCAGAGGGGTCCAGCAGGTTGGGGGAGCTGAGCGAGTGTCCCCCCAGCCTCCGGCACGGCCCGGGCTCGGCTGCTGCAAGGGGGGACGGAGCTGGTCAAATTTAAGGGCTGGGGGGCATCGTGCTGCCATCGTGCCCCCCTCAGCTGGCACCAGGTCCCGCCGTGCCACCGGTGCTGCCGGTCCCGCATCTCCCGGTGCCATCGCTCCCGAGCTCACCTGGCGCTTGGCTGTCGGAGCAGGAGCGCGGCCGGAACCCCGAATCCCTCCAGGGGCCCGAATCCTGCCTCGGGGGCTGCGGGCGAGGAGAACACGGGCAGGGTGTGAGATCTGGGACCCCCGCACCCCCTCCTCCCCGCCAAACCCCCTCCTCCCGACCCTCACCAGGCTGCGGGCACCGCGGGCTCCGGCCGCCCGCTGCCGCAGGGCGCGGTTGTCCTGCTGCAGCCTCGCCAGGCGCTCCAGCAGCTGGCACACCTGCTCCAGGTAGCGCAGCCCCTGCCCTGGCACCGCGGTTTGGGGGTCCCGAGGCGGCCGAACCCCCTCGGGGTCCCCGGGGGGCTCTGCCAGCTCGGCAGCGCTGGCGCTGCGCTGGCAGCGCTGCCTCCTGCTCCTCTGCCCTGCCTGCAGCATCCTCCGGCCGGCCGAGCGGCTCCGGGCGGGTCTGGGGGGCTCCTTCTTCCCGGGGGGCTCCTTCTTCCCGGTGGGCTCCTCCTCGGGGGGCTTCTCCCCCGGGAGACCCTCCAGGCAGAAGCTGCTCTCGGAGCCCAGCGGGGTACACGGTGAGTGCTCGTTGCTGGCCATCTCCACGCCGGAATCCTCGGACTCGGATTTGAGGAGCCTCCCGCCGGCCGGGGGGCTGCCGGGGGGCTGCGGTGGTGCCGGGGGTGGTCCCCCGGTGCTCATTCCCCGCGGGCTCTCCTGCAGCCGCCGGTAGACGCTGGCGGAGGTGCGCACGATGCAGCTCTCGGCCGACTCCCAGGGACCATCTGCGGGGGAATAGAGCACGAGTGGGCGCAACTGGGGGGTCCCTGGGAAGAAAAGTGGATGCCCACCACCCTTCCAAGCCCCCTGCAGCAGCTCCAGCCGTGCCCAAGGCCGTTCTCCCCCCTGCCCAGCAGCTGGGAGTACTCTCCTACAAGCCCGGTGTGCTGTCGCTGCTCCCCAAAAACACAGCCTGGCCTTCACCATCCTCCTCCTCCCAAGCTGATCTGCTGGGGGGGCACCCACGGCCCCCAGCCTGACCCGGGCAGGGCTTTTGAGCCAGGCTCTGCCATATCCCACTCCAGCACGGTGCCACCAACCCAGAACACAGCCCGGCCTTGGGATCCCGTGTCTGGGATGGCTCCAGGGACCACCAGCTCCGCACTTGTGCCCATGGGATGGGTGGCACCGCCAGCCGGGTGTGCCCCCAGCACCCCGCAGCTCCCGGTGGGATCGTCTGGGCATTCCTTGCCCGGCGCTCTCTCCCTTCCCAGCCGTGCCGCGGGCTCGGGGAGGTGACAGCGGAGCTTCGGCACCTCCTGCGGGCTGCCCACCCCCTAAAACCCCCCTCGGGGTGGGCTTGAACCCCCCTGGAACGCACTCACAGCAGCTGCACCTCCTCTTCCAGACGGCGCGGGAGCCACCCCACATGGCCGAGAGCCGGAGCCGAGTGCCGGGGGCCCGTCCCGGCGCTCCCTTTATAGCCGGGCTCTGCATCCTCGCTGCAGGACCGGTTCCCAACTGGTTCCTCGCAGGGCTTGGGATCGGCGCTACTGGCTGGGCCGGTGGTTAAGGAGTCCCTTCCCACCCCAGCTGGGAAGGCGAGAGGGTTGTTCGGGCGGCGGAGGCAGCCCAGTGCCGCCCGCATCCCCCCGAATTCCACAAAACTCACCCAGGGCTCCTCCGTGCTCAGAATTCACCGGCCGGGGGTCCCTGTGCCCCCAAATTCCTGCCCCTCCTGCAGCCGCGCATCCCTCGGGGGCTGGAGAGGTCGAGGGGAGCCGGGGAGCCCCGGGACAATCCCGGGACAATCCCGGGACAATCCCGGGACAATCCGGCCCTTCAGTGGGATTGAATCCCAGCAATGCCGGGCAGCGCCCGCCCGCCCCGGCAGGATTGAATCCCAGGAATTCCGGGGGGCACCGCAGCTCCATCCCAGAGCGTCCCACGCGCTGCAATTCCACAGGCTCCGGGTCCCCTCGTGCCAAGGGACCGCTGGCCCCGCCACCACGGGGGTGTCACCGGAGCCCCACCGGTGTGGGGGGCACTGGCAGGGCGAGAAGGGGTCTGGGGGTCCCCATCAGCTCCTCCTGGGGGTGCCCCCTGCGTTGGCAGCTCAGTCCCCCTGAGTTTTGGGGACCCCCCCCCCCGCATTTGGGGACAGGCACCGGCCCATCAGCCCCAAAATGGGAAGGGAAAATCTGAATTCCCAGCGCGGCCGGTAGCCTGGGCCCCTCCCGGCAGGGAGGGGGATGGAAAATCGGGGTTCCAGGGACCCCCCGGAGCACAAACTGGGGTTCCAGGGACCCCCGGAGTACAAATTGGGGGCTCCAGAGAACCCCCGGAGCACAAATTGGGGGTTCCAGGAACCCCCCGGAGCACAAATTGGGGGTTCCAGGGAACCCCCGGAGCACAAATTGGGGGTTCCAGGGAACCCCCGGAGCACAAATTGGGGGTTCCAGGGAACCCCCGGAGCACAAATTGGGGGTTCCAGGGACCCCCGGAGGACAAATTGGGGGTTCCAGGGAACCCCCGGAGCACAAATTGGGGGTTCCAGGGAACCCCCCGGAGCACAAATTGGGGGTTCCAGGGAACCCCCGGAGCACAAATTGGGGGTTCCAGGGAGCCCCCGGAGCACATTGGGGGTTCCAGGGAACCCCCGGAGCACAAATTGGGGGTTCCAGGGAACCCCTGGAGCACAAATTGGGGGTTCCAGGGAACCCCAAGGTTCCTTCTCGAGCACAAACACAAATTCGGGCTCCAAGGACCCCCGGGGTCCCGTCACCTCAAACCAGAGATCCCCGAGGGTCCTGGAGACCCCGAGGGACCCAGGCCGGGGTGGGGGGACCCCCATAGCCCCGGGACCACCGACTCACCGACTCACCGCGGAGCGGCTGCACCGGGAACGCTCCGCGGTGGTGCAGCATCCTCGGGATGTCCCGGGAGCGAGGGGGTAAAACCGGGAACGGGGAGCTGGGAACCGGGCGGGGAGCACCGGGGACCAGGCCGGGAGCACCGGGAACCGGGCGGGGAGCTCCGGGAACCGGGCCGGGGGCTCCGGGAACCGGGCCGGGGGCTCCGGGAACCGGGCCGGGGGCACCGGGAGCGGGGCGGGGAGCTCCGGGAGCGGGGCGGGGAGCACCGGGAACCGGGCAGGGAGCACCGGGGACCATCGGGAACCGGGCCGGGAACACCGGGAACCGGGCCGGGAGCACCGGGAGCCGCTCCTCCGCCGCTTTTTGGGGCAGGGCCGGGGGGCGGCACGGCCCCAGGGCTGGGCGCCCCCTGCCCAGGCTGCACCTGCGCCCCCAGCCCCAGATGTGTTATCCCAGGTGGGCTCAAAGCGTTTATTTCTCTTTTTTTCCCGTGTGGAGAGAGGGGGGAGAAGGGCAGGACCATCATCATCATCCTCATCATCATCATCATCATCCCTGGGTGTCACAGAGCCGGGGAATGGTTGGGTTGGGAAGGGACCTTCAAGGCCACCCAGGTGCCACCCCTGCCATGGCAGGGACACCTTCCGCCATCCCGCGCTGCTCCAGCCCCGTCCAACCCGGCCTTGGGCACTGCCAGGGATCCGGGGCAGCCCCAGCTGCTCTGGGACGATTATTGGGAATTCAGTGATGGGATTTCCATGGTGAGGGGCTCACGGGGGGCTGTGGCACACCCCAAACAGAGCCCGGTGAGCCCCCAGGAGGAGCGGAGGGGGGTCCTGGCTGTCCCTGCTGCAGAGGGACAGGGGAAGGGGCAGCTCACACCCCGGCCGCTGATAACAGCACAGCGCTGATAACAGCACAGCGCTGATAACAGCACAGCCATCCCCGTGCGGGCGATAAGAGCACCTGGAGCAGGACAAAGGCCTCGGCCAACAGCCCCCAATAAACCCGGACACTCCCAGGGAGGTGGGGAGCGGCTCTCCAGCCCTGCGGGCAGCCCTGACCTTCCCGCAGCAGGACAAGGAGCGGCACCGGAGCATCAGGACCCCCACCCGGCTGCAGGAAGGAGGGCTGAGGGGTCACCCTCAGGTTTGGGGTTGAACCCTCCTTCCCCCTGCCCTGGGGTTCCCGGCACAGAGCAGTCACGGCAGTGGAGCAAATATATATTATATTTAAAGAGAATCTGCTTTAATTCCTCGGAGAAGCCCTTTGCAGTCCGTGCACAAGCGGTGCCAGCCCCTCTCCGGGGCCCAAGTGCTCAAGCCACCCCGCTCCCAATTGTCACCCAGGCTGAGAACTCACCCAGCTCATCCCACCCACCCCCACCCCCAAATCCCGTCCATCCCCAGCCTGGCAGCGCCCCCAGCCCCCCAACCCGGCCCTAGGGTGGGGTGGGACCGCCCCGGGGGTCCGGGGGATGCTCCCGGGGGATGCTCCCGGGGGATGCTCAGGGGGATGCGGGGGTGACCCCACCGCACGGTGCCGGGGCTCAGGAGCGGGGGGACACGGGCCGGGACACGGGTGTCCCCGGGGGTCCCCGGTAGCGCAGGCGCGCGTGTTTCTCGCAGAACAGCTCGTCCCCCACCCAGAAGTGGCCGCGCATCTTCAGGCTGAGGCCGCAGTCGGCGCAGGTGTAGCAGGAGGGGTGGCGGTAGCGGCCGTCCTGGATCCGCACCGCCTGTGTCCTGCGGGTTTGGGGACAGGGGTCAGCCGAGCTACCCCGTGTGTCCCCAGGGTCCCCTCCCACCCGCCCTCAGCCCCACCGTGGGCTCGGAGCCATGGCAGGGATGGATCCTGCCCTGGCCCCACTCACACCCCGGGACCGCCCCCATTTTCACTCGGAAGGAGCAATGGCAGGGATGGATCCTGCCCTGGGGTCCCCGGACCCCCAGCCCCATTTCCACCCCTCCGGCAGTGACAGCCGGGGTGGATCCTGCCCCGGGACCTGCCCCACGCACACTCAGGATTATTTTATCCCCGCCGGGAGCAATGTCAGGGACAGACCCGCCCCGGGCCACCCCCGCACCGGGGAGCAGCCCCTTTTTGGCTTTGCCAGGAGGGATGGCAGGGGCGGACGACCCCCGGGACCCCCCCAGGCCCCCAGCCCCACTCACGCGATGCTGCTCCCGCACTTCTCACAGACGTGCAGCTTCTGCACCCCGGCCACGGGCATGCGGGCCCCGGCCGAGAGCCGGCTGGGGAAGGGGGCTGCGGGACCTCCTGGGGGGACACGGGGCCATCAGGGTCCTGCCACCCCCGTTCAGGACCTCCCACCGCCCTCCGTGCCCCCCTCACCTCCCTCCTCATCCTCCAGAGCCTCCTGGAGCAGGCGGAAGGTGCTGGATTGCCGCGGGGCCGCCCGCAGCTCCCGGTTCTCCTGCAGCATCTTGTAGACCTCCGAGTCCTCCTCCAGGCGCCTCATGGCCGGCTCCGAGCCCTGGCTGGGGGGCGCAGCCCGAGGGGAGGTTTTGGGGGGGTTCCCAGCACCCCGATTCCGGGATCCACCCGGCTGCGCCCCACAACCCGTCCTCCACCGGCTCCCTCCGCCCCGGAGCTGCCCCAGCCTGCCCGGCCCTCCCACGGCCCCTCCTGCCTGCAGGTGACTTAACCCTTTCCACGGGCTCGCTCAGCACCCACGGGTGACAAACCCGCGTGGGGACATGGGACTGGGGGTTTCCCTGCCATGGGGGTCCCCCCTTACAGCCCCCGGCCCGCTCCGTACCTGTGGCAGGTGCTGGGAGAGGGGGAGGAGAGGCGCCTCTCCCTGAGGCTTTTCGGGGGGTCCTGGGGGGCTCCGGGCTCCGGTGAGGGTGGGCGGGGGGGTGGAGGCAGGACGGGGCCCCGGGAGCTGCTCCGATGGCTCAGGGGTCGCTCCTGCCAGGGGGAGAAGTGAGGGGTGTCCCGGGGGCTGGGGGTGCTCACAGAGCCTCCCTGTCCCCCCAGGCACCCCAAGGACACCCGGAGCACCCCAAGGACACCCGGAGCAGGCCCAGGGGATTTCCCCAAGCTCAGATCTCCAGAGGGATGCTCCGTGGGGCAGCTGCTTCTCCTTCCCACCCAGGCTGGGCTCAGTGGGACCCCACAGAGGGGTCAGGGCAGCACCCCCACCCCACAACCCCGCGGCTGCGCCCCTCCCCACCCCTCCTCTCCATCTGCTCCTGCTCAGCGGCCCCGGCGAGGCCGGGAAGCGGAACCCCGGATAAGTGGAAGCCGATGTTCCCGGGAGCAGCTGCCACGCAGATGGGAACGAATCCCCCGTGGGCACAGGGACCCCCTGCCTGGAGCCGTGGGGAGGGAAAGGGGCAGCGCAGAGGCTCCGTGGGGTGAAGGATGAGCTAAAATTGGGCACGGGAGGAGCCGGGCCTTGGCCTCATCCCCGGCGGGGATGAGCGGGGGGATGCGGGACGGATCCCGGGGCCGCCACCCCCGGAGCACCGGGGCTCGGGTGGCAGCTCCGGGAGCGGCATCCTCGTGTCCCCAAGGCCGGGGCAGGGCTGGAGCCCGCGGGACAGGGAGGGACCCGCCGGAGCAGCCAAGGGGCGGCCGGGGCCGCGGCCAAAGGCAGCCGGGAAGGACCGCGGCGCTTCCCAATTTGGGCTTGAAAAACAAGAAAAAGAGAAAGCGGGGAGGGAGGAAAGGAGGGAGACGCCAAGCGCGGAGCCAGCGGCTGCCCGCAGGGAGGATGGGGCAGCCGCGGGCATCCTGGCACTGAGCTCGGGCTGGAGGGGGCATCCCGGGCATCTCCATCCCGCTCCCGGCGCATCCCCATCCCGCTGCCGGTGTCCCACCCGGTGCCGGTGTCCCACCCGGTGCCCCGGGCTGGCGGGAGCGGGGCTGGGCCTTCCCAAACTGGTTTGGCCTCCCCAGGCTGGCGCCGCTGCCAGGAGGAGCCAAACATCCCCGGGCAGGTGCGGCGGTGCCCGCGGGGCCGGGGAGGGGACACCGGCGGCACCCACGGGAGACGGGGACCCGGAGGGACGGCGGGGCTGGGTGGGGGTGCAGAGGGAGGGATCTGGGGGTGCAGAGGGAGGGATCTGGGAGTGCAGAGGGAGGGATCTGGGGGTGCAGAGGGAGGGATCTGGGGGCTCAGAGTGGGGTTGTTTGGGGGCTCAAAATGAGGTGGTTTAGGGGCTCAAAGGGGGGGAAGGTTTAGCATTGCAAAGGGGTTCAAAGCAGGGTGGTTTGGGGCTTAAAAAGGGGTTTGGGGGTTCAGAGGGGTGTGGTTTTAGGGTTCAAAAGGTTTTGGTGCACAGATCCCCCCCAGCATCTCTGCCTGGCCCCTGCAGCCCCCCCAGCTCCCTGCTCACCTGGCAGAGGCTGGGACAGGTGAACTCCTGCTCCAGGGGCTGTGAGCTGGGGGACAGAACAGCGACATCAGGGGGGTCCCCGGCCCTCACCCCCAGCCCACCCCCAGCCCGGTGCAGCCTTACCTGGCACTGCCAGGCGGGTGGGTGAGGGATGCCAGGCTGGGCCCGGGGGTTCTGGGGACACTTTGGCTCTCGCTCGGCATCCACAGCGTGTCCTGGGGAGGGGAGGGTGACACTGGCAGCTGCCACCAGCGCTGGCCGGGGGTTGGGGGGCGCGGGGGCTGCCCGGGGCTCACCTGGAAGCGCGTGGCCAACGTCTCCGGCGAGGTGTCCCCGTTGGTGTGGCTGGGAGGTGGCACCGGGGCCCTGAGGGCCAGAGGAGGGCAGCAGGGTTTGGGATCTGCCTCAGGAGCCTACTGTGACCCTTCTCTGCCACCCTGGTGAGGCAGCAGCTGGGTCCCCAACTGGGACCAGTTGGCCAGGGAAGAGCTGCCAGCGCTGCCTGGCATCATTAGCACCCAACTCCTTAATTAGAGAGCCGGGACAGGCTCCTGCGGGGATGGCACCGCACCCAGAGTCACCGCGGGTGGGGAAGCAAGGGACAGACACGAGGTTGGGGACCCCAGCCCCGTGCAGACACCGCTGGCACCCAGGGCTGTGTGTCTGGGCTGCCCCAGCACCCACCTCTGCACCTCCCTGGCACCCAGGGCCTGGTGCCTGACCCACCCCAGCACCCACCTCTGCACCTCCCTGGCACCCAGGGCCCCAGCACCCACCTCTGCACCTCCCTGGCACCCAGGGCCATGTGCCCAGCCTGCCCAGCACCCACCTCTGCACCTCCCTGGGTGCCCGGGCTGTCCCAGCACCCACCTCTGCACCTCCCTGGCACCCAGGGCCATGTGCTCAGCCTGCCCCAGCACCCACCTCTGCACCTCCCTGGGTGCCCAGGCTGGCCCAGCACCCACCTCTGCACCTCCCTGGGTGCCCGGCCTGCCCCAGCACCCACCTCTGCACCTCCTTGGGTGCCTGACCCACCCCAGCACCCACCTCTGCACCTCCCTGGGTGCCCGGGCTGCCCCAGCACCCACCTTTACACCTCCCTGGGTGCCCAGGCTGCCCCAGCACCCACCTCTGCACCTCCCTGGGTGCCCAGGCTGCCCCAGCACCCACCTCTGCACCTCCCTGGCACCCAGGGCCCCAGCACCCACCTCTGCACCTCCAGCCGGAGCTGCCCGGGGCTCTGCTTGATCTTGTTCTGCGCCTCCACGTTGAGCATCTCAGCCGTGCTCTCCCCATTGATGGTGACAATGACATCCCCCGGTCTCAGGTCACCCGTGGCCGCCTTCCCCTGCTCCGTCACCTCCGCGGAGAAGGGGACACGGGGCTGACAGCCCCGCTGACCCCCCCGTGCCCTGCAGCACCCCCAGAACCCCCAGAACCCCCCCCTGCCCTGCCAGAACAGCACCAACCCCTCTGCCAGGAGGGAACACGGCCTTGGAAACGACACCCGGAAATTTGGCCCAGCCCAGCCCAGCCCAGGGGCCACAGGAACCCCCCACCCCCACCCCACGCCGCCACCGGCAGCCGTGGGCCGTTCCCACGGAGCGGGATCCCCCACGGACGGCAAACAGGATCCGCTGCCCGGAGCAGCCCGGCCCGCCCGGAGCCCCGGCGGCTTCTCCGGGCCGGGGGGGGACACCCGGGGGTCCTACCTTGGAGACGGTGATGGGCTTCCCGAAATCTCTTCCCCCGGAGATGCGGAAGCCCCACGGGGCCGGGCCGGGCAGTGTCACCGTCACCGGCATGGCAGCAGCGGCTCTGGGCGGGCAGCAGCGAGGTGGCAGCGATCCGGGGGATGAGGCAGAGGGAACCCCCCTCCTCCTCCCCACAGACCCCACAGAGAGGGCCTCCCTGTCCCCGCTGCACCCCGAGGGTCCCCAACCCGGCAGCGCTTTCCTTCCGGGGAGGGCAGCCAGGTCCTGGCAGGGTGGCACCAGCCACCGCCGCTTCCTCTTGTCCCCCGAGGCTGGTGGCTTCCTGCCCCGGGGCAGGGGGGTCCCAGCACCCGGAGGTGCCGCTGAGACAGCCAAGGTCGTTCCCGGGAGCTGGAGCAAGGCAGGAAATCGGGGACGCCTCGGCAGCAAGGCCAGCGCTGTGGCCTGGCACAGCCGAGCCAGCGGCGTTGGGAGGGGAGGATGTGGCAGGCAGGGACGGGTTCTGCTCGCCACAGCAGGATCCGGCACCCAGCGGGGACCGGCAGCCTCAGTCCTTCATCCCACAGCAAATCCACACCGGGAAAGGGCGCTGAGGGTCCCCCCGGGGGTGGCGCGGGGTCCCCATGGCACCCCGGTGAGCGGGGCAGCTCTTAGCTCCGATGGGATGGGTGGGGATGGGCAGCCGCACCCCCTAAATCCACCCTAAATCCACACCAGATCCCATCCCACCCATCCCACCGGAGCCTGGGAGAGCTGGGCAGCCCATCTGGAACCGGGCACCCCATCCGGCACCGGGCACCCCATCCGGCACCGGGCACCCCGTCCGGCACCGGGCACCCCGTCCGGCGCCGGGCACCCCATCCGGAACCGGGCACCCCGTCCGCAGCCGCCGGGAATGTTAAAAATCCCAAGAGCACAAAGAGGGGCTTGAGAGGCTGCCCGGAAGAATTTCCTGGGCTGGGCTTCCAGTGCCGGGAGGAAACCCCAAACCCCAAACCCCCTCCCCATGCCCAGCCCCGCTCAGCATCCCTGGGCAGTGAGGGGACCCCCATACCCAGCTGGGCACCCACCCCAGACCCCCCGCGACAGCCCTGCGCGTTTTCTCCGGACCCTGAACCCCTTTAGATACTGTCCCCCAGCTCTCCCTTGTGTCCCCTTCTCCTGCACCCCCTCCTCCATCCCTGCACCCCTTCTCCAGTCCCTGCACCCCCCTTCGTGTCCTGCGCCCCTTCTCCATCCCTGTCCCCGGCTCTGTCCGTGCTCCCCTGCTCCCCTCCTCGCCCCCCGCACCCCACCCGTGTCCCCGCTGCCTCCCGGCTCTGTCCCCGCCGCACAGCGACCTCTTTGTGCCCGCGGCGCCCGGTGGCACCGCCTGGCACCCGCGGGACGGGCGATGCCAGGACGCGCGGGGACGTGGGGACACGGCGAGAATCCGGGCACGCGGGGACTTGGGGACACGGTGGCGGCGGGACCTGCCCGCACATCCCTCTGCACCCCCGGGCACCGGGACCCCCCGACGGACGGACACCCCCCGCGCCCCCCGCGCCCCCCGCGCACTCACCGGGGCGGCCCCGCGGGGCTGCGGAGCCGAGCGCGGCCCCGGGACGGCGCCGCCTCCTCGGGAGGAGCCGGACCGGGCCGGGCCGGGCTACAGGAGTGACCCCCCCACCCCCACCCACCCCCGACCGGGCCCGCCCGTGGGCGTGGGGGGATCCCCGCGGCCCCACGCCGCGTCCCGCCGCCGCTCCCCGCCCCGCAGCTCCGGTGGGACGGGTCCCGGGAGCGGCTCCTCCCCAATCCCGGCGCTCTCAGAGTCGGGCTGAGCTGAGCTTTAATGAAAAGAAGCGAAGGCGACTCCCGGACACGGCCCCACATCCCGGGCCGCGGCCGTCACGGTCGGGCCCGGCACCGGACAGACCCCCGGGGCGACCCCCGGGGCGGCGGCAGCGGGCAGCGGTGAGGAGGGGGCGGGTTCAGCCGCCCCGCGCTGGGGGGATTAGTCCCTGTTAGAAGCAGCCCCATAGGGGCGGGAGGGAGCTGGGGGCGCTTCACCCCCGTGGGGGGACACGGCGGGGACACAGGGGAAGCCCCCGGCCCCACTCCTGCCCCCGGGGTCCCTCGTGGCCGCGGGTCACACCGGCGCCACGTAATTCCCGGGGAAAGTGCCGAATTTCTGCGTCCTCCTGGACACTCCTGCGGGTACAGAGACGCGAGAGGCGGTGAGGGGCGAGGGTGGCACCTTGTCCTCATCCCTGTCCCCAAGGCGATGGCCACGCACCCACGAACCAGCCGTCGTCGCATTGCTGCATGACATCCACCCGGTCCCCTTCCAGCAGCTCCAGCTCGTCGGCGTTTTGGGGCCGGTACTGGTAGAGCGCCCGGTACCTGCGAGACAAAGCGTGGGCAGAGCCCACCCACCCACGGTCCCTCGTGGGGACACCGCGCCCCGGGGACGCTCCCGGCGCTGCTTACGGGGTCCAGCGGATTTCGGAGCCGTTGTGGGACGGGGCGGGCTCGGGGCGGGCGCTGCTTTGTGCCGCGGGGCTCGGGCGCTGTGGGGGGACAGGGTGGGCTCAGGGCGGCACCCCCAGCCCCAGCGCTGCGGGGCACGATGCCAGGGTGGGGGGCACTCACCTGCTCGGGGGTCCAGGCGGGACGCCAGGGCTCCCGGGGGTGGGCGGCCGCAGGGTGTGGGGGGCTGGCAGGAGCCACCAAGGGGCTGGGGGTGCCAGCGTGGGGCAGCTTTGGGGACGGGGGGAAGGTGGCACCGGGGTGGCGCGGGGAGGACGGGCCGGAGGGAGCCTGGGGGGTGCGGGGACCGGGAGAGCGCTGCGGGGACGGGGAGCCGGCGGCGGGGCCGGGAGAGGCGGGGATGTCCTCGGCGGTGCTTTTGACCCGCGGCTCCTTCAGCACCTGCACGTAGGTGGCGGGGAAGATGCCCTGGCGGCTGGTGCCCGAGATCCGCCCCTCGTACCAGTTCTCGTTCACCCGCCGCACCAGGCAGATCCGCTCGCCCTGCCGCGGGAGCAGAGGGCGGGTCAGCACGGAGCGGCACGGAACGGCACGGGATGGCCCGGGATGGCCGGGATGGCACGGAACAGCCCGGGATGGCCGGGATGGCATGGAACGGCCCGGGATGGCCGGGATGGGCCGGGATGGCACGGAACGGCCCGGGATGGCCAGGATGGGCCGGGATGGCTGGGATGGCCGGGATGACCCGGGATGGCCAGGATGGGCCGGGATGGGCCGGGATGGCCGGGATGGCCCGGGATGGCCGGGATGGCACAGAATGGCCCGGGATGGCCCGGGATGGCCGGGATGACCCGGGATGGCACGGGATGGGCGGGATGGGCGGGATGGGCCGGGATGGCCGGGATGGCCGGGATGGCCGGGATGGGCGGGATGGCCCGGAACGGCCGGGATGGGCCGGGATGGCCCGGGATGGGCCGGGATGGGCCGGGATGGCCCGGGATGGGCGGGATGGGCGGGATGGCCCGGGATGGGCGGGATGGCCCGGGATGGCCCGGGATGGGCGGGATGGGCCGGGATGGCACGGAACGGCCCGGGATGGCCGGGATGGGCGGGATGGGCCGGGATGGGCCGGGATGGCCCGGGATGGCACGGGATGGCACGGAACGGCACAGGATGGCCCGGGATGGGCCGGGATGGGCGGGATGGCCGGGATGGCCCGGGATGGCCCGGGATGGCCGGGATGGCCGGGATGGGCAGGATGGCCCGGAACGGCCCGGGATGGGCGGGATGGGCCGGGATGGCCCGGGGTGGCCCGGGATGGCCGGGATGGGCCGGGATGACACGGAACGGCACGGGATGGCCGGAATGGCTGGGATGACACGGAACGGCACGGGATGGGCGGGATGGCCGGGATGGCCGGGATGGCCGGGATGGCCGGGATGGCCGGGATGGCCGGGATGGCCCGGGATGGCCAGGATGGCCCGGGATGGCCGGGATGGCCGGGATGGCACGGAACGGCCCGGGATGGCCGGGATGGGCGGCGATGGCACGGAACGGCACGGGATGGCCCGGGATGGCCCGGGATGGCCGGGATGGCACAGAACGGCCCGGGATGGCCGGGATAGCCCGGGATGGCCGGGATGGCCGGGATGGCCCGGGATGGCCGGGATGGCCCGGGATAGCACGGGATGGGCAGGATGGCCCGGAACGGCCCGGGATGGCCGGGATGGCCGGGATGGCCCGGGATGGCCGGGATGGCACGGAACGGCCCGGGATGGCCGGGATGGCACGGGATGGCCCGGGATGGGTGGGATGGCCCGGGATGGCCGGGATGGGCCGGGATGGCACGGAACGGCCCGGGATGGCCAGGATGTCACAGCACCGAGCCGCACTACCTTACGAAAGGAGAGCTCCACGTGCAGATCGCCTCGGAAGTTGTAGAGCGCCAGCGCCTCGCCGTATTCCAGCACCTGGAGCGTGGGAGCCTTGATGGGCTTGGGCACCTCCGTGGGGGGCAGGATCTGGGGGGGCACGCGGGTGAGGGGCAGTGCCAGCACCCCCCGGCCCCGCTGTCCCCTCGCAGCCCACGCTCACCTCCACGTAGTTGGAGGGGAAGATGCCCACGCGGCCGTGGTGCTCCCCCTCCAGCCAGTTCCTGTCCACCTCCTTGTGGATGTAGACGATGTCACCCTTCTGCAGCGTCAGCTCCCTGCGAGGGACACTGTCACAGCTGCCCGGGGGCACGGAGCCAGCCCGGCTTGGCTGGCAGGGCCACCCCCGTGCTGGGGCTCCCCCAGTCCCCATCTGTCACCCCAGGGCCACGGTGGCACCCCAGGAGTGACCCCAGCGCTCACTTGGGAGACTCGGCTTGGAAGTTGAACTTGAGGCGAGCAGCTTTCATCTGGGAGGGAGAGGAGAGGTCACAGGGAGACGCCCCCAATCCCAGTCCCAGCCACCCCAAATCCCACACGGGTGGGACCGTGCCAGCCTCACCTTTTTCTCCTCCCTCTTGACGGCCTCCACGGGGTCCCCCAGGTCTGACAGGCTGGGGAGGGTCCCCGGCCTGAGGGTGTCTGTGGAGAGGGGGATGTCACCAGCTGGGGTGCTTGGGGTGCCCTATGGCAGGGCTTGGGGGGCTCAGGGGGCTCAAGGGGGGCTCACCTCTGCCAGGGCTCCGGTCACTGGCCAGCCCCAGCCCACCCCGCTCCATGCTGGGGGTGACAGGGGGGCTCCACAGCCGGTGGGGGGACAGGGGGCTCCTGTGGGGTGACAGGGGCTCAGAGCAGGGCTGAGCCTCCTCTCCAGCCCTGCTGCCACAAACCCTCCCTGGGGGAGGGCAGGACCCTTGGTGCCACGGAGCGGGATATCGGGGTCCCGTGAATTGCATGGACCAGCACCCCTGGGTCTCATGGACATCAGGGACCCTCAGGACTCCTGTACCCCATGGACCAAACCCCCTGGAACCCCGAGTTCCACAGACCAGCAATTCGGGGTTCTCCAGGACCAGGATCCTCGGGTCCCATGGATGAGGATATCGGGGTCCCCCAGAACCAGGATCCTTGGGTACCATGGATGAGGATATCGGGGTCCCCCAGAACCAGGACATGGATGAGGATATCGGGGTCCCCCAGAACCAGGATCCTTTGGTCCCATGGATGAGGATATTGGGATCCCCCAGAACCAGGACATGGATGAGGATATCGGGGTCCCCCAGAACCAGGATCCCTGAATTCCATGAACCAGGATATTGGGGTCCCCCAGACCCAGGATCCTCGGGTCCCATGGATGAGGATATCGGGGTTCCCTAGAACCAGGATCCTTTGGTCCCATGGATGAGGATATCGGGTCCCCCAGAACCAGCATCCTTTGGTCCCATGGATGAGGATATCGGGGTCCCCCAGACCCAGCACCCCGGGATCCCACGGCCCAGAACCACTGGGTACCCCAGTGTGAGGACGCCGGGGTCCCCCAAAACCGGCTCTGCTCTCTTCACCCCCCCAGCGGCTCCTCCCAGAGGCAGCCAGGCGGGACAGGTCCGAAGTTTTCCGGCAGCGCGGCCCCGCTGCGGCCGAGCAGGAAGCGCCGGGGAGGGCTAATGAATAACCCGCTCCGGGGGGCACTTAAAGAGCCCAAATGCACCCCCCAAGCTGGAGGAGGGGTTGGGGATTGGGGGGAGCCACCCCCCGTGCGCCCCGGAGGGTTACGGTAGGTCCTACAAGGGGAGGCGCTTGTTGGTTTGTTTGTTTGTTTGTTTGTTTGTTTGTTGTTTGTTTGTTTGTTTGTTGTTTGTGTGTTTTCCTCTCGCTGCCGCGGCACGGAGGGGTCGGTGGGGACACCCCGGCACCCCCACCCCCTTCCCGGGGTGCCCATCCCATCGCGGGGCGCTCCGGGACTCGCGGGGACAGCTGTGGGGACACCGCTGGGAATCCAAGCGCCGTCACCTCCCGTGGGACGGAGCCAAAGGCCGGGACGCGCTGTCCCTGCTCCAGGGACAGGGAAAGGACCAGCCCCGCTCCGCTCCGGTCCCACCCTCCGGGCAGCCCGCCCGGCGCCGCTCCCACCCGTGCCGGGCTGTGGGGGACCGTGGGGCCACCGCTGCCACCGTGGGGGGGTCCGCGGGGATCCCGTGGGGGATGTCTGGGGACTCGCACCCCGCGGGACGCTGCGGGGACAGCCCGCCCGCCACCCCCAGAACGCGCTCCTGACCCTCTCCTCGAGTGGGCACGGGGGGATTTGGGGATTTGGGGATTTGGGGGCGCGGGGCGGGGGGCGCTGAACTCACCGAGCAGCCGGGGAGGCCGGAGCAGGGGAGCGAGCGGTGGGAGCAGCCGCCGGGCTCTGCCGGGAGGAGCGGAGGGGGTGGGAGAGAAAAATTCATCATGCGGGAGGCCGAGTCTCGGCGGGAAGCGAAGGAGCCCAGCCCGGCTGCGCCAATGGAGCGGCGGCCGGACGGGCGGGAGGCCGGGCTGGGTCCTAGAGCCCCGCGGCCGCGGCTCCAGATGTGCGCGGGGCCAGCCGGGCGGGCACCGAGCTCTGCGCGCATCCAGATGTGCGGGCAGCTGGCCCGCCTGTTCACCCGGCTGTGCGGGCATGCAGATGTGCAGGGCTCCAGTCGTGCACGCGTCCATCCAGTTGTGCACACATCCAGCTGTGCACACATCCAGCTGTGCTGATCCAGTCGTGCACACATCCAGTTGTGCACACATCCAGTGGTGCACACATCCAGCTGTGCACGCATCCAGCTGTGCACACAACCAGTTGTTCACACATCCAGCTGTGCACGCATCCAGCTGTGCACACATCCAGTTGTGCACACATCCAGCCGTGCACACATCCAGCTGTGCACGCATCCAGCTGTGCACACATCCAGCTGTGCTGGCATCCAGTTGTTCACACATCCAGCCGTGCACATATCCAGCTGTGCAGGCATCCAGTTGTGCACACATCCAGTTGTTCACACATCCAGCTGTGCACGTATCCAGCTGTGCAGGCATCCAGTTGTGCACACATCCAGTTGTTCACACATCCAGCCGTGCACACATCCAGCTGTGTTGGCATCCAGTTGTGCACACATCCAGTTGTGCTGGCATCCAGTTGTTCACACATCCAGCTGTGCTGGCATCCAGTTGTGCACACATCCAGCTGTGCACACATCCAGCTGTGCTGGCATCCAGTTGTTCACACATCCAGCTGTGCTGGCATCCAGTTGTGCACACATCCAGTTGTGCACACATCCAGCCGTGCACACATCCAGCTGTGTTGGCATCCAGTTGTGCACACATCCAGTTGTGCACACATCCAGCTGTGCTGGCATCCAGTTGTGCAGGCATCCAGTTGTTCACACATCCAGCTGTGCACACATCCAGCCGTGAGTGCACCCAGATGTGCACGCACCCATCCGAGCATTAATCCAGATGTGCACGCACGCATCCGGCCACGCATGCATCCAGCTGTGCATCCCACCACGTGCACGTCCCAGGCCTGCACAAAGGCCGAGCCCACAGCTGGGTGTGCCCACAGCTGGATGTGCCCACAGCTGGGTGTGCCCACAGCTGGGTGTGCCCACAGCTGGATGAGCCCACAGCTGGATGTGCCCACAGCCGGGTGTGCCCACAGCCGGATGTGCCCACAGCTGGGTGTGCCCACAGCTGGATGTGCCCACATCTGGATGAGCCCACAGCTGGATGTGCCCACAGCTGGGTGTGCCCACAGCTGGCTGTGCCCACAGCTGGATGCCCTGCGGGCACCAAGGGGCAGCAGGAGGGGTCTGCAGTACCTGGCGGGGGCCCCGGCGCGTCTCCATGTCCCTCATGTCCTTGTCCAGCTCGTGGCTGAGCTGCTCCAGCTCCTGCTCCAGCAGCACCTGCGGGGGCAGGACGGGGCTGGCACCGCCCGCGGGCACCGGGACCCGCTGCCACCCCCTGCCACCCCCTGCCACCCCCTGCCACCCCCTGCCACCGCCGCCTCACCTCGATGGACCGAGCCCGCTCGGGCCGCGCTGCCGCCGGGCTCTGGAAAGGGCACGGGGCCGGTCAGGGTGTGCCCACCGCCGTGCCCACCCCCTCCCCGTGTGCCAGGGCCTGCCCACCTGCTCCCGCGGAGAGAAATTCCCCGGTTCGTAGTCGAAAATGCTGCCAGGCTCGGCGGTGGCACCGCTGCCACCCCAGCGGGTCCTGTGGAGGACGGGGGGGGTTCAGCCACCGCTGTCCCCACCCCGTGGGCACCGCGCCCCCGTGCCACGCTCACCAGTCCGTCCCGTTGGGCATTCCGGGGGGCTCCGCTGGGGCCGAGCCCCTCCTCCGCGGCTTGGGGGGCGACGGAGGCGCCGTGGCGGGGCAGGAATGGGTGTCCCAGTCGGGCTCTGAGACGGGGGAGGTGAGCGGGCGCCGAGCCGTGCCCGCTCCGTGCCACCCCCGCGTGCCCGGCCTCACCTGGCAGCTTGCGGTGGATCTGCCGGAACATGCTGCGGTACCAGTCTCGGGGGCTGTCGACGCTCTGGGGGGGGACAGTTGGGGTGGTGAGGGGGTGACAGCGGGGTGACACCCCCGCCCTGCGCCCCCACTCACCGAGCGTGAGGCGAGGGGCATCCCCGTCTCGTCCACGGGCCCGATGCCATCGTACTTCACCCAGCGCCTCTCCCGCCGCTTGCTGTCCTTGGTCCAGGTGGCCGAGCAGCCCGGGGGGCACGCGGGGGCAGCCCTGGGGCTGGGTGAGGGGTGGGCGGGCATCGGGGTGCTGGGGGCTTTCGCCTCCTTGGCTGGCCAGGTCTGGTACCACTCATTCACTGGAGAGAAGGTGGGCACGGCTCAGGTGGGCACGGCTCAGGTGGGCACGGCTCGGGTGGGCACGGCTCGGGTGGGCACGGCTCGGGGGAGCCCCCAGGGTCTCCCCAGCTTGCTCGGGGCTCTCTGTACCTGAGCTCTCGGGAGCTCCCTGGCTGTTCTCCGGGTCATGGAAGTGGAAGTTGAGGGTGTTGGAGCCGCGGTGGCGGATGACGGGCACCTGTGGCACAGGGAGGGGCTGGCACAAAGGATTGGGGGGTGCAGCCCCTCCCGAAGCTCCCAGCATGTGCCAGCCCCCAGCGCCACTCACCCGTGTCACCGTGCGCTGCGGGGACACCTGCAGAGGTGGGTGGAGGGGGGGAACGTCCCCCACTGCCGTGGCCGGGCTGGGCTCGGGGGGCAGGAACCGGCCCGCCATGCCCGGGGGCACCGGGGATGGTGCCCGGGGGCTGCCCGTGCCCTGCGGGAAAAGCAGCTGTGCTCACGGGGAGTCCCGTGTCCCGGTTTTCTGGGCATTCCCAGGCTTTGCCAGAGCCATGGGGGCTCGGAAGACCCCCAGCCCCACTGCCGGCAGCATCCCCCGTTACTCGGAGGCGCAGGAGCGGGTGACAACCGCGGTGGCAGCGTCCCCAGCTCAGGGAGCCTCGCGGTGCCAGGGGAAGCTCAGAAGCAGCCCTGGCACGGGTCCCCACCGCTCCAGAGCACCCGGCCCTGCTCCTGCCCGGCTCTGCAGGGATGGATCCTCCTCGGGAAGAACACGCCCGGAGCGGGCCGGGGCGCTGCCCGCACCGCCCTCCCATCGCCCTGGCATCCCGGGCACTGCCCTCCGCCCGGGCACGCGGCGGCAGCAGCGTCGCCCGCCCGGGAGCGCTGCCAGGGCCGGGAACACGACAGGGCAGAAATATTTCCCCGCCCTGCAGCGCAAACAAGGAGGGAGAGGGGACGGAGGGACGCGGAGCCGGGAACGAACGCGCGGCCCAGCCCGGCACCGCCCGCCGGGAGGGCGATGCTGTGACTCACCGCGGGCCGGCCGGGGGGCACCTGGGGGGCACGGGACCCCCGGAGCCCTTCCCGACACCGGGATGGCTCCGGAGGCGAGCGCAGCACCGGGGACTTAGGGGGACACCTGTGCCCTGGCTCGTCCCTTCGGCCCCAGCCCGGCAGCGCCGCTCCCCGGTGCCAGACCCCGCCTCAAACGGGGCATCCCGGGGGGCTGCCGGGGGGTGCCAGCCGGGCACGGTGCCTTCTGTGTGTGTGTGGGACCCCCAAATCGGGCTGGCGGCCCCTCGGCTCCGCTGGAGGCTCGGCAGCCCCGAGGCTGTAATTAATGTTAATCACCCCCGTGGGGAAACTGAGCACCGGGGAAGGATGTGCCCCGGGGCACAGAAAGTGGGGTGCAGGCTTCCATCCCCCCAGGGCACCCCAAAAACCTCCACGCCATTCCCAGCGCAGCACCCGCACGGGGCTCGGCCCCATCCTTCTCCTCCTTTCGAGTGTCCCCCAAAACCTGTCCCCGGGGGTCTCCTCGGGGCCTCCCCTCCTCGCCGACCCCCCCAGCCAGCTCTTACCTCCTGGCCGGTGCCAACGGGGGTCCCCGGGAAGCGCCGGGGTTTTGGGGAGCAGCCCCGGGGCGAGCAGGACGGAGCTGCGAGCGGAGGGAGGGAAAACCCACGGCAGGAACTTGGCCGGGAGAAGGAGCGGGGAAGGTCTCAGCGCATCGCGGGGGGCTGAGCCCCCCAAGAATATCCCCCGGGAGCGGCGGGAGGCTCCGTCCTGCCCGGCGCTGGGTCCCCGTGTGCCCC
Organism: Taeniopygia guttata; assembly: GCF_048771995.1. Classification (NCBI taxonomy): domain Eukaryota; kingdom Metazoa; phylum Chordata; class Aves; order Passeriformes; family Estrildidae; genus Taeniopygia; species Taeniopygia guttata. Next base: position 2,083,031 of record NC_133047.1, on the reverse strand, counting down.
GGCACCCCCGGGGTGCGCTGCCCCCCCAGCGCTCCCCGCTCTGGAGCGGGGCCGCCCATTCAGAGTTTCCAGTGACATTTCCAGGGATGGGATCCAGGGAACGGAGCCAAGGGGCTGAACTCATCCCGCGCCCCGCGCACGCGTTCCCGAGCACCGGCCCCCGCTTACGAAACGGGGCGAGCGCGGCCTCGCCGGCCCCCCGCGCGATGGAGACGGGGGCTCGGGGCGGTTTTTGGGGAAGGATGGGGAGGGAAGTGCCGGCTGGAGGTCGGGACTGTGCTCCTGCGGACCTCCGAGCGCCGGGATGGGGCCAGGGGGAAACAGAGCCCCCATCCTCACTGCCGCCCACCTTCCCACGGGTGACCCTCCATGCCCTCCATCCTTTCAATCTCTCCATCCCGCAGGGATTTGGGCACTGGGGACCCCCATAAGCCCCCCGTGCCCTGCCTGTGCCCCACCTCACCCCCTCCAGAAGGGGATTTAGGGGGGATTTTGGGAAGAGGGTGAGGAAGGAAACGCTGAGAGGTGAGGACCGAAGTGGGGAGTGGGGTCGGTGCTCCTGTGCCCACCCAAGTCCTGGCGTGGGGCACAGAGCAGAGCCCCCATCCCCACTGCGCCCCTCCATCCGCTCCCCCCGCCCATCCCTAAGGAATCCGGGCACGGGTCCCCCGCGGGACACCGGGGGGACACCGGGACACCCCCGTGCCCTGCCCGGCCCTGCGGGTGCCCCGTGCCCCCCTCGCCCCCTCGGGCAGCGCCCGCAGCACTCACCCGCCGGCCGCTTCCTGCTCCCCTGAACTGCTGACACCCCCAAAACGGCGCTGCCCCAGCCCTTCCTCATCCCGTGAGCTCCCACGTCAGCTCTCGGGGGCATGGTGGCTTCGCTGCCACCCCTCGGTCCCCTCCGAGCCACCGCCCTCTGCTGCTGGGGACCAGCGGGGCGATGGCAGCAGCCCCGGCTGGCTGCGGTTCTGCGCCCGGGGGACACCGGGGACACGCACGGGGGACACCGGGGACACGGAGGACACACACAGGGGACACGGGGGACACCGGGGACACACTCAGGGGGCACGGGGGACACGGGGGACACACACAGGGGACACCGGGGACACGGGGGACACCGGGGACACACACAGGGGACACGGGGGACACACACAGGGGACACGGGGGGCACAGGGGACACACTCAGGGGACACACACGGGGGACACACACAGGGGACACACACGGGGGCACACACAGGGGACACCGGGGACACACACAGGGGACACGGGGGACACGGGGGACACCGGGGGCACACACGGGGGACACACACGGGGGACTCTGGGGACACGGGGGAGACACACAGGGGACACCGGGGACACACTCAGGGGACACAGAGGACACGGGGGACACCGGGGACACACACAGGGGACACGAGGGACGCGGGGGACACAGGGGACAGGCTGTCCTCCCCCCTCCACGGCCCTGGGGGACGCAGCTCCCACCCCAGTGCCGTAGCAATGAGGGAGCTCCTTGGTGCCAGCTGGGGACGCGGTGGCGAGGCCACAGGCTGGGGACAGGGGCTGATCCTGCTGGAAATGCCCGGGGTGACAAGGGCAGGGCTGCCAAGGGGTGACCGTCCCCTCCAGCCCGACACCCCCCGCCCGAAGCCGCGCTCACCTCGGGCTCCGCGGGCACCGGAGCCTCCGGCCGTGCCTCGGTGCGTCCCTCCCGCGGCTCCCGGCGCCAGGCTCCGCTCACGGATAAATAAATATTGAACGCGCGGCCCGGCCGGGATGAACAAAGGCCGAGTGTTTCCTGTTTGCTCGGCGCGGCCGTGCCACCCGGGAACGCGCGGCCGGGCCGGGATGCTCCGGGATGCTCCCCATGTCCCCATGTCCCCATGTCCCCAATGTCCCCATGTCCCCAATGTCCCCATGTCCCCAATGTGCCCATGTCCCTGTATGGTGTCCCCATGTCCCCAATGTCCCCATGTCCCTGTACTGGTGTCCCCATGTCCCCAATGTCCCTGTACTGGTGTCCCCATGTTCCCATGTCCCCAATGTCCCCATGTCCCTGTACTGGTATCCCCATGTCCCCAGGTCCCCAATGTCCCCATGTCCCTGTACTGGTGTCCCCATGTCCCCATTGTCCCCATGTCCCCAATGTCCCCATGTCCCCATGTCCCTGTACTGGTGTCCCCATGTCCCCATTGTCCCCATGTCCCCAATGTCCCCATGTCCCCATGTCCCTGTACTGGTGTCCCCATGTCCCCATTGTCCCCATGTCCCCAATGTCCCCATGTCCCTGTACTGGTGTCCCCATGTCCCCAATGTCCCCATGTCCCTGTACTGGTGTTCCCATGTCCTCATGTCCCCAATGTCCCCATGTCCCTGTACTGGTGTCCCCAATGTCCCCATGTCCCTGTACTGGTGTCCCCATGTCCCCACGTCCCCAGTGTCCCCATGTCCCTGTACTGGTGTCCCCATGTCCCCAGTGTCCCCATGTCCCCATGTCCCTGTACTGGTGTCCCCATGTCCCCAATGTCCTCATGTCCGCAATGTCCCTGTACTGGTGTCCCCATGTCCCATGTCCCCATGTCCCCAATGTCCCCACATCCCCGTACTGGTGTCCCCAATGTCCCCAATGTCCCTGTACTGGTGTCCCCAATGTCCCCAATGTCTCCATGTCCCCATGTCCCTGTACTGGTGCTCCCATGTCCCCAGTGTCCCCATGTCCCCAATGTCCCCATGTCCCCATACTGGTGTCCCCATGTCCCCATGTCCCCAGTGTCCCCATGTCCCTGTACTGGTGCCTAAAACCCCCACAATCCTCCCTTCTGGCAGCCCCTCACCACCCAAAAAAGTCACAGTGGAGCGCGCTGACTGTGTCAATTTTTAACTTTTTTTATCTTTTTTTTCCTCCTTAAAGATGACTCCGATTTACATCGAGACAGTTCTAACAAATTCATTCCTTGTTTCACAAAAAAAAAAAAAAAAAGAAATTATATTAAATAATTTCTGCCAATAAATAACATTTTCACCATTTTTTTTTCTCCTTTCAACAGAACTAAAAAAAAAAAAAAAAAAAAAAGCAAGAAATAAAAATAAAAATTAAAAAGGAGGCAGTCTCCAGGCAACGGGCGTATGATCCTTCAGCATCGAGAACCCTAAAATCAGCATCACTGCACCCCTGGAGGGCTTCAGGTCCTCCCTGGCCGAGGTTTGGTGGGATCTGCGTCCCTGCCAGCCCCCCTGGCCAGGCGGGATCTGTGCCAGAGGCAGCCAGAGGGGTTCTCCCAATCCCAAAAAGAAAATGAAGCTTGAACTCAACCCACCACCCGCCCCATTGCCGACTCCCCTCCTTGGACATGCACCTTGCTAGAACATGCAATAAAACCCAGGCTGCGGGAGGTGGGGCTCCCCCTGGATTTGGGGGCTCCCTGGGGTCGGGGGGTCCCCCTGGGGCTCCCCTCGATCCCGGTGTCCAAGCTCCAGGTGGCAGCCGGGAGGGGAAGGGACGGGTGGGAGCGCGGAGATGGGGTCAGAGACAAGCCCAGCCCCGAGGCGCTGGATTTGGGGGGAAAAGGGGGAATTTGGGGCGTTTCTGGATTGGTTTTTTTGGTTTGGCGTGGTGGGGATCCGGGGCAGGGAATTCTGCTCCGAAGCTGTGGCCAGAAGAGGGGAAGGGGGGTTTGGGCTCGGGGCTGTGGCTTCAGGGAGAGGGGGTGTTAATTGAGGGGGTAATTAGCACCCAGAGCCCCATCGCTGCTCCTCAGCCCCTCGGGAACTGCTTCAAAGGGAAGAGGGGACCTGGTTGTGTGACACCCACACCTGTCAGTGCCACAGGGACAACTTCCAGCCCTTGGCCACCCCCTCTGGGGATGGGGCAAGCAACTTCCAGCCCTTGGCCACCACCTCTGGGGATGGGGCAACCAACTTCCAGCCCTTGGCCACCACCTTTGGGGATGGGGCAACCAACTTCCAGCCCTTGGCCACCACCTCTGGGGCTGGGGCAACCACCTTTGGGGCTGGGGCAACCAACTTCCAGCCCTTGGCCACCACCTTTGGGGCTGGGGCAACCAACTTCCAGCCCTTGGCCACCACCTTTGGGGATGGGGCAACCAACTTCCAGCCCTTGGCCACCACCTTTGGGGATGGGGCAACCACCTTTGGGGCTGGGGCAACCAACATCCAGCCCTTGGCCACCACCTTTGGGGATGGGGCCACCACCTCTGGGGCTGGGGCAACCAACTTCCAGCCCTTGGCCACCACCTTTGGGGCTGGGGCAACCAACTTCCAGCCCTTGGCCAACACCTCTGGGGCTGGGGCAACCACCTTTGGGGATGGGGCAATCACCTTTGGGGCTGGGGCAACCAACTTCCAGCCCTTGGCCACCACCTCTGGGGCTGGGTCAACCACCTCTGGGGATGGGGCAACCAACTTCCAGCCCTTGGCCACCACCTCTGGGGCTGGGGCAACCAACTTCCAGCCCTTGGCCACCTTCTCCAGGGCTGGGCCGCTGGGAAGGTGCAGCCCCACCGGCCTCGGGGGTAAGTGGGGACAAAAGCCCCACCCTTGGCCACCGTCTCCAGGGCCAGGACAAGGAACATCCAGCCCTTCTCCAGGGCTGGGACGCTGGGAAGGTGCAGCTCCAGCAGCCCCAAGGATCAGGGGTTGGATCTGAGCCCCCAAAACACGAAGCACAAGGTCCAAAAGGAATTTGGGGAGGGGGAATCGGTGATGCCAGAGCAGGAGAAGAGGGTGGGGGGACAAACTGCCAACAAAGCAAATCCCGCTCTGTGATGGGCCGGGCCCTGCTGACCCCCCCCAACGCTGGGAACAGGGGGGTGCCAGGCTCGGGGTCCCGCAATTCCCATCCCAAATATCCCGACTAAAACCTGGCTGCTTGGGGGAGGTCCCAGCCTGGGTCAGCACAACACGGCCGAACATGCACGGGCAGCCCCGGGCACGGTCTGTGTGCCCGGGTAGCACACAGGAGGCCCTGAAAGGACAAAGAAATACTCACAGACAAAAGGCAATTTGGCCCCACTCCTCGGACTGGGGGGAGAGAAGCTCGCTCCAAACATCTCGCACTTTTCGCAAAGCGGTGGGCGTGTCGAAAAAAAAAAAGGGATCAAAGGGGAAATAAAAAAAAACAACAAAAAGAGAAAAAAATAAAAAAAAAAAGAGGGGAAAGTGGAGGCATGTGACTGAAAAGCGTGGAAACCCAGCGGTCTGCTCACAGAATCCTAAACAGCCCCGTGGGATTAGGTGACGTGTGATGCTCAGACAATCTGAAAGCTCCCTGGGAAGTTGCTGTTTTCCTCTGGCGCTGGAACCGCCGAGGGAAGACGGCAAAATCCAGGGAAAGCCTTGGCAAAGATCCCCTGGGAGAGGCTCAGCCCTGCCCGCGGCTCCCACGGGAGAAGGGGGACAGGGAGAGTGGGAAGGGGCTGCTCCAGGAGCTGCTGCCTCGGCCCCAGGACACGGCCACGGCTCACACGGGGAGGGAATCCCCAAAACCCTTCCCCAGCACTCCCAGGCTAAGGGAGAGAACGCTCCAAAATCCCTGACAACACCCAGGGGATGAACCCTGGCAACCCCCAGGATCCCTGTCCAGAACACCCTGCCAAAATTCCTGCCAGACCCGCTCGCTTCTGCCTTCCAAGCCCTCCCTGCTCCCCAGTCCAGGGCGCTGTCACCAGCACCCAGCCACATCTCCCAAACCCGGCACTGCCCCACCCATCTCATCCCAAATATTGTCAGCAGCAGGGAAAAGCTCCTCTGGAACAGCCACACACCTGGGGGACAGGGAGGTGGCACTGGGGGGGACCACGCTGTCCCCCCACACCCCAAACTGCTCAGCAAGGGCAGATTCCAGAGCTGGGAACAGGGAATGTGCCCTGGGCTGGGCAGCTGCAGGCTCCAGGGTAGAAATCACCCCCTTCTCCTTTAAAACTCAAGCCCTGCAGCTTTCCCAAGGATCATCAGAGATAATTCCTCTGCTCTGACTCAGAGGGATTCCCAAGGGAATTCTGCTGCACAAACTGGCTGCTCCAAGAGGAAGAGCCACGACAAGGGGCAGCACTTCCCCCACCTTCTCCCCGTTTTCCTTTGGGACTCCTTCAGCTTTGGGATGAAGCCGAAATCCTGAAGGACAAGGTGCTGTGACATGTTAACAGCCCTGGAGCCCTTTGGAGCTACCCCTGGCTGTCACCTTGGAAAACAGGGATGGATCCCAGCAATCTGCCTTCCAGGGAATTGCTTGCTAAAGCAGCAGCTGCAGGTAGGCAAGAGGTGGAAGAAAACAACAGGAAAAATCTGGGAAGAAAACAGGTGTGTAAAGGAAAACCAACCCAACCGTATCCTGAAGGGAAGGACCTGCTTTGGAAAGCTCAGGCTAACTCCAAATTGTGCCAAAGCCAACGACCCAAGTTGCCTGGTTTGACTGATTTTTGCTTTTTAATCCAACCCCCTCCGGCAGAGGTCTGACCTCTCGGGGAGGGCAGCTGGACAGCACAACACTCCCGGGATGCTCTAGCAGTTGGATTGGTTTCTAAACCAAAAGGAAAAAAAAAAAAAAAAAAGGACATTTTTATATATAAACATAAATTAAAAAAAAAAAAATTACAAAATGGTCGCTTTCTTACAGAACGGATGCGGACTGGATTTATGGACGTGCCTCCAGGTGAAGTTGGTTTCTCCCCTTGCCCCCACCCCACCCCGATAATAAATAAATAAAATCCGTGGAGTTTTGGATCCTGTGGCGGCGCAGCTGGCGGCGTTACTGGGGTTTCTTGCCCGTGCCGTTCTTGTCGGCCGAGTTGGAGGTGAGCAGGCTGACGGGGCCGTCCGAGTGCAGCGAATCCTTGCGCGGCGGCATGCGCTCGTTGATGCGGTCCAGCCCCCGCGCCTCCTCGAAGCTGCGGATCTTGTGCTGCGGGGAGAAGCCGCGGATGGCTGCGGAGGGAAGGGAGAACCGTCAGCACCGGGTGTGGATGGATCTGCCCCCGAGGAGCCCTCCAGCACACGCCAGACACCAACGGGGACAAGTGGAGGGGATGGGAAGCACCTGTCTGGATTTGGGGATTTTTCACAGAGGTTTCGGCGCTGCCAAAGCTTTGCCGCGGCAAAGTTGAGGATTCGCTCTGCTCCCTAAGAGGAGTTTTGTTTTTAGGGAGGTTTAGGATTTGCTCTGCTCCCAAAAAGGAGGGTCTTGTTTTTAGGGAGGTTTAGGATTTGCTCTGCTCCCAAAAAGGAGGGTCTTGTTTTTAGAGAGGTTTAGGATTTGTTTGCCCCCTAAGAGGAGTTTTGTTTTTAGAGAGGTTTAGGATTTGCTCTGCTCCCAAAAAGGAGGGTCTTGTTTTTAGGGAGGTTTAGGATTTGCTCTGCTCCCTAAATTGAAATTCTTTTTTTTTAGGGAGGTTTAGGATTTGCTCTGCTTCCTATTAGGAATGTTTAGGATTTGCTTTGCCCCCTAATAGGAGGTTCTACTTTTTAGGGAGGTTTAGGATTTGCTTTGCCCCCTAATAGGAGGTTCTACTTTTTAGGGAGGTTTAGGATTTCCTTTGCTCCCTAAGAGGAGTTTTGTTTTTAGGGAGGTTTAGGATTTGCTCTACTTCTTAAGAGGAGTTTTTTTCCTTTTTTTTTTTAGGGAGGTTTAGGATTTGCTTTGCCTCCTAAGAGGAGGGTCTTCTTTTTAGGGAGGTTTAGGATTTGCTCTGCTCCCTAAATTGAAGTTCTTTCTTTTAGGGAGGTTTAGGATTTCCTCTGCTCCCTAAAATGAGGTTCTTCTTTTTAGGAATGTTTAGGATTTGCTTTGCCCCCTAATAGGAGGTTCTACTTTTTAGGGAGGTTTAGGATTTACTGTGCTCTCTAAACTGAGGTTCTTCTTTTTATGGAGGTTTAGGATTGGCTCTGCTCCCTAAGAGGAGTTTTGTTTTTAGGGAGGTTTAGGATTTGCTCTACTTCTTAAGAGGAGTTTTTTTCCTTTTTTTGTTTTTAGGGAGGTTTAGGATTTGCTCTGCTCCCAAAAAGGAGGGTCTTGTTTTTAGAGAGGTTTAGGATTTCCTTTGCCTCCTAAGAGGAGGGTCTTCATTTTAGGGAGGTTTAGGATTTGCTTTGCCCCCTAAGAGGAGTTTTTTTTTTAGGGAGGTTTAGGATTTGCTCTGCTCCCTAAAACAAGGTTCTTCTTTTTAGGAATGTTTAGGATTTGCTTTACCCCCTTATAGGAGGTTCTACTTTTTAGGGAGGTTTAGGATTTACTGTGCTCCCTAAACTGAGGTTTTTCTTTTTAGAGAGGTTGAGGATTTGTTTGCCCCCTAAGAGGAGTTTTGTTTTTAGGGAGGTTTAGGATTTGTTCTACTTCTTAAGAGGAGTTTTTTTCCTTTTTTTTTTTTTTTTAGGGAGGTTTAGGATTTGCTCTGCTCCCAAAAAGGAGGGTCTTGTTTTTAGAGAGGTTTAGGATTTGCTTTGCCCCCTAAACCAAGGTTCTTCTTTTTAGAGATGTTTAGGATTTGCTTTGCCTCCTAAGAGAAGGGTCTTCATTTTAGGGAGGTTTAGGATTTCCTTTGCCCCCTAAACCAAGGTTCTTCTTTTTAGGGAGGTTTAGGATTTCCTTTGCCCTCTAAGAGGAGTTTTGTTTTTAGGGAGGTTTAGGATTTGCTCTGCTCCCTAAAACGAGGTTCTTCTTTTTAGGAATGTTTAGGATTTGCTTTGCCCCCTAATAACAGGTTCTACTTTTTAGGGAAGGTTTAGGATTTACTGTGCTCCCTAAACTGAGGTTTTTCTTTTTAGAGAGGTTTAGGATTTGCTCTGCTCCCCAAGAGCTTTTTATGGAAGCAAGCAATGGTTTGGGTTGAGAGATTAAAATCATCCTGTTCCACTATGCCAGATTCAACCTCGGATACTTCCAGAGATGGGGCAGCCACAGCTTTTCTGGAAATACCATCCCGCCACCCTCACAGGGAAGAATTTCCTCCCAACATCCCAAACCTCCCCCTCTTTTAATAGAATAGGAGGAACTTGATAAACCAGACAAGTGCTTGCTGTCCCCAGAGAGTGAAATCTCAGGAAAATTTCAAAGCTGAAAAACACGACACTAAAAAATAACAATTAAAAAGAAAATGAAAACTAAAAAAAAAAAAAAAAAAAAAGGCAAAACCCAGAACGACAGAACAAAGACACCACCACAAGGCTCTGAACTCCGACACAAACCACACACTGCAACACCAGGAGAGGGAACAGCTAGTCCTTGGATCACAAAGGCAAAATTCTTGCATGACCAGGAGACACACGGGCAGATTTGGGAGGGATGAATCCCACTGAGGAATTTCATGTCCCTGTTCCATCACCGCGGGGACGAGCACGTCACCCTCGCCCTGATGACACGGACCAAATGTGAAACTCCTTTGTGCTACGGAGAATTTAAGGAAAAGGAGGCTGTGCCAAATCTTTTACAAGGACTTGGCTGGCTCACAAACAACTTCCCTCTGTAGAGCTGCGTGGCCCCGCTCGGCATCGAGGAAAAATCCTCATGGATCTGTCGTTCCTACACCCTACAGGCAGAGAATTGCCTCTCCACCTTGGCCTACCTGTGGGGAAGGCAGGGATTACACCAGCACCACAAAATCCTGTTTTCTGAGGGTTTTGATGATGCTGGCAGATTGCAGGACCTCAAGCCCAAGGTCTGGAGCCTCCGCAGCAGGAACCGCTTTGGCGACTCCAAATTAAGGTGTTCCACTAAGGAACAAACTGTTCAAGCTGAAACAGCCTTGAACCAAACCCCTGGGTATTTTTTCCTTCCCAGCAGGGCCTCGTCCTCCCCCACTTCTGGTGATGCAAGAGTAAAAAGCTTCCGTTAAGGGCTGGTAAAGCTCTTTAAAATGAGCGCACGCACACACGGAGATGATTTGAGTCTCTCGCCGGGTTCTAGCCATACCTTCCCGTGCCTCTACCGCTTCTACTGTGGCTGCAATACAGAAGAACAGTGGCATGCAGAAATGAAGACAGGGAAAAAAAAAACAAAAAACCAAAAAAACAAACCAAAACAAAACAAAAAACAGAAAAAAAAAAAAAAAGAAACAAAAACAGAGTGACAGTGAGTGATCCGACATCATGGCTGCGACGCAGAGCCCGCGGCCCCCCAGCCCCGGTGGTGCCAAACGAGTGGTGAGAGGGGAGAAAAAGGTGACAAGAGGTGGAGAGGAAGGGGGGAAGGGGAGTCCCGAGGGCTCAGGGGTGTCTCCTTTCCTCTGGATTGATCTGATGGAAGAACAGAGGAGCAGAGAGTGGGAGGCTTCCTGCTGTGTGCACTGGACAGGGACAAGTGGGACTGAGCCGTGGATCTGCTCCCGGCTGGGTGGCTCCAGGCCACCTTCAGACGATCAGTTATGGGGAATTCACCCTGCACCACACCGAAGGGATCCCAGGGGATGTTCTGGAGCAGTGGGAAGGACAGGGGCTGCCTGTTTTCCAGGGAAGGACAAGCAGCAGGTACTGGGCTGCTCTGCTCCTGGTGCTTTGAGTTATGAGAGAAAATCAGGCTCCAAATCCAGTTTGGCTTCAGCTCCACCTCCTCCAAGTGTTACCAAGCAACAAGGCACCACAGAGCTGAGCAATGTCCCCCTTCCTAAATCTGCTGCAGCAACATCCAAGGTTTGGTAGGCCCTGTCTCAACATCTGGAAGGACGCCCTTCCCTTGAGCAGATTCTCTGGATTTTAGCCTCAAAACTGCAGTTTCTTTTCACTTTGGACACAATACAGAGGCCACGTGGTCCTCGGGAGGCCACGGAGGAAGGATGGAGCTGTGGCCGCACAGCTCTGCCCCAGATTCCGTGACTTTGTTCAGCTGATTTTGCCGAGCCCTGCTGCAAAAGGCTGGGGAGAGGCTCAGGAGGGCAGGGCCCCCTCTCACTGCAGCCCTGTGTCCCTTTTTTGAGGTGCACAGGCACCCCAAAAGGGGGGCAGCCCCCCCTCCTCCTCACCCAGCAGATGGGGCTCCCATAAATTCACCGGGAGCGTGAAGGGATGTGCGAAACGGGAACGGGTGGGAGGATGGGAAAAGGGGGAAAGAAAAGGGTCAGGACAGGGAAAAGGGGAGTGGAGAAGGGGAAAGGACAGGGAAAAGGGAGTGGGAGGAGGAAGGACAGGGAAAAGGGAGTGGGAGGAGGAAGGACAGGGAAAGGGGAGTGGGAGAAGGGGGAAGGACAGGGAAAGGGGGCTGAGAGAAAGGGGAAAGGACAGGGAAAAGGGAGTGGGAGAAGGGGCAAGGACAGGGAAAAGGGGGAGGGAAAAGGGTCAGGACAGGGAAAAGGGAATGGGAGAAGAGTCAAGGACAAGGAAAGGGGAGTGGGAGAAGGACAGGGAAAGGGGAGTGGGAGAGGAGGAAGGACAGGGAAAGGGGAATTGGAGAAGGGGGAAGGACAGGGAAAGGACAAAGGACAGGGAAAAGGGAGTGGGAGAAAGGGGAAGGACAGGGAAAGGGGAATTGGAGACGGGGGAAGGACAGGGAAAATTGAGAGGGAAAAGGGTCAGGACAGGGAAAGGGGAGTGGGAGAAGGAGGAAGGATGGGGGAAGGACAGGGAAAGGGGGGTGGGAGAAGGGGGAAGGATGGGGAAAGGGGAGTGGGAGAAGGGGGAAGGATGGGGGAAAGAAAAGGGAAAAGGGAGTGGGAGAAGGAGCAAGGACAAGGAAAGGGGGCTGAGAGGGGGAAGGACAAGGAAAGTGGGGTGGGAGAAGGACAGGGAAAGGGGGGTGGGAGAAGGGGGAAGGACAGGGAAAGGGGGGTGAGGAGAAGGGGGAAGGACAGGGAAAATTGAGAGGGAAAAGGGTCAGGACAGGGAAAGGGGAGTAGGAGAAGGAGGAAGGACGGGGAAAGGACAGGGAAAAGGGAGTAGGAGAAGGGGGAAGGACGGGGAAAGGACAGGGAAAAGGGAGTAGGAGAAGGGGGAAGGACAGGGAAAGGGGAGTGGGAGAAGGACAGGGAAAGGGGAGTGGGAGAAGGACAGGGAAAGGGGAGTGGGAGAAGGGGGAAGGACAGGGAAAGGGGGGTGAGGAGGGCAGGAGAAGCCGGGAGTTGCCGAGGGCAGCGGGGGCAGCCTGCAGGCGGCGGGCAGGGCGGGTAAGGCAGCAGCAAAGGCCCAGCTTGTTTGTTCTGTCCTGGGGAGAGGCTTATTTTGGGGGAGGGGAGATCCCTGGTACCCCTGAGAGAACCCCCTGAGAGGGGGATGTGCTGGAGAACGTCACAGCATGACCCTGTGCTGTCGCGATACAGGGACAGAGCTGCTGCAACAGCCACCTTCCCACTCAGGCTCTGTTCCCAGAACTGGGGCGACGGGGCTGTGATGGTTTCTATAAAAACAGGGAAAAAAAAATCCCCATCCTCCTCTGTGGGCAGAGAAATCCGTGAGCTTGGGAGTGATGCTGCATCCTCCCTGGGAGCAGGCAGTGATATTTCCACGTTTCTGACTCGTGAACTAATACTTAATCCAGGCAATCCCCAGCCCAAACCTGGGGAGAGCTGCAGGAAATCCCCGTGTCCATGGGAAGGGGGAAGCTGGGGAGGTGCCAGGCTTCAAAGGCCGATGGCAGGGGAGGATTAAACACTGGATTACAGGATTCCCTCTGGGCTAGCTCATTCCCTGAGCACCAGCCAGCCTCCTTGCCCTGGGAGTGCAAAGGATCAGATCCTTCGCTCCGTGCTGCTCCTTGAGCTGCTGAGGGAGGCAGCAAATTTGAGAAGAAACCTCCACAACTACCTCAAAACCCGAGAGGAGAGTGTTCTGAACCACCCAGCCCTGGAGCAACCTCGCTCCTTTGGCTGGACTTTCCTTTGTTTTGGGATTCATGACTTGACGGGGGCAGACCGGGAGGGGTCTGGCTGAACGAAGAACAAACAAGCAGCTGTGTCACTGTCACATTCACACAGAGGCCGTGTCACTGTCACATTCACACAGAGGCTGTCACACAGCAGCAGCACAGCGAGGTGAGGCAGAGGATGCGCGCCATGCAGCGTTAGAAGGGAAATTAAGGATAAAAACTTGTTGCAGAAACAAACAATTAAGCGCTGAACATGCTTTAGGCGGGGTGCTGTGGGTTTTCTTCCTCGAGGGTACACGGGGGACATCTCGGCATCTCTCCACACCCCCAACTACACCTCTGCTCACTCCTGCTGGGGAATCCTTCCTCCCCACGGGCCTGAAGCCTGGCTGGGGTGCCCCCGTGGGAGCTGCTGCAGGGGGTTTGGGGCAGGGGGAGTGCAGGGGCAGGGATACTCACCGGTCTGCAGGGTCTGCCTCCCCCCCGAGAGCACTCCCAGGGGCAGGGTACCTGTGGGGGTCAGGCCTTTGAGGGTCAGCACGCTCTCGCTCTCCTCCCTGCAGGGAAGAGCAGCACCAGTTACACACGGAGCAGGGCAGCGCTGGGACTGCTCCGGGCAAGGCTGGGGGGTGTGGTGGGAGCCATGGATCATGAGAATCATGGAGCCATGGGATCATTAAGGCTGGAAAAGACCTCCAAGGTCACCAAGTGCAACTGCCAGCGCAGCAGCACCACTGCCCACATCCCAAAGTGCCACATCCACACAGCTGTTAAACCCCTTGGACACAGGGACTCCACCATTCCAATAGTTGGCAATCCCTTCCATGCAGAAATTTCCCCTAATATCCAACCTGAACCTCCCCTGCTGCAGCTTTAGGTCATTTCCTCCCATCTCCCATTTGGGAAAAAAGACCAACCCCTACCTGGCTACAACTTTCTTTCAGGCAAATGTGTCCTGAAAGAGTCAGGAGAAACCACCTGGTTTATGAAGTTTTCCCCTTCTTTTTTTTTCCTGACCAGTGTTCCCCCTTCACCCAGTCCCCTAATTAAACTCAGTCCCCAAACTAAGCCCAGTCCCCAAATTAAACTCAGTCCCCAAACTAAGCCCAGTCCCCAAATTAAACTCAGTCCCCAAACTAAGCCCAGAGCCCAAATTAAATCCTGTCCCCAAATTAAACCCAGTCCCCAGATTAAACTCAGTCACCAGTTTAAACCCAGAGCCCAAATTAAGCCCAGTCCCCAAATTAAACTCAGTCCCCAGTTTAAGCCCAGTCCCCAATTTAAGCCCAGCAACCAAATTAAGCCCAGTGCCCAAATTAAACTCAGTCCCCAATTTAAACCTAGTCCCCAATTTAAACCCAGTCCCCAAACTATGCCCAGTGCCCAAACTATGTCCAGTGCCCAGTTTAAGCCCAGTCTCCAGTTCAAGCCCAGTCCCCACTTTAAGCCCAGTCTCCACTTTAAGCCCAGGGCCCCATTTAAGCCCAGTCCCCAGCTCAAGCCCAGCCCTCAGTTCAAGCCCAGTGCCCCATTTAAACCCAGTCCCCACTTTAAGCCCAGCCCCCACTTTAAGCCTAGCCCCCACTTTAAGCCCGGTCTCTGGCCCATCCTCACCGAAGAACTGAGAAGACCCGTGCCATCTTCCCAATGGCTCTGATCTTATTCCTGATGATCTCCTTACGCACCGTTGTCCCACCTTCGGGAGAGAAAAGAGCAAACAGCAGCGCGTTGGAGCACTCCTGCTCCCCAGGGAAGGCCAGGATGAAGCACCTGCCCGACTCCAGGAAAAGAAATCATGTTTTTTACAGATTGACAGCTACACCGGAGAGAGAACGGAGCTGGAAGGATGGCATCAGGATGGCACCAGGATGGCGGTGAGGAGGGCAACACCCACGAGATGGCACACAGAACTCGAGAGGGCTGCAGAGAGTAGAACCACCACAGGACACGGACTCGGGGAGGTCGCGCTGGCGCTGGCCAGCCGGGCCCACGCCGCACGGGATGTGACACGAATGACTCAGCCATGAGGACACGCTTGGCAAGGCAGAGCACGGAGGGGTCTGACGGCTGATGGGCACCGCTTGCGGCACGCAAGCATCAGCTTTGGCATCCGAGGAGCACGGGGAAGGGCTTGGCCCCAGCCTGGCAGCTCTGCTCTGACCCCACACGGACACAACGGGGACAGGGGGGAGCTCCCCTTCCGCTCTACGGACCCAACGGGAGAGAGGAACAACAACAACAACAAAAAAAAGCACAGAGGGAGCTGAAACCAAACGGAAAATTCAGGTCGAAAGAGGGAACAAATCCATCTCCTCTCAGCTGAGATTCCTCACATGGCCCAGTACACATCAGGACAGGGAAGCCAAACCCAGGGCTAACATGCACCATGGCTCAGCCATGCACTACGTGGCTGCATTCAGAATCAGGTAGAAACGTGACCCCCGTTTCTCAAAGTTCCTGGAGGAACGCAGAAGGGTTAAAAAACACATGGAGCTTATGTTAAAACTGAAAGGGGATGAAGAGACTGCCCCACTAGTCAGCTCTGGAAATCCACTTCAAGGATCTGGTGGCACAGGCAGTGATAATTAAGCTCGTAGCAAATTCTAGCTGGGTACCTTTCGGATAGCTTGAAATGTAGTGATCTTCAGGGAGAGGAGACACCAAGAAACAAGTAGATGAAGACAGAGATAGAAGAAACAAATTTAATTTTCATGGGAGGGAGGAAAGAAAAAACAAAAAAAAACCAAAAAACAAAACGGAAATGCAATGGGATAAGCGGGTTAGAGTCTCCACCTGGGGCTGAGGCAGCTCAGGCCCCACTTCTCGCTGCCCCCCTCAGCTTCCTCAGGTCACCACCTCACTCCTGAGTCCCCCCAGAATCCAAACTGCTCATCAGCTCAACCACTGATTTGTCCCCTTCATGCACAGCTTAAAACCAGGGCCGAAACCAGCGTTTTTGGGGAGGGGGTGACAGGAGAAGCCACTTTACAGAGGAGTTCACTGCAACAGATGAAAAGATTGGGTGGATATTTTGGTGCAGAAATTTTTGAATTGAGGGAAAAAATAACCAGCAGCCTGTGTAAGGAGCAGGAAACCATTCCCAGAGTAGCTGGCAAGAAGTGTCTGTCGCAGTGAATGTCATTTAATTTCTCTGTGACTGAACAGCAAAGGAAGAATAAAAAAAAAAAATAACATTCCCTACCCAAAACTGCAAAGGAACTGGAGACCCTGGCTGGGCATCCAGCTATAAATCAAGTGCTGCTCAGGCATGAAAGACCTTGCCCAGCCTTTCCCCCCGCTGTTCCCTGGTGCCAGCAGGGATATTTTACCTTCCAACGTCTCGTCGCCATCCGAAATCAGCTCGTCGTCGGAGCAGATGTTGAGGATGTTCACCAGCATCTCGGTGACTGCAAGAGGCACAGACAGCGAGGTCAGAGAGGCCTGGGCATGCAGAGGGGTTTGGAGGACCAGGGGAGGATTTCAAGGTCGTCTGTCCCCTGCAAGTGGGAGCCTAAAGACACTTTTAGGCGCGGGCTGCCGGTACCCGCGGCGGCGCCGGAGCAGACGACACACGTTGCATCTTCTGCCAAGGAGGTGGACGCAGGCCAAGCACATCACAGAGGAACCAGACGTGGGGAAGGAGGTGCCAACATTCCTGCAGAACAGCCTGAGCTCCCTCAAGGTCCCCCCTCCCCATCCTCACCCACGCCACAGCCACCTGGCTCTGAGAAAGGCCGAATTTGGGGAGGGGGGATTCGACCTTTGGTGCCTCAAAGTCGAGAAACCCTTTGGAAGTGGTGAGGGTGAAGCTGAGCCCTGAACATACAAGAATGGGGTGGAATTTAAGCTCATCAGCAGAGGTAAAAATCCTTTTGGTGAAAAGCTGAGGCAAAGTCTTGGTCATATTTTAAGCTGCCTCGCATTCTTCAGAATGAAATAAGCCTTGGATTGAAGTGAATGCTTCCTTTTTGGTGGGCAAGGAGCCAACAGGAATTTAAAATTCTTCTGCTGCAAACCAAGAGAAACATCTCCAAATTCTGAGGTGGGGCTACAGCACCCAAGATCAGCTCCACCAGCAATGCAGAAAGAGCAAGAAAGGAGTGTTTTATTGGTAAAACAGCTGTTTTTGCACAAATTAAATCCAGTCATGAAGACCTCCTTGAGGGTGAACTGCTCTCCTGTGCTACCTGGAGCTGCAACACTCCCCGAGCACTGTGGGACAGGTTTGTGACACTCAGGACACGAGGAGCAGTCACTGGAGTTTGGAACAGAAACCCAAATTTCTCTCTCTTACCCTTTTCCCCTACGAAAGGCAAAGACCATGTGAAGACATCCATGAAGTTTGGAAGCCAGTAGGGGTGAGGGGAACAGTTGAACTGCCTGATGTTCATGACGTTGTTTTCGTATTTCAGTACAGCAGCTGGGGGAGAAAAGGGAAAGAGAATAAATATCCATTTATTCCCACTTACAGAACCCTGGGATGGGCTGGATTTGAAGGGATCTTAAAGAACAGCCAGTATCACCCTTGTCATGGGCAGGGACACCTTCCACTATCCCAGGCTGCTCCAAGCCCCTCCAATCTGGCCTTGGACACTGCCAGGGATTCAGGGGCAGCCACAGCTCCTCTGGGATTTCCATCCCAGCCCCTCACCACCTTCACAGGGAGAAATTCTTCCCCAATATCCCATCCATCCCTGCCCTTTGGCAGTGGGAAGCCAGTCCCTGTGTCCTGTCCCTCCATCCTTTGTCCCAAATCCCTGTCCAGCTCTCCTGGAGCCTCTCCAGTCTCTGGCAGGGGCTCTTAAAGTCTCCCTGGAGCCTTTTTTCCTTTCACCCCCAGCTCTCCCAGCCTGGCTCCCTCTGGAAGTTTTACCAGTGTTAAAAAACCTTCATTATCAACATCTCGTTACTCTCTTGTAGAATCAAGCTACCAGCTCTCCAAAACGAGAAGTTTTAAGCCATCATTTTTTGGTTTACTCAGGTTGGTTCTCAGCTTAGAACAGTGAAGCTCAAACAGAGCCCAGATATGAAGTGAGGGGTGAAAAACCCCACAGCTGGAGAAAATCCCACCAGGATCCCCATGGTTTGGGGGCAGAGGGAAGGGGAAAGCTTTCCTACACCATCAGCTTCTGTGGGATGGCAGCATCCATCAAAAGGGCTCCATTCTCCTGTGGCTGGGAATGAAAGCTTTATTCCAGGCCTTGTGACTCCACAGTTAATTGCCACAGTAACACATTAAGTCAACCACTTCAGCTCAGCACACAAAGCTCTCTTTCATTCCAGGCACAAGAATGCGACTGGAGGAGAGGGTTTTGCATCAAAAAGAGTGTATTTTTTGTATCAAAACCAGCGTGGTGGCAGCTGGAGAAGGGCAGGGATTGTCCCTCTGTGCTGGGCACTGCGGAGGTGCCTCGAGGGCTGTGTCCAGCTCTGGTCCCCACTGAGACATGGAGGGCTGGAGTGAATCCAGGGCAGGGAACGGAGCTGGGAAAGGGTCAGGAGCACCAGGAGAGGCTGAGGGAGCTGGGAAGGGGCTGGAGAATTCCTGAGGGAGCTGGGAAGGGGCTGGAGAATCCCTGAGGGAGCTGGGAAGGGGCTGGAGAATTCCTGAGGGAGCTGGTAAGGGGCTGAGCCTGGAGAAAAGGGGGATCAGGGGGGACCTTGTGGCTCTGCACAGCTCCTGCCAGGAGGGGACAGCCGGGGGGTCGGGCTCTGCTCCAGGAACAGGGACAGGAGCAGAGGGAACGGCCTCAGGCTGGGCCAGGGCAGGCTCAGGGTGGAACCAGCAGGAATTTCCCCATGGAAAGGGAGCTCAGGCCTTGGGACTGCCCAGGGAGGGTTGGATCCCCATCCTGGAGGTGACACTGAGTGACAAGGTGGGGATCGGGCACAGGTTGGGTGTTGGAGCTCTTTTCCAATTAAATTATCCTGTGATTTTGAGAGAGCAGAGTGGGAGAGGGATTTCCTGACCCTACCCAAGAGCAGCAGAGCCCTGGTCTTACCCTTGTTGTTATAGACATCTAAGTAATTTGGTGCAGAGAAGATTGTGATTAACGAGGGAAAGCCCGTGGTCTGGCTCTTCCTGTACATTCGGTACCTGCAAAACAAAAACAGGGCACGAGTTAAACCTGGCCTAGCCCAGCCCAAACCCTGCCCAGCCCCTGGGCTGCACAGAGTTAAACCTGGCCTGGCCCAGCCCAAACCCTGCCCAGAATCGAGCTAAACCTGGCCCAGCCCAAACCCTGGGCTGCAGCATTTACTCAGCATCGAGCTAAACCTAGCCTAGCTCAGCCCAAAACCTGCCCAGTCCCTGGGCTGCAGCATTTACTCAGCATCGAATTAAACCTGGCCTGGCCCAGCCCAAATCCTGCCCAGCATCGAGTTAAACCTGGCCTAGCCCAGCCCAAACCCTGCTCAGCACAGAGTTAAACCTGGCCTAGCCCAGCCCAAACCCTGCCCAGCATCGAGTTAAACCTGGCCTAGCCCAGCCCAAACCCTGCCCAGCCCCTGGGCTGCAGCATTTACTCAGAATAGAGTTAAACCTGGCCTAGCCCAGCCCAAACCCTGCCCAGCATCACTTACCCAGCATCGAGTTAAACCTGGCCTAGCCCAGCCCAAACCCTGCCCAGCCCCTGGGCTGCACAGAGTTAAACCTGGCCTGGCCCAGCCCAAACCCTGCCCAGCATCACTTACCCAGCATTGAATTAAACCTGGCCTAGCCCAGCCCAAACCCTGTCCAGCATTGAGTTAAACCTAGCCTAGCCCAGCCCAAATCCTGCCCAGCATCGAGTTAAACCTGGCCTAGCCCAGCCCAAACCCTGCCAGCATCACTTACCCAGCATCGAGTTAAACCTGGCCTAGCCCAGTCCAAACCCTGCCCAGCATCACTTACCCAGCATCGAGTTAAACCTGGCCTGGCCCAGCCCAAATCCTGCCCAGCATCGAGTTAAACCTGGCCTAGCCCAGCCCAAACCCTGCCAGCATCACTTACCCAGCATCGAGTTAAACCTGGCCTAGCCCAGTCCAAACCCTGCCCAGCATCACTTACCCAGCATCGAGTTAAACCTGGCCTGGCCCAGCCCAAATCCTGCCCAGCATCGAGTTAAACCTGGCCTGGCCAGCCCAAACCCTGTCCAGCATCGAGTTAAACCTGGCCTAGCCCAGCCCAAACCCTGCCCAGCATTGAGTTAAACCTGGCCTAGCCCAGCCCAGACCCTGCCCAGCCCCTGGGCTGCAGCACTTACCCAGCGTCCTGGGCTTCGTGAGCTCGGATTACGGATAACAAACTATTGTTCTGCAAAAATTCACACACTGCAGGATAACTGGAAAACAAAAAAGGGAGGAGAACTCAGCTGGGAGCAAAGGAGAGCACAGAGCTCGGGTGGTCTTGGTTTCAGGGAGCAGCCACTTGTAGAAAACAGCCAGTTTTTGTCCAGCACCCCAAAATATGTTTTATTCAAAAATTATTCGAATTATATATTTTTATTCAAAAGTTAATTGCAAAGGTTCTGTTAAACCCTCCCTATAAGCAGACTGTCAGCACAAATCCTTCTTTTTTTAGCAAGGAAAGATTATTTCTTAGAGATCCAGAAAAACCACTCACAGGGCCAGTCCAAAGAAGCATCTCTGCTGCTTGAGACCCCAGTTCTACAAAGTAACTTATTCAAAGCCAGCTCAAAATTCAAATTTATTCAACAACAGCTCAATATTCAAAGACAACTCAATTATTCAAACTTATCCAAAGACAGCTCAATATCCAGAGAAGCAAAAAACAAACAATTTGTGCATTGGAGCCAAGTGAGGAGAATTTCACGTAGACTGCAAAGCCCCAGAGTGGCCTGAAAAGTGATTTTAGTGTGAGGGGAGAGA
The DNA here is from genome assembly GCF_048771995.1 of Taeniopygia guttata. NCBI lineage: Eukaryota > Metazoa > Chordata > Aves > Passeriformes > Estrildidae > Taeniopygia > Taeniopygia guttata. Next base: position 2,062,360 of record NC_133047.1, on the reverse strand, counting down.
AATGCCCCCTGAAACAGCCCTCACCTGTAGAAATAGGAGCAGCCTCGGACAGTGTTGTGGGCAAAATGCTCCAGGGTTTTCTCGTTGCCGTAATCCTCCGAGGGATCCGACCACAGCAGGTCACACATGGGACCAAAGGCTGGAGGCTCCTTAAACCTGTCTAACTGGAGAGGGGACACAACATCAGCAGGAGGAATGTTTTCAAAGGTTTTCATTTTACATTTATGTGTGTGCTTTTCCATTTTTTTTTCTTTTATAGTAGTAGCAGCTTAATAAAAGTTTTTTTTCCCCTTGTTATTAAGTTTCAGCCTCTTTGCTCTGTTCCCATCGCATTTCACAGCATTCAACTGAGAGGTTGCATTTTCATAAGGGCTCTAGCATTGTGCCAGTGTCAAACCACGACAGATTCCTGTTGGAATCTGAGGTATTGACGATTCTGAGATTGTAGAAAGTCTCTGTCAGCCTCGCTGCCGAAGAAGAAGCCATAACTCGTCTGTGCTGGTTTCAAGGGTGTTTATTCTGTTTATCTCTAACATGTTCTGCTGCCCTGCCGCAGCTCTGTCCTGCAGGGCAGCGTGTGGGGCTCTGCCCTCAGTGGGATGGTACAAACATTAAATACCACAAACTACCTGTGCTGGATTTACAATATATTTAATATATATATATTTAAATATATTTAATATATTACAATAACGTGCCAATATCTGTCATCTACATTGAACAGTGTATGCCCAACCTAAACCCAGTCCCAAGTTTATGGTATATAATGTTACAAACATTATATGTGGTGCATAATGTTACGAACATTATATACCACAAACTATGTGTGCTACATTTACAATAATGTGCAAATGTAACATCCCTCAGTGGGATGTTACAAACATTATATACCAGAAATTACGTGTGCTGTATTTACAATGTATTTTATATATATATTTAAATATATATATTTAAATCTATTTAATATATTACAATAACGTGCCAATATCTGTCACCTACGTTGAACAGTGTGTCACCAACCTAAACCCAGTCCCCAGTTTCTGTTATATAATGTTACAAACATAAATATATATATATATATATACACCAGAAACTACCTGTTTGTACTATTGGCACTACAATAACGGGCCAATATCTGTCACCTACGTTGGACAGTGTGTCCCCAGCCTGAACCAACAGAAAAATGCCAACACCACAGTGAAACATGGAGGGCATGAAGAAGGAGAAAAAGGACAAGACACACCCAATTTCCTCCATCTTGTCCCCTTTGGACCCCTTATCTAGAATCCTAAAATTTTACTTTTGCACCCATGCCACACTTAATTATTGCTTATATCAAACACTCAGAGCTGGTAATTCATCCTGTAAGATTGAAAACTCTTTTCCATGGGCAGAGATCACAGACAGTGTCTGTGGGGGCTCTGTCCAGGGGGGTTCCTGAGCCCTGCCAGGGTCCCAGGGCAGCCAGAGGGATTCCCTGGATTCCCACAGACTCCCACCCTTTCCAGCCCCAGACGGAGGTGGGAGAGAAGGGAAAAGCTTCTGGAGCTGACTTACTTTCCTAATGTCATCTAGACAGGTGATTTCTGGAGACAGGCCCCCGTGGACACACAGGAATTGCTGGTTGAGGAGGGCAGCCAGGGGAAGACAGTCGAAGGTGTCCATGCACGCGTCGTACACGCGCTCCGAGTACTTGATTCGACCTGCGAGGGAGGAATCCAAAATCCAACCGAGCTCTGATCGCCCCGAGGGCGGATCAATAAACTCCAGGAACCCAGTTCCTAAAGGAAGCTCAAAATCAAAATGGCTCACAAATCAAACCTGGCAGCTGTTAGTGAAAAATACTGATTTAGAATGGAACTGCACCCGTGTATTCCTGAAAATACTGATTTAGACTCAAACCCATCTTTTAACTGAAAAAAACTATCTGAAAGGTAAATGATCCTCCCCAGTGCAAAGAGGGAGGAGCAAATCCTTCCCCCATTCCCAGCTCCAGCCACTGATCCCAGCTGCACAGTCTGGAGCTGGAAGGCTTTTGGCACTGATTACATGCTGCTGGGCCTGGAAGTCAGGGAGGGGAGGATGTGTGTGCCTGGCTCATCAGGGGAGAAGTGTTCCCATTCCTTCCATCCACGCTCAGTCTTTGAAACCAAAAGGCCACATTTGGTGCTTAGCAGAACTTAAAGATTTGGGGTTTGGGGTGTTTTTTATAGCAGAAGAGCAGGAAAACAAGACAACAGGTTTTTTTACAGCTCTGATGCCACTCAGAGGCACAAAAGTTGAAGCCCACGCCTTCTCACAACACCTTTTTTTTAAAAAAATATATTTTAAAATGTATTATTTAAATGGATTCAACTCCTTCTCCCACTGCTGATACTTACATTCCTGCTTGAAGGTGAAGTATTCTGTGAGGTGCCTGCACTCGTGGTTCCCTCGAAGGAGGAACAACGTTTTGGGATGATTTATCTTTAAACTCCATAAATACAGCACGCACTGCAAGAGAGACAAACAGGGGATGTCATAAAATCCTTTCCCAGGGCACTCATCAGCCTGAGGCTGCACTAAGAGGTTCTGGGAAGACTCCCAGAGTGGAACCCAGCTCCATAATGGGCAGTGGATCTTCTCCTGGCCAAGCGGGGCAAAGCCACCGGGATTTCTCTATATTAGGGCTGACTTGGAGAAGTGACAAATGAGGTCGTGGCCAACAGAAAGCAGCTCGGGGCTGGGTGGGGGCAGCTTTGCTTCCAGCACAAACCAAAAGGAAAAAAAAAACCCTTTTTGCAGAGCAGCAAAGCAGAACCAGCTGTTTGCTCCAGATGTTCCACTGGGATGGAGACCAGCGAGAGGAGCAGGCAGACGTTCGTCCACAAAACACCCGGAAAATTCAACTTCATCTTCCCCACTGATTTCCCCCCTCCCTGTTTTTTCTGCTTACGCTACAGTCATGTGAAACTCGAGCTCAAAACAGGAAAAGCTGAGCCCAAAAAACAAGCTTAGCTTAGCAAAGCTCTCTGGCTTTGAAAAGGGCTTTCCACATCCCCTCTGCGAGCGGCAACACCTGCAACAGCAGCGCCTTTGATGAGGCACAGACCCAAGCCAGGCTGGAACGGGGGTTTGTAGCAGAAATATTTCATGCTGGCTTCCCAAAAAAAGCCTGAGGGAAGGGCTGGGAGGCAGGGAGGGCTCACTGAGCCCGGTGTGAGGAAATGTTATCACATTTCCCTCCTTGCTGTGGAGCGCTGGAAGGACAATCCATAACCCAGCAAGCTCCAGAGCTGGATTAAAATCTCTAAGAGGAGCTTACCCTGGAGGCTGACAGGCTGCAGGACACGCCTGGGAAACAGGAGGCACCACCAAGTCTGTTTTACACCCTCCAAAATTCCCAATCTGGGGCACAGATCCCCGGGAACCAGCTGGAAACAGAACCCAAATGAACCCATTCCCAGTTGGTTCCCAGCACGGCCAGCTTACATCTGGTGGTGTTCCAGCACTGAACCTGCAAGGTAAGCTCTGCATGAACCATCCCAGCTGATCCCAAAAACCCCAAGGAGCTGTAAAGCCACGCCTGTGTCTCACTTGGAATTCAACCCCACATTAACAAGTTGATTAATTGGGAATTCCAAAAGAGAACGGGGCCAAGGCCAGTAGCAGAACCATGTTTTATTGCATCTGTTACCAGGAGGAATGCTCCCAACAAAACCATTTATAATTATTCTGGGATTTCAAGCTTTAACCTCCCTGTGTTTGCAAGAGAAATGTCAATTTTCTGGGCTGGCAGGAGAACTTTGAGGTTGCTATAAATGAACCAAATGACTTGGGAGGAAGAAGCAGCCCTGGCATCAAAGCAAGGCAGAGATACAGCATCAACAGGGGAAGGTTTGGGATGTAAGGAGGGTTGGCAGCCTGCAGAAGAGAGATTTTAAAACACATTTGAAGGGGCTGAAAGCGAAGTGGGGTTGAATCTGGTGTCACAATTTGTCTTGGACATGCCAGGGATGTGGAGAGGCCGTTCCCTGCGGCTGGAGGCACTTCCCAAGGATGTGGGGACTGCCAGGTACCAGGAGGACATGGAGTAAAGGACATTGAAGAGTCCTCGAGGGCTCCAGAGGGGCTGCAATGAGGAATGAGGGAATTTCTACACTTGCATGCCTCGGATGCTTCCTGGTGTGTTTTGCAGGGATCCCTTTCCCAGCCTTTCCCAGGAATTGATTCCTGCCTGTTTGCAACGGCCAAGGAGCAAATCCAGGCAGTCACAGCTTTTTGGGTTTAAATAATCTTAAATAATCTCCTTCTCTCCTTATTCTGCCTCTTGCTATGAAGCCTAAAGCCAAGGGTTTGATCCACTTGGAAAGGGAAAGCTCAGCAGGACACAGAGAGGGAATTCCAAGAGAAATTTGGTCTTGCAACACCAAAAATGCAAGAGGGGCTGGTGCCAAACCTGCCCCCACCACGACCTCTCGCCATTCCCAAAACCTGGCATTTGTAATGAAGCCTGCCAGAGTGGGAACAGAGGAAAAACTCCCAAATCCAGCCCACAAATCCACCTTCACCCCCACTTTACAGGGCTGACTGGATCTCCTTAATATTATTCTGGATAAAAAGTGCATTAAATCAAGATTAACGTATAATTCCATAATTAGACAGCAATCACATGTCCCATCATAATTGGATTGGCAGAACTGGCCTGGGAAAGGTGCATACCATTATCACACCACTTTTCCTGATAAATTTCCTCTTTCCATGGATTCTGTTCCTGATCATAACAATTCACTTTCTAATTTAACAAAATCATTCTATTCACTGTACTCCAGCTTCGTGGGCCGGGATGATCCTTCCCTACCACCAGCACAGACCCCTCTTGTGCCATTCTGGAATTTGGGACTAAAAGGTGAACAAAAGGAGCATTTTTCCCACTGGGAATCCTTCAGCAGAGCTCTGCCTCATCAGCATCTCCCAATGCGGGGAGTTCATCCCGATTTTTGTGCTGCCTGTCAGCCCTGCACTCTGGAGCTGGGATCTGTGGCCAGCCAGTTTCACTGTCACAGTGAGTTTGGGACAGCAAAGCCTCCCCAGAGTCCCCTTCCAGCAGTTTGGGACAGCAAAGCCTCCCCAGAGTCCCCTTCCAGCAGTTTGGGACAGCAAAGCCTCCCTAGAGTCCCCTTCCAGCAGCATTCCAGCTTTCACACAGTTCTCCCTCTCCACTCCCAATTCTTTTCTCTAAAAAAAAAAAGAAAAAAACCCAAACCATCAACCAATCCACTCTCTGTGGCCTCATTATACTGGGAATTCATGTATTTAAATGAGAATTTCCCTCAGCCAGAGGCACAGCAAGAATTTGTTGAATGATTTGTTGCCGACATCCAGCTGAGCTGATGAGCTCTCAGGCTGGGGAGGGGCTGGGGTTTGAGAGGTTTTGTCTGAGCCACAAATTCCTCCCTGTACCTGGACAGCCAAACACCTGGAGCCACAGGGAACACCTGGAAGGGAAATCTGGCCCTTACACCTCCTTGGCCCCCACTCTGGCATGGTTTCCTGCAATTAAACCATCCCCTCCTGTTTCATTCTGTTTAAAGGTCACGGTTATGGAATCGTGGAATATCCTGAGCTGGAGGAACCCACAGGGATTCCAGGGCCTGGCTCTGCCCAGGACAGCCCCAGTGCTGGGAGCATCTCATCTCATCGCCAGGCTGCTGCTGCTGCTGCTCCCCACCTTCCCAGAGGTCACAGCACAGGGAAAACCTGGATGCTTTTCCACCTGGGTTACTCCAAACCTGCTGCTGTTTTACTATAAAAAGCAGATTTTGCACGCCCAGCTGGGAATCTCTCCCAGCACAGTGGAAGGGGGAGGCACATGGGAATGAAAACTTCCAGATTCTGCCTTATCCTGATCTTTGGAGTGTTTGCTGTGCCCATCAAAGCCCACCCCGAGCTGTGGGATCAGATCTCCAGGGGCAGTAGGTGGAAGGGAGAGGCACATGGGAATGAAAACTTCCAGATTCTGCTTTATCCTGATCTTTGGAGTGTGTTTGTTGTGCCCATCAAAGCCCACCCCGAGCTGTGGGATCAGAGGATTCTCCAGGGGGAATCCATGGCATCCTGCTGCAGCACGGGGGAAAGGGAAGGAGGAGAGGAAAAAGCAGCAGGAAATAAAAGATAAAACGTATTTTTTGCCACAGCTCAGTTCTCCAAGGGCATACATCGTTTTGGAATTCTTCCATATTATCACAGGCACAGAGGACAAGGGGGGCTTGAACAAGAAGGGGATTTAGATGGGATATTGAGAAGAATTCCTTCCCTGCGAGGATGGGGGTGGCACAGGTTACCCAGAGGAGCTGGGAGAAACTTCCTCATCCCTGGAAGTGTCCAAGGCCAGGCTGGACAGGGCTTGGAGCAAGCTGGGATAGTGGAAGGTGTCCCTGCCCAGGGCAGAGGGTGGAACAGGATGGGTTTTAAGGTTCTTTCCAACCCCAACCATTCCACGATTCTGTGACAATCCCAACATGGAGAGATCAGGGCGCTGATCCACAGCTCTTCTGGAGATCTGAGAGTAAAATCTCCATGTCAGATCAATCCTGGGCTAAGAGCAGAGAGTGGGAGCAGCACTTTTCCACCCTGGATCTACACAATCCATAAACAGACACAGGGCCCAACACCTCTCACTTGAAGGCTCAAAAAAAAAAAAAAAAATCTGAAAAGAATTCACCTTTTCTTCCAGAAGGAGCTGCTGTTCTGGAATGTAATCCCTTTTCCAGGTGAACACTGCTGAGCAATCCGGAGGAGCAGTGGGATGTGTTCTTCCCCTTCCTCCCTGGGGGGCTCCTCCTGCCAGCACCACCCCAAATCCCCAAATCCCCAAATCCCACCAGCCCCAGCCCCACCTCTGCCTCATCCGGAAGCTGCTCCGCATCACACCTTGGCTCCCTGTCAGGATTCCAGAGCCTGGGGCTGGAAGGGAGCCAGGGGCTGCTGGAGCTCAAGCTGTCAGCCCTGCTCTCCCTAAATCCTCTGCAGAATCCTTCAAAGAACCCCTTGCACTCATCCCTGACAGCTCCTCCCTAAAAATTTTCACTGGGGAAGTGTGGGTCTCGATTCAGTCAAAGAAAGAAACTGAGAGTTTCTAGCCAGGCAAAAAGCCTGGGAAAGAGCTAAATAAGAATGTAAATAATTCTTTATCTCTCTTGTTTTTCACATTTTTTATAGTTAAGTTCTATCACTGTGTGTCAAGCACTTTGCACCAATGGTGTGGGTTGTTTGCACTTCAGAACCAATGGATTTGGTCCTCACGGAGCTCTGTATAAAAGAGTGGTGTATTTTGAATAAACCAGAGTTTTACTCTCACAGCCTTCTGAGTCAAGTCTATTCACTCCCATCCTGCCTCGACAGCGACAGGGAAGATTCCTCAGCTGCTCCTGCAGCCTCTTTTTTCCCAGGAGAAATCGCTCCCTCTGTTATTCCAGCTGATTTCTGCCACACTTCACGCCCCTATTCCCCCCAAAAACTTTTCCTTAGGTTGCTTCCAACTGGGATCAGCGCTCCACTTCCACCCGGGCCTGCCTCTGTGAATCCAGATGGCCGCAATCCCTTGGGATTTGTGGCATTTGCTAATTGTCCCTTCCTGTCCCATCCCAGCTCTCCACGGGGCTCCACTCAATCCTTTGTCCTCCCAATTCCGTGGGCTTGGGATGCCAGGGAGCTGCAAAGGTGACCCCTGCTCCTCTCTCCCGACCCCATTCCAGGGTTTTCAGAGGGACGTGGCCCTTTCTCCTCCTGCTCCATCCCGAATCCTGCAGCTTTTCCAATGTTTTAAATGTTGGGATCCTGTTGCCTGCAACAGCACCATCGGCTGTCCCTCTTCTGTCCCCGAGGGACAGCTCCAAGTGACATTAAAACCCCCCCAGCAGGCAGAGGTTTGGCCTTAATCCCATCTCTGCCACTTCACCCTCGCTGCTCGAGGATCCAAAGGTTGGGACATCATTTTCCTGCCCAAAAATCGCACAGTGAGTTACCTCCATGCCATGCAGAACTCCCCTGCAGGGTAAATCCAGCATGAGAGAGCTGGGCTTGGGGTTCGGGCTGATTCCGAGCTGGATTTGAACTCGTCCTGGGCTGTATTTAACTGATTTTGAGCTGGTTTTAACTGATTTTAGCTGCATTTGAACTCATTCTGTTTACTGATTTTGAGCTGCATTTTACTGATTCTGAGGTGTATTTTATTGAGCTACATTTGAACTTATTCTAAATTGAATTTTACTGATTCTGAGATGAATTTGAACTCATTCTGGGCTGTATTTAACTGATTTTGAGCTGGTTTTAACTGATTTTAGCTGCATTTTACTGAGTTGCATTTGAACTGATTCTGAATTGAATTTTACTAATTCTGTGCTGCGTTTAACTGATTTTGAGTTGCATTTTAACTATTCTGAGCAATATTAAACTGATTTGGGGCTGTATTTAGCTGATTCTGAGTTGCACTTAATTGATTCTGAGCTGCATTTTTACTGATTATGAATTGAATTTTACTGATTCTGAGCTGGTTTTAACTGATTTTAGCTGCATTTTACTGAGTTGCATTTGAACTCATTCTGATTACTGATTTTGAGCTGCATTTTACTGATTCTGAGGTGTATTTTATTGAGCTACATTTGAACTTATTCTGAATTGAATTTTACTGATTCTGAGCTGCATTTTACTGATTCTGAGCTGCATTTTTCTGATTCTGAGCTGAATTTGAACTGATTCTGAGCTGGTTTTAACTGATTTTAGCTGCATTTTACTGAGCTGCATTTGAACTGATTCTGTATTGAACTTTACTGATTCTGAATTGAATTTTACTGATTCTGAGCCACATTTTTCTGACTCTGAGCTGCATTTTTCTGACTCTGAGCTGCATTTTTCTGACTCTGAGCTGCATTTGAACTGATTCCGAGCTGCATTTGAACTGAGGTTCAACACTTTGGGTTCCTTTAGCCCCAGCACCCCCAAGCTCCACTCCCTCGGTCACCTCTATACTGAAGTAGCCTCTGTCCACGTAGTCCCCCAGGAAGAGGTAGCGGGTGTTATTGGGTGATCCTCCCACTTCAAACAGCTTCATCAGGTCAAAGAACTGCCCGTGGATGTCACCACACACTGGGGGAGGAAGAACAACGCAAAAGAGGGACAGAATTACCACGCTAAGAAAAGCAAGGTCACGACAGCAGCAGCGAGGAGCAGAGCAGAGAGGGCAAAACCCTCTGTCCTGAGAGCTCAGCAGAGTTAAAAAACCTTGTGGGTGGGAGGGAAAAAAACCACAACAAAACCTTCTGGGGTTATCCAGGTTGTTATTCAGGATTCCTGACCTGTGATTGGAGCCTCCACCTCGATCATGGTCTTCTCGTGCCTCAGGATGGCGGCGCCGTCGTTGATGATTTTCAGCGCCGCGTCCTCCTCCAGCCGCCCTTCCTTCACCAAGTGGCTCTTGAGGACGTCGAGCCTGGGTTTCCCATCCTCAAACACCTCCTTCAGAGTGAGCCTCTGCGTGGGAGGGAATGGGACAGCTGGAAAGGCAAGGGAAGGGAAGGAGTCAGCAACTCGGAGCTGCTCGGGGGAGAGGGAATGGCAGGATTTGCTTCCGAGCCTGGAGCTGACACCCAGGAATGGAATTCCCACCGAAATGATGCTCCCAAATAGCGAGAGGAGAGCTGAGCTGCCAGAGCTGCTGGATTCACCCCTCAGCTTGGTTAAAATCCCTCTTGGTGCAGCCTAAAGGCCGCCTGTACCTGTCTAGAGCTGCCTCCCAATCCCGAGGGGACAGTCGGTGCTGGAAGCTAGAACAGATTCCATGGAAAATCAGCAAAACCAGGAAAAGCAGGAACCAGCCAGCCAGGTAGGAGGAACAACATGTAAACTTTTTCCTTATCAGGAAAGCATATGCCCCTAAAAAGCACAATTTGCTCTTCTTCACCCCAATACCTCAAAAAGCTTCACCCCCAAAAAGCACAATTTGCTCCCTCTGCCCCTAAAAAGCAGAATTTGCTCTTCTTCGCCCCAATACCTCAAAAAGCTTCACCCCCAAAAAGCAGAATTTGCTCCTCTCCGCCCCCAAAAAGCACAATTTGCTCCTCTCTGCCCCTAAAAAGCACAATTTGCTCTTCTTCACCCCAAAACCTCAAAAAGCTTCACCCCAAAAAGCACAATTTACTCCTCTCTGCCCCTAAAAAGCACAATTTGCTCCTCTTCACCCCAATACCTCAAGAAGCTTCACCCCCAAAAAGCAGAATTTGCTCCTCTCTGCCCCCAAAAAGCACAATTTGCCCCTCTCTGCCCCTAAAAAGCACAATTTGCTCTTCTTCACCCCAAAACCTCAAAAAGCTTCACCCCAAAAAGAAGAATTTGCTCATCTCTGCCCCAATACCCAAAAACTTCACTCCAAGCTTAGAATTTGGAAATCTTGATGGAATCCAATATTTAAGGTAAGTTAAGGCCTCAGCTATTTGCAGCATGTTCCTTAGTTTTTAACTCTGGATGGACAACACCCCATCAAAACCTGCTACTATTGTTATTATTATTATTATTTATTATTATTATTTATTTTTATTATTATTAATAATTATTATTAATGTTGTTATTATTATTATTACTATTATTATCATCATCATCATTTCATGATAGGGAATAGGATGGTGTGGAAGAAGATGACCTCCAACAGAAATGAAGCAAAAAAAAAAAAAAAGCAGAACAAAAATCAGAGTTTTCAGTAAAAATCTGAATTCCTCATTTCCCTTCTCCCAGGCCTGGCTAATTTAAAAAAGATGGGAGCATGCATGACCCTGGTGTGATATTTAATGGCTGCACAGTGTCTTGAATTAAAATTAATTCCAGGAAGGAGGGCTGGATGTTTGGGAAGGACTGGGAATAAAACTCTGTGCAACAGCCCCAAGTGCATGGCCTGGCTGCCAGCAACTCCTGTGATCCATGGAGTGATGGGAATCTTATCCCAGGGATCTTCTCAGATCCCCCATTTCCTCCCAAAATCAGAAAAAGCAGGATTTCCTCACCCTCTGGGCTCAGCATCCCCCGGCCATGCCAGGGTCAGAACGAGTCCAGCTGCAGCTGGGATGAGGAGGAGATGCTGGGATGGGGTTTCCTTTGGGGTGCTGCACCCAGATCGAAAAAAAAAGCCTCAAATCCCAATGCAGATCCCACAGGGAGCTGGCACCACCCTCCCAGCCTCGGGGACAAGGCACAAACCTGCCCCAAAAAGCGCTGGAAGTTCTGCAGTCTGTAGGGATGCGGGCAGCTGGACAGAGCATCTCACCCTTACCGCGTATCTCACAAAATATCCCAAAATCTGGAACGTAGCAGGACTTTCACGGGGATTTTAGGGGTGGTGGTGCCAGTCTGTGTCTGAGTAAGCACCTCCAAAAGCCTCTGTGAGCAAGGAACCCACCCAGTGCATCGTGAACCATCTTTCCATCGTTCTGCTTCTCCTGGGAGCGTGTGGTGGTGTGAGCCAGGGAAATAAAAACCATTCACCTCCAATCCCCCAGCACAGCACTCCAGGCACTGCCAACACCTCTGGAGCCACACCGAGGAGCTGAGAAGCCCCAGAAATGGGGTTGGAGAGCTCAGCAAAGATGGGATGTGACCCCCAGGACAGAGAGATCCAAGGGAAGCTCCTGGCTCTGCCTTTTCCTGGTAAGCAAAGTTATGCAAGATCAAATCTGAGGCTCCAGCCAAGAACTTTTATGTAAGTTCCCTCCTTGGCTTTGCACAGCTCCACTCCCACGAGGAGCTGGGCACGACCAGGAACCGGCTCCTCCTTGGCTCTGCCAGGGTTTCAGCCACCCCACTTTAATTAAATATTTTAATTTGATCCTTATCCATGCTCCTTTCTCTTGGACAGGAGGAAGAGGATGCTCCTGCAGCCAGGCTGGGCTCTCCAACAGCAGGAACAGCCCTCAGAGCAAACTGACCTGGAATTTTGTACCTCCAGGGTATTGAGAAGGGTGGAGAGACTCACCCAGTTCCTGCTCATATCTGCAAAATGAGGAGATAACTCCTTATCTCACCAAAAAAAAAAAAAAAAAAACAACAAACCAGAATAGTCAAATGGCTTAGGATTATTATTATTATTATTATTATTATTATTATTATTATTATTATTATTACTATTATTATTACCTTCCACTACCCCAGGTTGCTCCAAGCCCTGTCCAGCTTTCCAGGGACACTTCCAGGGATCCAGAGCAGCCACAGCTTCTCTGGGAATCCCATCCCAGCCCCTCCCCACCCTCACAGAGAAGAATTCCTTCTCCCATTCCACCCTAAATTTCCCATCTTTTAGCTCAAATCCCTTGCTCCCCATGGTTGGTCCTGGAACACCCAGGCAGCACAGACACAGTGGGTTAAGCTCGTCCTCACAGCCAGCTCGCAAATAATTAATGAAAATTATGGATAAACCACTCAAAACATTCCAAGAATTAAACCCTGTGACCTCTGTGCCACCTTCCCTCCGCACACAAACCCGAGTGTTGCACCCAGCCTTGTTTGAACAGTGAAATCCGCAGGTTTTTGGGGTTTAGAATTCTACAAAGGGCATCCAAACCCACCGCCAGGAAAAGGCAATTCCTGCTCCAGCAACAGGACACGTGCTGAGGAACAATCCACATCAAAAGGACACAAAAGCAAGCAAAGTCTGAGGTGTGAAATGGATTAAAAGGTCGGGTGAACCCAAGGGAAAATGAAAAGGAAATTAAAAGGAAAATCCAAGGGATCTCTTTGCTGGACTCCAGGGCAAAATTCCACTTCCCACCAAATCAACATGGATTTTATTTGCCAGGCCAGAGCAAGGGGGTATTTGCAACACTCTGAGTGGACATGGATAGTTAAGGATGGGAGAATTTGGGAAAAAGCTGCTTTTCCACCACCAGCAGTACTCATCCCTCAGTGCCAGATGAAAATCCCACAGGAAAATATCCCATTCCTCCCTACCTCTGTCCTTAAAATGCACTTAAAATTCAGTTCCATCAGGGCTGCCCCGTCCCCACCTCCAGAAGAGAAAACAGTGATCCACAAATGATTGTTTATAAATCCCAGAGTCCCTTGGATGGCTGGACGGAGCAGCTGAGGCGGATTCATTACTGAAAAAGGAGCAGCAGCTCCGTGCCTGGAGAGGCAGCGCTGGCCAAACGCTGCTCCCGGGGTCTGCAGGAAAAGGGATCCCCTCAATCCCCCCCAAAAAAATCCCCCAGGATTGGAAATTCAGAAAATCAAACTCCAGAGAGGTTTCCCTGCAGCTCCCCATGCAAATCTGAGAGTGGATCCAAGCGAAGCCCCTTCCCTGCTTGCTCCTCAGCGCACAGCAGATGGTGAGAGGTGCACTTTGCAGCAAAAAAACCCAAAAAAACACCACATTTTGGGGTAAAACCGAGGATTTGGACACTGAGGAAGCCAGATGGGCTGGCAAAGGCAGAAACATTCCCAGGGAAAGTCCACCAGGAGCCACCCAAAGCCCTGTGAAAGGGAGAAGCAGCTGCCTCCAGGGCTGAGCTGGGCACAGCACGAGCAGCAGGGCAGGGATTTTTTATCCTCTTTCCCAATTTCCAAACAGCCCAATGTTATTTTTATCCCATATTTTATTCCCATTCACACCTAACCTACATTCATCTATTCAAAGTTGAGTCCAGGGCTCACACAGAGCCGGCTCGGAGGGAATAATGTGGAGAAATCCAGCACAGAAATGCCTCAGAAATGGCTTTTTTTTGCTGGGAAAAAGGTGGATTTTCAGCTTTCGGAGTCATTAACGGGGAACAAACCCTTGGAGGCAGGGGATGGATGTCACTGTCACCCCAGCAGTGCTGCACCCACCCTGCTTTTCCTGCTGCTCCATCCCAGACCCAGGCCAAAAAGGACAGGCTGGATTTCAGCAGCTGGGTGATGCTGGAATGCCAGAATTATCCAGCTTGGAAAAGCCCCCCAAGGTCATCAATTCCAATCTGTGACCAATCCCCAGCTCACAGCACTGAGTGCCAGGCCCAGGCATTCCTTGGAAACCTCCAGGGATGGGAATTCCACCACCTCCCAAGCCCGACCATCCTATTTATCAGCAACCACCCCATTTTCTGTGGAATATTCTTTCTTCTTCCCAAAATGATTAAACCACGTGAATTTTTGGTCATTAAACACAAAAATGCTTTGCTTTAAGAATCCCCATCCTGGCTTCTGGGAGGTTTTTTCTTCCCTGAGGTGCCCTGATATGAGAACCTGCAGAACCAGGTGTGTGTTTGTGCTCGATATCCTGATTTTTCCAAGCTGGGATCAAGCCCTGACAAATAACCTGTGTCATTTTCCAGGGCTGGCAAAGGCAGCCTGACCCTGCCATGGCACAGAACTGTTCGTTCCAGCTGCAGGAACTTTGTGGGAAAAAAAAAATGGAGCGTCATCACCCCCCACCTGAGGAAATAATTAACTTCTCCCTTATTAAAATAAACATTAATGTCAAAGAAAAATCACCAAATAAAGTAAACACCTTCTTGTATAAAAGCAGCAAGAGCCAGGAATTACTATTATTATATTATTATTGCCATTTCCATCTGGTTTCCCCCAAATTTTTACATGTTCAAATCCTTTTTTGCTCTGGGTAAGGAACCTCCAGGTTTCAGAAGCTCCAGAGAGTCCCAAATAGAGGGGAAATAAAAAAATTCCAGAGTTCTGCTTCTCAGCCCTGGAAGTGCTGCAGGAAGAGCAGGAGATTTGGGGTTATCTGAATTCCTTTGGAACAGCAGCTCCTTTGGATGGCTGGAGTTTGTAACGCCCCAATTTTATCCAGAACTCCTCGGAGCTGAATCCGACCTCCCAGTGCGCTTCTGGTTTGGAGAGCTGGCTCTGATCCTCACCTGGGGGCACGGATTCCTTTTTGTAGGGCAACCAGAATTATCTCCTCACAATAACCCTAAAAATACCTGCATTGTGCCAGCTGAATGAATGGTTTCTTCGAAGGGGACAGCCACAGTCAGCCCAAAGCAGAGCTGGGATGAAGCAACGGAGCCGTTCCCAGCAGCAAATCTGTCCCTGCCTCATCAGCTCCCAGCAGTGACACCCAAAATTTGAGGGAGAAGCTGGCAGGCCCCGGGGCTGAGCAGGAGCCAGGTGCATTTAAGGCTAAAAAAAGCAGGTGACAGCTCTGTGCATGGAAATGCAAACACAAACAGAGCACGGCCCGGCCGCGCTCAGGGCTCCCACTGAAAGTCGAGCCAAGAAGCCAAAAATCCACACAGACCTAGGGCCAGCCATGAATTTCTAAGGAAATACCCCAGAATCACAGAATTCCAGAATGGTGTGGGTGGGAAGGGACCTTCAAGATGATCTCATTGCACCACACCTTCCACTAGGTCAGGCTGCTCCAACCTGGACGTGGCCACTTCCAGGGATGGGGCAGGCACAGATTTTCTGGGAAAACCATTCCAGTGCCTCATCATCCTCAAAAGGAAAAAACTGAAACGTTACAGCTCCCTGAACTGTGTGGCTCCCTGTGGGAATCCAGGGAATCCCTCTGGCTGCCCTGGGAGCCTGGCAGGGCTCAGGAACCCCCCTGGACAGAGCCCCCAGAGACACTGGCTGTGATCTCTGTCCATGGAAAAGAGTTTTCAATCTTACAGGATCAATTACCAGCTCTGAGTGTTTGATATAAGTAATAATTAAGTGTGACACGGGTGCAAAAGTAAAATTTTAGGATTCTAGATTAGGGGTTCAAAGGGGACAAGATGGAGGAAATTGGGTGTGCCTTGTCCTTTTCCTCCTTCTTCACACCCTCCATGTTTCACTGTGGGGTTGGCATTTTTCTGTTGGTTCAGGCTGGGGACACACTGTCCAACGTAGGTGACAGATATTGGCACGTTATTGTAAATCCAGCACAGGTAGTTTGTGGTATTTAATGTTTGTACCATCCCACTGAGGGCAGAGCCCCACACGCTGCCCTGCAGGACAGAATAAACAACCTTGAAAACAGCACAGACGAATTATGGCTTCTTCTTTGGCAGCGGGGCAGAAAGACAGAGACTTTCTACAATCTCGGGATCATCAATACCTCAGATTCCGACAGCTCCCTAAAATCTTTGGGATAGCAGGTGATTGTCCTGGTTCTGCTGGGAATTTGGCTGGTAAACAGCAAGGCCAGGACCAACCAAGGTGCCTTTGCTGAGGAGGATTCCCCAGCAGAGCTGAGGGCCAAGGTTTGCCACGGCTGCCGGTCCCACGAGGTGGAGCTGGAACTCTGCTCCCGGTGGGGCCGGGCAGGATTAAACCCAGGAGGGTTTAAGTAGAACAGAGGTGACTTAAGCCACAGCAGGCACCAGCAGAGCTGCTCACAAAGCTCTCCTGGCACGGCAGCCAGGGCTCTTCTCACCCCACGTCCTGCCCTGACTCTGGAATGGAGCTGGACACAGACCCGGATCCGTGGTGTTGTTCTGGCTCCTGCCGAAGTGCCCTGTGGATCACAGACCTCAAAAATACTCTCAGTGAGCACCCTCAGCCTCCCTGAAGTGATAAAATCCACATTTGCCTACAAGGCCCATCAAGTTTCCAGCTCAGATTTGGCTCCTAATGAGCGGCACTGATGCGGATTTTCCTGGGATTGTCATTGAGCCACTCAGTCCAGAGCAGAATCCTCTGCCAGGGATGTGGGCTCTGGGCATCACCGAGTGCCAGCTCACCAAGCAGAGCCCAAAAAGCTGCAATTCCAGCCTGGAAAACCTCTCTCTTTGACATCCTCCAGCTCTACAAACTTCCCACAGGTTAAAAATCAATGTGTTCCTAGAAAATCGTCGCTCAACAAATCCAGTGTCTCCCTCTCATCGGTGGGATTCCAGGGAGCTGCTGCAAGGACTGAGGAAAAAAGGAGGAGGAGGAAAAAAGGAAAAGGAAGGAGGAAAAGGAAGGAGGAAAAAAGGAGGAGGAAGAAAAAAGGAGGAGGAGGAAAAAAGGAGGAGGAGGAAAAAAGGAGGAGGAGGAAAAAAGGAGGAGGAGGAAAAAAGGAGGAGGAGGAAAAAAGGAGGAGGAGGAAAAAAGGAGGAGGAGGAAAAAAGGAGGAGGAGGAAAAAAGGAGGAGGAGGAGGAAAAAAGGAGGAGGAAAAGGAGGAGGAGGAGGAAAAGGAGGAGGAAAAGGAGGAGGAGGAGGAGGAAAAAAGGAGGAGGAGGAGGAAAAGGAGGAGGAGGAAAAGGAGGAGGAAGGAGGAAAAAGGAGGAGGAAAATGGAAAAGGAGGAGGAAAAAAGGAGGAGGAGGAAAAAAGGAGGAGGAGGAAAAAAGGAGGAGGAGGAAAAAAGGAGGAGGAGGAAAAAAGGAGGAGGAGGAGGAAAAAAGGAGGAGGAGGAGGAAAAAAGGAGGAGGAAAAGGAGGAGGAGGAGGAGGAAAAGGAGGAGGAGGAGGAAAAAAGGAGGGGGAGGAAAAAAGGAGGAGGAGGAGGAAAAAAGGAGGAGGAGGAGAAAGGAAAAAGAAAGGGGAAAAGGGGAAAAGGGGAAAAGGGGAAAAGGGGAAAAGGGGAAAAGGGGAAAAGGGGAAAAGGGGAAAAGGGGAAAAGGGGAAAAGGGGAAAAGGGGAAAAGGGGAAAAGGGGAAAAGGGGAAAAGGGGAAAAGGGGAAAAGGGGAAAAAAGGAAAAAAAGGAAAAAAAGGAAAAAAAGGAAAAAAAGGAAAAAAAGGAAAAAGGAGGAAGTTTGGAGCAACCATCTGCAGCTACTTAAAAAAAAAAAAAAAGTGAGCTCCCCAAAGGAGCAGGGAGGGGATTCCTAGATGTCAGCAGGCAGGGAAATTCAGCACCTGTTTGCCAAGGTTCCAGCACGGCCACTAATAGATCATTAATGGAGGCACAGCGGGGGTTTTGTGGAAAAGGCAAATCCCGGGAATGTGAACCCGACCCTGCTGCGCCTCCCAAGGGGCTTCTGGATCCCATTTCAAACCTGCTCTAAGCAAACACAGCTTCGTGTCCTTCCGAGATCTGGCTCCAGGGGACAGGCTGATCCACGTGGGAATCCTGGACAAAGCAACCCCCAGAAATATTCCTGCTGGAGCAGCCAGTGTTTGCAAAACGTGGTCACAGCATGGATAAATAGGAAATGTGAGCACAAAATGATGAATTTTGACACAATCAGGGCCTTGGTTTCTCTTCTCTTCCCATCTCAGGCCTCAAACCCTCACCCTGAGTGGGATCCTCGCTGGATCCAACTGCTCTGGATAAAAGATTCCTTGCAAGGTGCCTATTCCCAGGTTTGGGAATATCTCTACCCACACATCACCTCAGACCACACCGAGGTGCTGATGGTCCAAAGGGAGCTGCAAAGAATTCAAATCCTCCTGGTGGCCACCCTGGACATCAGCCAGAGCAGTTGTCTTGCAAATCAAAATGTAGCTCCCAAAAAAATTGAGATAAATCAGTCCCAGAGCAGGATGAGAGGAGCCTCCAGCTACTGCTGAAGCAGCAATTCCAGCCTCCATGCCCTGGTCATTCTTCCTCCAGGAAACCCTCCTGCTATTTTTCCAAGACATCACCTTTGGGATAATATTCTGTTTGAGAAGCCATTTTACCATGTCTTGCCATGCTCAGCGGCTGATAAAAGGGAATTATTTTCTGGAGCAATCTAGGTTGACAACACTTCTTCCTGTTCTCCTGAAATTCACCCTGAATCACTTGGGAAATTTTCCTCAGATCCTCCTTGGAGCAGGGAAAGTGCTTTAAACTCTTATTTTACAGGCCCACCATGCCAAAAGGAACCCCCAGGTGGAAGACTGGCGGGGAATTTTGGAAAAGAACCCCCCTGAGCTCCTCAGGGAAGCTCCCAGTCAGAGGAGACCCCACTGCTCCATTTGCTCCCATCCAGCTCTGCTCTCCAGCAGAAACAGATCCCAGAACCCCAGAAAGGTTTGGGTTGGAAGGGACCTTAAGGATCACCTCGTCCCACCCCTGCCCTGATGCTTTCACCAGGCAGCAGCGAGGCTGGAAAATCAGAACAGCCTGGACAGCCCAACATTACTCCTCCTGCCAGGAAATCCTTAAAATCTGCACGGAGATTTCCTTTTCTTTAGATCACTCTGACACAGGAGCATCCATTCCATCCATCCCTTTATCCCTAACCCATCACTCCCTCTGCCCCTGGCTTGCTGTCCTGAGGGGTTTTCCCAGGATATCTGCACATTCCCCATCCCTGGAAGTGTCCAAGGCCAGGCTGGATGGGGCTTAGAGCAACGTGGGATAGTGGAAGGTGGAATGAGGTCACCTTTAAGATCCTTTTCCAACCCAAAACCATTCCACCACTCTCTCTGCCCCCCACTTGCTGTCCTGAGGGCTTTTCCCAGGATATTTGTGGATTCCCCATCCCTGGAAGTGTCCAAGGCCAGGCTGGATGGGGCTTAGAGCAATGTGGAAGGTGGAATGAGGTCAGCTTTAAGATCCTTTTCCAACCCCAAACCATTCCACCACTCTCTCTGCCCCCCACTTGCTGTCCTGAGGGCTTTTCCCAGGATATCTGCACATTCCCCATCCCTGGAAGTGTCCAAGGTTCAAGGCCAGGTTGGATGGGGCTTAGAGCAATGTGGAAGGTGGAATGAGGTCAGCTTTAAGATCCTTTTCCAACCCAAAACCATTCCATTACTCCCTCTGCCTCCTGCTTGCTGTCCTGAGGGCTTTTCCCAGGATATTTGTGGATTTTCCATCCCTGGAAGTGTCCAAGGCCAGGCTGGATGGGGCTTAGAGCAATGTGGAAGGTGGAATGAGGTCAGCTTTAAGATCCTTTTCCAACCCCAAATCATTCCAGGATTCCACACCTGCCCCGGCTGCCCGGTGCCACCTTTGGCAGGGCCATGCCAGCCTCCAGGAGCCCCTGGGAGCCCAGCCCTGCATTTTGGGATAAGGCTGATGACTCTCTGTGGCCTGTTCCCTCCCTCCTGCTGCTGAACTATGTCCGGTTTTCCATTAGGATCTGAGCCACCCCCCGTCCCCGGCGGGATCGGGCAGGGAATACCTGGAAAAGCGGCCAAGCTGGGAAGGATCCCGGACAAATATAGATCCCCAAGGAGTATCTTTAGATTAGCAGGCAGCTCTGCCCCCACTGAGACCCCAGGATTTACCTAAATAGCTCCTTCAGCACAGCCCAGCGCTCAGAGCTATTTTAAGCCAGCACCCTGCCCTACTTCCTCAGGAACAGCCTTCCCTTCTCCTGCCTGTGCAGCCAGAGCAGCCCCAAACCCACTCCTCTCTCCACTCTGACAGCTTTCATTAAATAAAAAAACACCCTTTTGGCACGGTATCCAATTAATCCGGGCTCATTTATTGCCACAAGGCCCTTCACGGCCTCGAGCAGGGAAAATGGGATTAACCTTTCCCAGCCTGACAGGCACAAAAATAACATTAAACAGGGGAATCCTGAGGAGCGCGACCTTCCCTACTGCCCTGCTGCTATTCCCAGAGGGAAGGGATAAATCCCAGCCCAATCCATGTGCCCTGATGCTTTATCGCTGTTCCCCAATTGGTGTTTGGTGCCCTAGGCTGGGTTAGGGGTTTGCCACCAGCATTTCTGTTAATTAGCACGTTCATTAGCACGTTTATTAGGTAGCAGAGCATCTCTGTATCCCAGCATCCAGAGATGTGGCAGTTTGAGCCCAAAATGAGGCAACTCTGGCTCTGTTTGGGGCATCCCAGGAACACTTTGCAGAGGAACAGCTTGTGATATCCCACGATATTTGCCTTTGGATTCGTTTTTGGGATGAAATGCCACAAGATCCAGTAAAATCAGCCCCAAGCTTGGCTCAACCACAAACCAGCCCCTCTTCCCAGCACATCCCATGTATGGATAACAAAGCATCTTTCCTGTTTATATACAACAATAATAAGAATATTGGAATTACTTGGTCAAGTTTTGGGGTTTTTTTTTTGGAACCCCCCCCAAAACACCACGTTTAGTAATTCCATGGGATCCCACAGGGCTCCTGCTTTAAGGACTGCCTCACCCCACACCTCCTTGAGCCCTGTCCAGCCAAGTTGCTGTATTATGACACAACTTGCTTTTTAGGGATCCCCCTCTACGTCTTGACCCTGGTGGCATTCGCACTTTTCCCTTGGCATCCCAAGGTCCAAGCACATGGACCTTGGCCTTTATTCCATTTTTAGCCATTTTCAGAGCTCCTTTTCCCCCTAAGTATCCCTTAATTCCTGCAAGGCACCAACACTAAACAATCCAAACTAACCCACAATCAAAACCCCACAATCACCTTTAAAATTTAAGATTTTCCTCAATTAAAAAGCCACTTTGACTTTCGTATCGGCGCTTGCTCCGTGATGAAAATTCCCAACACCTCCCAACCTGGAGAAAATCCAACGCTCGTGCTCCCAGAGTTGTAGAGATGATATTAAAAACAAGGTGGGAAGAAAGCTACACATTTTTCATCCCCCAAAAGCATCTTCAGGCAGCAAGATGAACTGGAACAGCCTCTGAACTCTCCGAGGAGGCAGCGGTGGATCTGAGGCTGGGTTTGGGCTCCCCAGAGGAACAAATCCTGCGGGATTCTCTCCGTGCCTCCAGCAGCTCCAGAGGCACGCTGAGAGGAGGGAGAGGCTCCTCGGGTGTCATTCCACCTGGGCTGAGGGTGGAGGTGGCACTGAGGCTATGGGATGTTCCCAGAAAACCTTGGCTGGGTGTGAAACAGCTCAGTGACAGCACGGAATCGTGGAGGATGGAACGGGGTGGGGGATAAAGGCCTGGAAATCACCTCATTCCACCTTATCCCACTGTTATTCCACACCTCCCACCGTCCCAGGCTGCTCCAAGCTGGCGTTGGGCACTGCCAGGGATCCAGAGGCAGCCACAGCTCCTCTGGGAATTCCACCCTCCCAGCCAGGAATTCCTTCCCAAAATTCCAGCCCTGCCCTCTGGCAGTGGGAATCCATCCCTTGTCCCAAGTCCCTCTCCCTGCTGAAGCGCATCCCACAAAAAGCGGACACTGAAATTTCAGGGAGCGTCACATCAGGGGTTTTAAACTTTTCCATTTGGGAAAAAATCCAGGCTGGACATGGAGAAAGGTGCCTGAAAGTCCTTAAGGATGGATTTTCCACCCCCAATATCCCACCCAAATCTCCTCTTTCCCAGTTGGAAGCCATTCTCTGTGTCCTGTCCCTCCATCCCTTGTCCCCAGTCCCTCTCCCTGCTGAAACACATCCCACACAAAGCAGAAACGGAAATTTCTGAAATTTCAGGGAGCATCACATCAGGGGTTTTAAAATTCCCACACACACTTCCAATATTTTCCATTTGGAAAAAAAACCAGGCTGGACATGGAGAAAGGTGCCTGAAAGTCCTTAAGGAAGGACCTTTCCTCCCCAATATCCCACCCAAACCTCCCCTTTTCCCAGTTGGAAATCATTCACTGTGTCCTGTCCCTCAATTCCTTGTCCCCAGTCCCTCTCCCTGCTGAAACACATCCCACACAAAGCGGACACTGAAATTTTTGAAATTTCAGGGAGTGTCACATCATGGGTTTTAAAATTCCCACACACATTTCCAATATTTTCCATTTGGAAAAAAAAACAGGCTGGACATGGAGAAAAGTGCCTGAAAGTCCTCAAGAAAGGACAGCAAAGCACAAATTGGGAAAACTTTGCCCGTTTCCCTTTGGCTACAGCAGCAGCCCCAACTTTACAGCACAATTTCTGGGATTCACCCTTCTCAGAAAAGCAGGAACCCACTTCAGGAATCCCAGCCAGGCACTCTGGGACAGGGTGGGAATTTGGGATGTTTCTGATTTCCAACATCAGCTCAAAAAAGGGGGTGCTGGATCCCAGCTGCTCCCGGCCCAGCAGCTTCCCAATATTTTGTCCATGATACACAAAATAGTAGCACACAGATAGAGAAAAATCCCAGTGGATTATTTGCTCTAAATACCAATATCCCAGGTTTTTAAAGGATTTGTCATGGATGCAAGTGGACAGAGCTCTGCTTCCCTGAGGATTTTACACCTTCCAGCAGTAAGAATGGAGCAAGTGCACAAAATTCAACAAAAAATGACCACAAAATTCAACCAAATATGACCAAAAAAGCTCTGCAGGTTTCTTTTAAACACCCTGAGCTCCAGGATCCATCCACTGCAGCAGCACCATTCCCACCTGCCTGAATAATGTGGATTTTGTAGGATGTGGATCCATCAGGTAATTCAAGTTTTGGGCTAATGCAGACAACCAGACTCCCTAATCCCACAGATTTCCAGCAGAACCTTCCCAAGTGCTCTTTGGAGACCAAAATTTGGACATTAATAGTCTCCATCATCATCAACCATCCGCTTCCTGCTAAAACTGCACTACAAAGAGCAATTCTCACCTCAAAATTTGAGATATTAATAAAAAGGAACTCCTGACAAATCCCAAAATGAGAGATTTAAAAAGAAGCCGTTCCTGACCTACCCCAAAAGCCAAGATTTTAATTTAAAAAAATTTCCTGAAGCACCCAAAAATTGGAGATTTAAAAAAAAAAGCAATTCATGACCTACCCCAAAATGCAGTATTTTAATAAAAAACAATGCTTGACACACCCCAAAATTTGTGATTTTAATAATGAAGCTCCTCCAGTACAAGTTTTAGCCCAAAACTCTATTTCCTCTGACTAAAAGTAATTACAGTTAAGGCGTTCTGCAGGGCCCTGGAGATGTAAATATATAGGTTAAACATAGTTAAAATTCCACATCCTACTTAATTGCAGGCATTTTCCACGGAACAAAATGAGCTTTTATCTTCAGCTTTTAATTATTAATAACCACGAACAATGTCACCACCTTTAAACAATAACCCCGGCCTGAGAAGGAAATATTTCTCCCCAAATTTCCACAGGCACTGAGCGCACGTGGGGGGAATAAGAAGCAATTTTGGGAAGTTAATGTGGATTTTGGGGCGATTTTGGAGTGAGCAGGCCCTGAGCCTCCACCCCCATCTGGATAGGGATTAATGAGGGCAATTAGCAGGATTTTTGTGGGGTTGCCAAAGCGCTGAGAGGAACCAGCAGGATCCAGGAGAGGGATTCCCGGGATCTGGAAGCGCCAGGAACAGGGAGAGCGCCTGGATCCGGCCGACTCAGCTGAATCATAATGGCTGCATTGCCATTACCTTTCCTGAACAAGGCCAACCTAAACACAGGCAGCTGCCTGGGATTTAGCAGGAGATTTACTGCCCGGAGACCTACAAATCACCACGCCACACACACAGCCCCAGAACACCCCGGATCCCCCCCAAATCTGTGAGTGTTCTGGGATTATTCCTATTAAAAATAAAATTAAAAAAAACCCTCTCAGCGTGGGCAAGCGCGGAGCTTCCCCGAGCCTGAGGGGCCTCCACGCTCCGGCTGCCACCCGGATCCCCTTTCCCTGGGTTTGAGGTTATTAACATCAAACATGTGATCGGCCACATGACAGGCTAAAGGCTAAAAAGGAAAAAAAAAAATTAAATAAATAAATTTAAGGGGGAAAAAAAAACAAAATCGCTTGGACACATGCAGAGGGGAAAGGGAGAGATGGCAGCGTGGTGGGTACACCTCCATGGCCGTGGATTACAACCATTCCTGGGAAATCGCTGCTTTCCAGCCGGCCGGAATGATGGAAGCCATGGCGGGAGGAGGTTTAATAACGGGGTGATTGTGTAACTTGGAGCCTCCCGGCGAAAGTTGAGGCACCCAGTGGATGTTCCTGGTGCATGGGGACGAGGATGGCACCGGATCAATTAGGGCAGCGAAATGTGCATCCCCCCCAACCTCCTCCTCCTCCTCCTCCCGAGATCCAGGAGTTTCTCCGCTAACGTATTTCTCTCCTCATTAACTGCTTCGGTGTCTTCTGCTCTTTCCAAAATAGTACCTACTATAACGGGGCCGCAGAGGGGGCCAGCTGGCACGGCCGCGGGGCATCCAGACAGCAAGCAGGGATTTGGGGAGGAAGGACACGGGGGGCTGGCAGGATGAGGGCAGGGAGGGCTCCCATCCCTCCCTCCCTTCCCCCAAATCCTCAGGGGAACCCCAGTTCCACCCAAAGCAGCGGCTCAGCCCCCCAGGATGGGGGTGAGGGTCATTTGGGGGTGTGATGAGGCCCAGGCCGGGATGGAGGTTCCCCCTACCCCCCCAAAAAAAAGGGATGTCCCCCTGTTGTCACCCCTCCTTGTCACCCCCACTGTGCCCACAGAATGGAGGGAGGGGGCTGCATCCTTTTGGACCGGGGGTGGGCTAAAAATGCCCTCCCCTCACCCCTCAGTGCAGGTACCCCCAGCAACCAGAGATGCCCCCCCAAACCAAAGCCCCTCTGCGGAGGTTTCTGACAGAACAGGGGGTGTCCCCCCAGCCTGACCCCCCCATCAGGGCTCTCCATTAAGGGGGCTGTCCCACTGGACCCCCCCTCCCCTCTCTCTTGGGGATGACCCCCCCCAAATCACGCTCTCCCCGATTTTACAGCCTCCCCCCAGCCTGGGGGTGCCCCCCAATATCCCCCCACTCAGGGGATGAACCCCCCCCAAAACCAGAGTCCTCCTTAACGGGGGGTCACCCACCAGAACACCCCCTCCTCACCACTACAGGCATCCCTTCCCCCCCGGGCCCTCCTTTAAAGGGGGTGCCCCCCCAAAATCACGCTGCCCCCCCCCACCTTTCTCGGTTCTCCCCCAACCTGGGGACCCCCCTCAAACCAGGTTCCCCTCACCCAAACCAGGCATCCCTCTCCGGGTTTCCCCAGCTGGGGGGGGGCTCTAACCTGGGGACCCCCCCCCAAAACCAGGCATACCCCCATATTTCTGGGGAATATCCCCCTAAACCAAGCTCCCCCTCCTCCCATATCACGCTCCCTGCCTCTCCTTTCTCCGGGCTCCTCCAACCTGGGGACACCCCAAACGAGCCTCCCTCCTTTCCTCAGGACTCCCCACTTTGGAGTCTCCCCCTTTAACCCCCTCCTTTCTGGGGGCTCCCCCAGCTTGTGCTCCCCCACAAAATCACGCTCCCCCCTTTTTCCTCCGTCCTCCCTCAAAACCAGCTGCTCCCTCACAACCCAGCCACATTCCCCTCTCCTTTCTGAGGGCTCCCCCAATTCGGGGACCCCCCAAAACCTCCCTCGCCCCCCATTTCCCGCGCCCCCCCCGCGCCCCCCGCGCAGGCAGGGGGCGCCCTCGCCGCCCCCTCACCCTTGACGATGCGCTCGGTGGTCGGCAGCTTGTTGTGGCCGCGCCCGGACATGGTGGCGGCGGCGGCGGCGGCGGCAGCACCGCTCCCCGCCGTGCCCCGCTCCGCTCCCCTCACCCGGAGCGGGGGCCGCGCCGGTGCTCCCGGCGGACCCGCTGGGCTGCCCCGGCGGCGGCGGCTCCGCGGCGGCGCTGCGCTCCCCCCCCGTGCCGCCCCCGCCGCCGCCGCCACACCGCCCTCCGCCCTCTGCCCGCCCGCGCCTGCGCCACGCCCGCCCCGCCCCGCCCGCCATCTTGGAGGGGAAGGGGGCGTTGCTAAGCAACGGGGGGGGCAACATGGCGGCGGCGCTGAGGGGGCAGCGCGGGAATGGCGCTGAGGGTGTTTGAGCACCTCAAACAAAGCTTTGCTGGGGCTGTTTGAGCACCCCCGAGCACAGCCCCCGGGCACAGCCTCGCTGGGACCCCACACTGCCGTGGGAGGGGTTGTAAAGACCGGCCAGTGCCACCCCCCGCCATGCCCAGGGACGCCTCCCGCTGTCCCAGCTGCTCCAAGCTGGCCTTGGGCACTTCCAGGGATCCAGGGGCAGCCACAGCTCCTCTGGGAATTCCAGCCCAGCTCCTTCTCACCCTCCCAGCCAGGAATTCCTTCCCAAAATCCCAGCCCTGCTCTCTGGCAGTGGGAATCCATCCCTTGTCCCAAGTCCCTCTCCCTGCTGAAACGCATCCCACACAAAGCGGACACTGAAATTTCAGGGAGCGTCACATCAGGGGTTTTAAACTTTTCCATTTGGGGAAAATCCAGGCTGGACATGGAGAAAAGTGCCTGAAAGTCCATAAGGATGGATTTTCCACCCCAATATCCCACCCAAATCTCCCCTTTTCCCATTGGAAGTCATTCCCTGTGTCCTGTTTCTCCATCCCTCATACCCAGTCCCTCTCCCTGCTGAAACACATCCCACACCAAGCAGATGCTGAAATTTCTGAAATTTTAGGGGGCCTCACATCAGGGGTTTTAAAATTCCCACACACACTTTCAGTGTGTTCCATTTGGGGAAAATCCAGGCTGGACATGGAGAAAGGTGCCTGAAAGTCCTTAAGAAAGGACCTTTCCTCCCCAGTATCCCACCCAAATGTCTCCTTTTTCTGTTGGAAGCCATTCCCTGTGTCCTGTCCCTCCATCCCTCGTCCCCAGTCCCTCTCCAGCTTTCCTGGAGCCCCTTCAGGCCCTGGAAGAGCTCTGAGCATTCCTTGGATCCTTCCCTTCTCCAGGTGAACATTCCCAGCTCTCCCTGGATCCTTCCCTTCTCCAGGTGAACATTCCCAGCTCTCCCTGGATCCTTCCCTTCTCCAGGTGAACATTCCCAGCTCTCCCAGCCCGGCTCCAGAGCTGATATTCCTTAGAACATTTTTGAGGGAAAGGAAGAACAGACGATGGTCTGTTCCTACCACTTGAAGATGAAGGAGGACAGGGTTAGGTGGGATATTGGGAAGGAATTCCCGGCTGTGAGGGTGAGGAAGGGCTGGGATGGAATTCCCAGAGCAGCTGTAGCTGCCCCTGGATCCCTGGCAGTGCCCAAGGCCAGGTTGGAGCAACTTTGGATAGTAAAAGGTGCCCCTGCACATGGCAGGGGTGGCACTGGATGGGCTTTAACCAACCCAAACCATTCCAGGAATTCCATGACCCCATCCACAGCATTTTCTGAGGTAACTCAGCTTTCAGGCATTCAGCAAAACACAAGGATTTTGCAGCAGAAAAGAGCCCTCCCAAAGCCCCCCTAGAAGTGCTGATGAGCAAGAGCAAGTCTGATGCTCACTGTGACCTTCCTTGCTTAATAAAAACAATAATTAATTTTTTTAATATATAAAACACCTCACAATATCAAGATTTGGTTTCTTTAGTTTTTAAAAACTGAATTTGCTGCTCAGAGTTGTCAGATGGGGGGGGGGGTTGGAATGGTGTAGAAAAAGGAAAAAAAAAAGAGAAGTAGAACAGCAAAGTTTGCCTTTTTCTCCCAGCCAAAACAGAAATAAATTTCAGATAAATAAATAAAAATAAATAAAAAAGAAAAATAGATATAAATAATGAAGGCAGGGTTTTTGGAGCCGCAAAGGCCGCGCCGTGCGGGCAGGCTGGGGGTTGTCAGTGCCACCTCCCGTCAGCCGCTCTGCACTGCACAGCCACGGAATTCCAGCTGGAAAACCGGGATTGCATCACCCAGCCCCGCTCCAACCCTTCCCCTTGGAAAAATCCTGAGCCAGCAGCGCTCCCACCCCTCCATCCCCCAGCTGCAGGGAGGATCTCGCAGCCGGAGCACGCCTGGGACCCTCCGTCATTACAGAATATATTTTATTTATGGGATTTTACAAATATCTGTACAACTCGCGTGACATTTAACTTAACGCTCTTTGTTTCTCTCCCTACAACACCTGAGTTATAACTGAAATACTGAGATGGAACTTGAGCTTGGTGAGGCCAAGGAGACACGGGTGAAAATCCACCAGGAGCCGGGTTTGGGTGGGTTCCCATCCCTCTCCCCTGGCAGGTGCCAGCCTGCCCAGGGGAACAGGAGCTCTCCTTGGTGGCAGGGAAACCTCATTTCTCACCCCCAGCCCAACCCCAAACCTCCGATTTCTCAAACAGGGATCAGCTGGGAACGAGAAGATGGAGTTGCGATGCCCGTGGTGAATCCTGCCGGCTCTGAGGGTGCCAAGCTCTGCTCTCGGCCACTTCCCAGCTCTTGGGGACCTGCCAGGCACAGCCCAGAGGGGACAAAGCCACCACTTCACCCTGTCCTCCCCCATGGAGGCTTTTCCAACCTCCTGTGCCCTGCCAGAAACATGGGGCTTTCCAAGGAAGTGTTTCCTGAGGAGAGGAGAGGAGAGGAGAGGAGAGGGAGAGGGAGAGGGAGAGGGAGAGGGAGAGGGAGAGGACCTGTGCCCGTGCAAGGACTCAGATTTTCCACACTGAGTCTGTCACCTGGGGCTGCGGCTCTCTCAAGCAAGGAAAAACTGTCCCCAATGCCCCTTTGGTCCTGGAACTGCAGCACAGGGAATGCCTGTGAGGTGAGGAATGACTGTCCCAGCCAGCACAGCCCCTGCTCTGTCCCAGTGGGAAAAGTGACTTTTGGTGACAATCCACAAAGGACACCACGTGGGACAAAGCCGAGTCTCTCCTCGAGGGAATCACCCGAGGACCGTGTGGCACCTTTGGGTGAAGGGTGATCCCAAAAAGGCTCCCTGCTCCTCCAGAAGTTGATATTTATGTTTTGAGGTGCAGGACAAAGCCAAGAGCCGGGGGATGCTGAGGGGACAAATGGCCAGACTACAAAAGCCACCGAGAGTGCAGGTGATGATCCATGAGGATCCTGGCGGTGCCAGAGGCCACGGGCTCGGTGACAGCTGTTGGGAGCTTAGGAAGAACATCACCCAGCTGGGAACTACGGGAATTCAGGGATTACAGCGATCCAGCCAGGGTACAACGCTGCCAGGGCCCTCTGTCCTGAGATGGGCAGGGATAATACCTGGCACAGCCTCAGGTTTGCTTTCCTCAGAGGGCAAAGGGAAGGTGTGGGAGCCTCAGCTCCAGCACAGTGCCACCACCCTGTCACACCCCTCACACCTGCACAGGTGGGCAGCCAAGGAAGACACCTCACAAACACTTCCAAAGCACCCGCACCTCTCCTCCATCCCGATCCAGCGCCAAACCACGAGGGATTCCCCTGAATCCACAAGCTCACACCAGGTACAGGACGAGGGGTCTGAGGGCAAAAGGGGTGCGAGGGAACCTCAAGCAACGCGGGTGGGGTGGGCAATCTTATCAATATGATAATAAGTAATTCACCTAGTGAATCTGGGAAGTGCCTGGAACACCCTCCTCTGGCTACTCCCTACGGCTGGGAACACACAACCTGAAGAGGTTCACAGTCTGAGTTTTGCTTTTAAAAACACCCCCCACCCCACCCTGAACCTTAGCACTGTTGAAAAACCGGTGGCTGATCCTGGGTGTCACCGTGAGCTTGGACACAGCCTGAGGAGAAATCCCTGGGCAGGGCTCTGCTCTCATCCCCTTCTGAGCAGCCCTCACGGAGGAGGAGGAGGAGGAGGAGCTGGGGCTCGCTCCTGATTCCAGCAGCACGGGCTGAAGAGGGGTCAGGGCATCCTGGCAGGCTTTTCCAGCAGCCCAAGTGTCACTCCAACCCAGTTTGGTGTCCTCTGCTCTGAGCACTGACACCCAAAATGTGCTTTAAAACCCCTGCTGCCCTCTTCACCCTGCTCTCGCCAGGGCATTGTCCGGGCTGAAACGGAGCAAAAGCGGTCGGATGATGGTGGCATCGTGAACCTCCTCATCCTCGGAGAGTTCTGGCTGTGGGGAAGGGTCTGTCCCTGTCTGTCCCCATCACACACCCCCAGAGGGGTCAGGACAGCCTCATGGCCCAGGGGAACGCTCCAAGCACAGCCAGAGGAGCAGCACGGCTGCAGCAGCTCCTGTCTCCCCATTCCATCCTTCCTGGGAGAGGCGAGGAGAGAAGGGATGTGACACTGGATAAAGTCAGGTCAGTCCTATGGGAAGGGGAATTCCACTCCCCTCAGCCTTAAACCGGGGAAAAAAAAATCCATGGAATAGCTTTCAAAGCAATGTCTCTCCTGTAGTGTGACGTCAGTGCCTGCACAGGTACCGTCGTATGTTTGCAGCAGGAAAAGGAAAGAAAAAAAAAAGGGAACAAAAAGAAAAAACCCTTCCCTCCCCCCAAAAAAAAAAAAAACATTGAAAAATTGGATCAGGGCTGCAGCTCGGGCTGGTCCTACCCTATCTGGATCTGCCCCGAGTACATGGTGAGCAGCACCATGATGGTGAAGCCCGTGAGCAGCCCCGCGTTCTGGATGGCGAAGGTGATCAGCGCGCTGCCGTTCTGCTCATCCTCCCGGCTCACCTCGTTCATCTCCGGGAACTGCGGGGGGAAACGTTGGGGTGGCAGGGCTCAGTGACAGCCCCGTCCCTCCTCAGCAAACATCCACCCGCCTCCCATCCCAGGGATTTCAGCCAGGCAAAGCAAGGCAGAGAAATCTGCGTGTGCCGAGGGGACGGAGCGAACCCCGCCGTGCCTGCAGGCTGAGGGCGAGCAGAGCTTTTCCTAGGAAAAAATCCCAGGGTTCTAGGCTCAGGATTTGGGGCTCAGGATTTACCATGTCAGCCAGGGCTATGTACAGGAACATCCCTCCAGCCAGGGCGAAGATCCAGTTGGCAGAGAAGTGGCTGCCGGCCACGATGCCGAAGGCCAGGCCCACGTAGCAGCAGCAGGCGGAGATGAAGTTGAAGAAGAGCGCCTGGCGAATGGTCATCCCAGCATTCAGCAGGATCACGAAGTCCCCTGGTGGAGAAGAAGATGGGAGGATGAGGAGGGGAGGGCTGTCAGCAGCCCTGGGACAGCACCGACTCGAGCTCATAGAAACACGGAATATGTACCCTCTCATCTGTCCCTAAATTTGGACATTCCCACCCAAACCTGCCTCTCCTTCACTGATCTCTCCACTAAATTCAGACATTCACACCCAAACCAATGTCCCCCCTCATCTGTCCCTGAATTTGGACATTCACACCCAAACCTGCCTCTCCTTCACTGATCTCTCCACTAAATTCAGACATTCACACCCAAACCTATGTCCCCCCTCATCTGTCCCTAAATTTGGACATTCACACCCAAACCTGCCTCTCCTTCACTGACCTCTCCACTAAATTCAGACATTCACACCCAAATCCACCTCCCACCTCGTCTGCCCCTAAACTTGGACATTCACACCCAAACCTGCCTCTCCTTCACTGATCTCTCCACTGAATTCAGACATTCACACCCAAACCTATGTCCCCCCTCATCTGTCCCTAAATTTGGACATTCACACCCAAACCTGCCTCTCCTTCACTGATCTCTCCACTGAATTCAGACATTCACACCCAAACCTATGTCCCCCCTCATCTGTCCCTAAATTTGGACATTCACACCCAAACCTGCCTCTCCTTCACTGATCTCTCCACTACTCCTAAATTCAGACATTCAAACCCAAATCCACCTCCCACCTCGTCTGCCCCTAAATTTGGACATTCACACTCAAACCCGTCTCTCCTTCACTGATCTCTCCACTAAATTCAGACATTCACACCCAAACCTATGTCCCCCCTCATCTGCCCCTGAATTTGGACATTCCCACCCAAACCTGCCTCTCCTTCACTGATCTCTCCACTAAATTCAGACATTCACACCCAAATCCACCTCCCACCTCACCTGCCCCTAAATTTGGACATTCACACCCAAACCTGCCTCTCCTTCACTGATCTCTCCACTACTCCTAAATTCAGACATTCACACCTTGTCTGCCCCTAAATTTGGACATTCCCACCCAAACCTGCCTCCCACTCACTGACCACAGCACCGTCCCTAAACCCACACACTCACACCCAAACCCACCTCCCCTCCACTGACCCCTCCAAATCCAGACACTCCCACCCAAACCTGCCTCCCCCCTCCCAAACCAACGAGGTGCTGAGAGGGGTTTTTTTATTTTTTGCCTTCAGATGCCTCCATCTAAATTTAAATCTCAGACATCATATTACCTCGTTATTTTTAGAGCGGCGATTACTCAGAGCAGTTTTCAGCCCTCCCTCTCCCCCCTCTCAGCAGCATCGCTGGTTATTCCACCCCAAATCTGCCTTTCTGGGCGGACAAAGGATCCAGAGCGAGGAAGGGCAAAGCCAAGGAGCCACAAACCCAGCTCGTGAGGGAATTCCTCGCAGAGGATGGCCACGGAGGTGCTGATCCCTTGGAAGACGGAGACGGTGAAGGAGGCGCCGATGGCCAGGCCGTCGATGAAGTTGTGCAGCCCGTCGCTGAGCGTGATCATCCAGGCCAGCGTCCCGATGTCCGAGTACCTCACCTCCTTCAGCCAGTAGCACGCACTCTGCGAGGCCTGCAGGTCCTGCCAGGGCACCCCGAAATGGAGCCAGCACCAAAACGGGGTCACTGACCCCTCCTCCAGACGGGAAAACCACCCCGCTCACCGCCAAACCCGCACGGCGCAGCTGCCCGTTCCCGCCGCACGCGGGGAATTTGGGCTGCAAAGCTGGTTTTTATTAATTTTGCCACCATGCCACGGGATGAGGCGCTCACCTGGACAGAGAGGGAGCCCACCACGGCCTTCTCCTCCCCGGAGGGGGGCTTGCACTCCAGCTCGCTGGTGATGTGTGGGATCATGTGGTCCAGGTCCCCGTTCTGCAGCTTCTCCGTGACCCCCTCCTCCTGGTCCTTCTTGGAGGGCAGAGCCTCGGGGCCGTAGTGGCTGTGCCCGTGGTGGTGCTGTGGGATCAGGGGATTCAGGGCTGGCAGTCATCCCGATATTCCTGCTCTTTCCTGCCCTGCCATCCCGATATTCCTGCTCTTTCCTGCCCTGCCATCCCGATATTCCTGCTCTTTCCCACCCTGCTATCGCAATATTCCCACTGTTTCCCATCCCTCCATCCCAATATTCCTGCTGTTTCCCACCTCTCCATCCTGAAATTCTTCCTATTTCCCACCCCTCCATCCCGATATCCCTGCTGTTTCCCACCCCTCCATCCTGAAATTCCTGCTCTTTCCCACCCCTCCATCCCGAAATTCCTGTTTCCCACCCCACCATCCCGAAATTCCTGCTGTTTCCCACCCCTCCATCCTGAAATTCCCACTGTTTTCCACGCCTCCATCCCAATATTCCCACTGTTTCCCATCTCTCCATCCCAATATTCCTGCTGTTTCCCACCTCTCCATCCTGAAATTCTTCCTATTTCCCACCCCTCCATCCCAATATCCCTGCTGTTTCCCACCCCTCCATCCCAAAATTCCTGTTTCTCACCCCTCCATCCCGAAATTCCTGTTTCCCACCCCTCCATCCTGATATTCCCACTGTTTCCCACCCCACCATCCCGAAATTCCTGTTTCCCACCCCTCCATCCCAAAATTCCCGTTTCCCACCCCTCCATCCTGAAATTCCTGTTGTTTCCCACCCCTCCATCCTGAAATTCCCACTGTTTTCCACGCCTCCATCCCAATATTCCCACTGTTTCCCATCTCTCCATCCCAAAATTCCCACTGTTTCCCACCCCACCATCCCGAAATTCCCGCTGTTTCCCACCCCTCCATCCCCTGCTCCATCTCACCTGGTCCTTCTGCTTCAGGAGCATCTTCAGGATCTTCTCCGTGAAGAAGAAGAGGTAGAAGCCCCCGAACACCACAGCGGATTTGGAGACGTAATAATCTTCCTGAGGGTTGAATCCAAACGCCTGCAGGCAGGAGGGGACCCGGGAGAGGATGAGGAGCAGCCCCTGGCAGTGTCCTTTGTCCTTTTTGCCCCTGGGGTGACACTGGAGGGGTGGCACAGCTCTGGGCTCTCTCTGAGGAGCAGCTGCTTTGGGGACAAGCTCAGGGAACACCTTTGTGCACCTGTAAGTCTCCCTCATTCCCTCCTCCAAGCCAGCTGTGCCCCAAGGCAGCCATCCAGGGATGCCAAAACCAGGCTCCTCTCTGCAGCGGGGGAGGAAAAGCCAAAAAAGGCAATAAAACAACGATTCTCTGCTTGAAGCAGACCGGGGATCTCCCTGGAGCCATTCCCTTCCAAACTGCAGCTCCGAGGGGCTCCCAGCCCTCCGTACCTCGCTCTGGGCTCCCCTTCTCCAGCCAGAGAGAGAAACAGCCCCAGATAGAGAGAGAGAGAAAAGCACGGACCCACCAGTCCTCTCCCTACCTCGGGAATGAGCTGGAAGAGGGCGTTGGAGTAGAGAGTTCCAATCGCCAGAGCTATGAAGTAGAGGAGCAGCCGCTTGTAAAAGGTCTTCTTCATGAAGGGCACCACGCTGGCTCCCACCAGCGAGCACAGGGAGATGACGGAGACGCAGAGGAAACCGTAACCCCACACTGGCAGAGCCAAACCCACCCCGGGAGACACGGGAGACACGGGAGAAGGGACGAGATCAGCGTGGGGATGGGCAGGGAAGGAATCCACAGCGACAGGACAGAGAGAAGAGGAGGGAGAGAAGAGGACATTCATTAGTGATTCTTGTTCATCCGGCGCCGCCTCCAAAGGGCGAGCCCGGCGCTCAGCGGCTTTGGGAAAGCTCGGCAAGCTCGGCTGAGTTTTGGTGGGCAGGTTGTGGCCCAGCCAGCCCCCAGCTCTGCTCTGTGGGTCATTCCCAAGCCACGGAGCGCACGGGTCCCCCGAGCACCTCGTACGCTCCAGCCCCGTCCTGCAGCTCCGGGTGCCGGCGGGGCTGGAGAGTACCTCTGGCAGCTCAACTCCTGCCAGATCAGGATTAGAGGCGCTTGTTTTTTATATCCAGCAAATAAAAATTGCAGTTCTGGAGCTGAAAAAGCTTGGAAAAACATCCCACTGCCAGCACGGATGAAGCGTTCGCTGCCCAGCAGCAAGCGGGCAACGCCAGGGGGAAAAACCCGCTGGAATTTGAAGGTTGGATGTGCCAAATCCAGCTCATCCTCTGTGGAGGCACCTGGACCACGTTCCAAAGGTTTCCAATCCAGGTGGATTTGCTCAGCCCCAGAATTGCGCAATTACAACACAATTAATTAGCGATATTTCTGTCGGTCCCATCAGAGCACCAGGAAACCTCATGGAAGCCAGAACCCTTGTGGGAACATTGGGCTGGGAAATCAGGTAGGGGGGAAAAAAAACAGGCAATTAAAATGATTTGTAGAAGTTGGCTGATTCCAGAGAAAGCCACTGCTTCTCTAGGCTGTTCTCCGTGCTTTTATATGGATATTTGATTATATTTTCATGGATATTTCACATTTTTTTCCCTCTGGCTCATGCCAGAAGCATGGCTGAGCATATAACTCCGAGGGATAAACTCCTGGACACCCAGAGCAGGAGCAAACAGCTTCTCCCAGCACATTCCCACCGCTCAGACGTGGCAGGGATGGAGGACACGGAGGATTTCCTGGTGCTCAGAGGGGTGAGAAAAGCCCTGCGGAGCCCCTTGAGCCAAGCCCTGAGCCTCGGGTGACGAGGGGTCGGATGGATTCGGCGGGGTGGAGGCAGAGAAGGGCGCCCACGGAGCTGCCCCCGGAGACGGGAGAGAGGCAGGGACGTTCTACCGCACCTCTGGGATGAGCTGGAAGAGCGCGTTAGAGAGCAGCGTGCCGATGGAGAGCGCGATGAAAAACAGCAGCACCCGGCTGAAAAAGGCCTTCTGGGAGCACGGCACGATGAGGACTCCGAGCAGGGAGGCCACGTTAATCATGGACACACTGAGAAAACCAAAGCCCCACGCTGCGGAACGAGAAGAAACGAGGGCCAGACATTACCGAGGCTCTCGGCGAGCCCGGGCCCGGGCGGGTGGGAAAAGCTGCTCCCCGTGCTCCGGATGCTCCAGCTGCCACAAAACCGTCGTGTTCGGCGCAGGGAAGGTGGGAGTGAAGCCACAGGAAAAGGTTTTCCCTTCTCAAGGTTTTCCCGAGCCAGCCGCAGCGTGGGAGAAGCCGAGCTGTGCTCAGGGCAGCTGATCCAAGACCTTGGGCATGGTCAGGAGCTGGCTGGCGGCTGGAGGCCAGCGGGACCCTCAGGGTCACCCCCTCCCACCCATGGGAACCCACAGCAGAGCCCCTTCCTCATCCAGCTCATCCTCATCATCCCGGAGGCACGGAGGTTATCCCAGCAAAACCAAACCACAGTGAAGGAAACTCGTTTCCCAGTGCTGGAGGCAGGGAATTCCCAGGAGTGGGAACTGGCTGTTCCTCACGTCCCCGTGGGCCCCCCAGCACCCCAAATTACCTTCAGCAGAGCTGGGCCTGCCCTCCTCTGTCTGCTCATTCTCCTCGTTCTCCAGGTTTTCGGAGGCGCACGCCCCCGACTCCAGCTGCTGCAGGATGGTGGGGCAGAACTCCTTGAACTCGCTGTGCCCCACCGGGGAGCCCTCGCTCAGGTTGTGGATGGCAAAAAGCTCCACCGAGCTGAAGCACTGGGGAGGGAAGGGATAAAAACGCTCCTTGAGATTCCCACAGCTCCGCAGGGAGATTTTGGGAACCGGCAGGGAAGTTTTGGGGAGGGTTTGGGGTGTCCCCCCTTTCCTTACGCGGGAGAGGTTGAGGCGCTGCTGAGGGGTTTGGGAGACATTGGCGTGTCCCACGCCCACATCCAGGTGGTTCAGCAGGGCCTTGAGCTGCTTCAGGCTCAAGGTTTGGCTCTCCCCGTAGCGCTGGAGCAGATCCTGCAGGAAGGAGGCTGCCGAGACGCCCGCCAGGACCTGCGGGCAGGGGAGGAGGCAGAGCAGGAGGAGCAGGCAGCAGCTCCGGGGGCCGGCGCTGGGGACCATGGTGCCTCCGGGATGCTGGGAGAGAAACCACATGGCTTTGTTGGCCTTGGCATTCCCAACGCTCCCAAAACCACGGCTCTCCGCCCCACTGATGGATTTATCCCCAGGGAAACGGGGGTAGAATTGAACAGGGTGGAAATGTATTTAGGTTTAAGTGAAATGTGCTACTTTCAGCTTGCTAAGTGTGCTGTTTAGTCTAGTGGCTGCAGCCCTAGCAGAACTACCCTAGCTAAAGAGAAAGAATGCAAATTTCTATACTAAATACCCATATATATTACAAATATATATACAAATATATACACAAATATATACACAAATATATACACAAATATACACACAAATATACACACAAATATATATACAAATATACACACAAATATACACACAAATATACACACAAATATACACACAAATATATACACAAATATACACACAAATATACACACAAATATACACACAAATATATACACAAATATATACACAAATATACACACAAATATACACACAAATATATATACAAATATACACACAAATATACACACAAATATGCACACAAATATACACACACATATACACAAATATATATAATACAAATACCAAAAAATAAGAAATAAAAAAGACGCCTCAGACCTTAAAACAGGCAAAGCAGGGTGACCCAAGAGTCCTTTCTATACTTTCTAACAAAAACTGAATACAAGTGTAACTAGCTGTAAGTGTAACGCAAAATCAGCAAAATAAATATGCATTAGCCTATTATGAAATTCTATACATAGAAAAATTAGTAAGAGTTATAAAAAAAGATCAAGATCTTTTAAAAATACGTATGCACATTAAAAAACAATAAGTCCTAACATGCGTCCACAGCGCTGCGAATAAACATACCCATTCCCTACAAATCTTTATTAAAGTTATAAAGTTTAATTTTTCCACGTTCCAACAGCGCTGTGAGCACCCAGATCCTGAGGAGGATTCTGCATTTTTCCACAATCTTTCCATGCAAAACCACCCCCTCCTCGTCCACCCCGACCCCTCACTCACCGTGGGGGCTGCCAGGACACGGCTCCTGGGGCCTCTCCAGCTCCGCAGCACCTCGGGGACCCTGGGAAGAGCAGGAATGGTCGGGAAGGTGACAAAAATCCAGCTGTGCCAGCCCCAAATCCAGCTGTGTGTGTGTGGGGGGGTGAGGAGTCAGGCTGCAGCCCTGGCCACGCGTGGGTCCCCTGGGTGTCACCGGGGCTGGGACACAAACACCTCGGTGGCAGAGGAGCCCCGGGGACAGAGGTGGCCTGTTCTCGAGGTTATAATTTAACCAGGATAATTACCATGAACCCAGCGCTGCCCCGTTTAACTGTAGGAGCCTTTATAGTGTTTGCCCAGAATCAATCCTTGCCCTCTCTGTCCCTTTCATGTGGGCCGGGGATTGATAAAAGAGGGGTGGCACAGCCCCGGGGTGCAAAGGAAGGGGCTGGGGAGAGGAGGGGACGCCAGGCACGACCAGGGGACGTCAGGCACGACCTGCACGTCCGCCCTGGGAGGCACCAAGAGCCCGCAGCTCAGGCCGCCTTCCTGGGAAACTTCCCTGAAAGCTGCACGGCAAATTTGGGGATTGCCCGGGAGAAAATAAATAATCTGCTGCCTCCATCAGTGCAGCAGCCATGCCAGTCTCATGTGGGGCTCCTGATCCCCCCGGAGGGGCTCCTGGTGCTCCCTGCAGTGTTCTGACGCTCACAGGCTCCAGTCTCCTCCAAAAACCAGGACATTTTTGAAGCCCGGCCAAGCAATTGTTCCAAAAATAACCCGTGGCCGGGATTTCCACACCGAGGGAGCCGCAGGACCCCACTCCCCATGCAGGACCCCGCTGCCCCTGAAGGCTCCCACATTCCCACAGGTTTTACCAGCTTATCCCACTTTGGGAGCTTTGTTCTCCGGGAGCTTTCGGCCTCCTCCTGCCAGGGCTTAGCTCAGATGCTTTGACTTAACCCCTCTCCTCCCAAAACGAGGGAGGGAGCCCATCCAGCGCGGTGCTGGGAACACCCTGCTGGGTGGGGGGACCTCTTCAGCATCCCCCAGACCCTTCCTCTGCCTCCTCTGCCTCCCTATCCCTTGCCACCCTTCCAGCTGGGTGCTCCTGGTCTCCCTGGGCCATGCAGGCTGCCGGTGACTCCCAGAGGTGCTGGCACAAAGCCCAGCGTGCCAAAGGTTCGTCCCGGCTGGCTGCACGTCCCCTCTGGCTGCCCTTTCCAGCCGGGTGCTCCCCAAATCCCCGGTGCCACCAGGACCGTCCCGCTGCCCGCACACCGGCCCGTGCCAAGGCACGCAGCTCTCCCGGTGCCAAAACCCCTGGCGGGGGTTTCTCCCAAAGCCGGATTCACCCAGGGTGGAGAACCGGAGCTGAACCATCCCCTGTGCCGGGGGAATGGCGGGGAGCGCCCGGAGCCGCACGGGCTCGCTCCGTTTTAGGGCAAAACGGTGCAGGAGCCGCCCCTGCGGGAGAGAAGAGCCCGAGGAGCCGCATCCCGGGGCAAACACCGAAGAACACCGAGCCTCGCCACCCCACCGCCGGCTGCGGTGCCCCCGAGCCCCCCGGTGTCCTGCCCGCTGTCCTCCCACCGGGATGCGCTCCCGGAGCCCGGAGCCATCCTGACCTACTTTATCTCGGCTCGGGATGGGGCACGGGGCAGGGATGTGGCCGGGAGCGATGCCACGACAGCAATAACGCGGCTCCCGAGGCCAGGCCAGCCCTTCCCGGGGATCATCCATCCCACCGCAACCCGCACGTCCCCTCCATCCCCGCCCCGGCTCGGGGAGGCGACACCGGGAATAAGAACCGGTGTGACCCCGGCGACGTCAGCGCTCCCCGAAATCCCGGTGGGGACCCCCAAATTCCACCCCCCGGGCCCATCCCGCCCGGAGCCGGCAAACGGAGGGAGCC
Organism: Taeniopygia guttata; assembly: GCF_048771995.1. Taxonomy (NCBI): domain Eukaryota; kingdom Metazoa; phylum Chordata; class Aves; order Passeriformes; family Estrildidae; genus Taeniopygia; species Taeniopygia guttata. The sequence continues at coordinate 2,021,926 of NC_133047.1, read as the reverse complement.
CGGCCCCCGGAGGGCTCCGTGCCCGGCGGCTCGTCCCGGGGCTGGCAGCGGAGCCGTTCCCCGGTCACCGACACGCTCCTGTCCCTTCCTTCCCCGGGATCGCGGGGCGGGCACCGGGTCATCCCCCGGGCATCGCACCCCGCAGGGACCCCCAGTCCTGCCCAGTGCCCCCCTGACCGCAGCTGCTGCTGTCGCCGGTGCCATCTCACCCTTCTCCCCATCCCACCGATGCTGCCAGACCCCATAACTGAGCCCTGCACCCCAAAACTGAATCCTGCACCCCATAACAGCATCCTGCACCTCTACCTCCACCCTCCCCTACCCCACACCCCACGGGCTGTCCCAAAACCAGCCCCCACGACTGCCCCCAGGCTCTAGGACCGGCCCCAAACCCAAACCAGCCGCTCCCTGCATCCTGCATCCCTCCCCGCATCCCCCATCCCCATCCGGGGCTCGGGGCCGGCCCCGGCCCGCTCCCCCCGCTCCGCTGCCTCCCTCCCCGCGGGGCCCGTGCCCGCAGCCGGTTCTCCGGCGCATGGCAGCGGTGCCGTGCCTATCCCGTGCCTGTCCCGTGCCTGTCCCGGTCCGTCCCGGTCCGTCCCGGTCCCACCTCCGCTCCCGCTCCCGCCGCCGCCGCTCGGGGCCGCGCAGCGCGCACGCGCGGCCGCCGGCACGGGGAGCGCCCCCATTGGCTGCCGCCGGCACAGGCCACGCCCCCCACGCACAGGCCACGCCCCCTCCGCGGCGCAGCGCGGGGACCCCAAAAATCGCACCCGGGAACCCCCAAAAAATCTCACTCAGAACCCCCAAAAATCTCATCCAGGACTCCCAAAAATCCCACCCAGGATCCCCAAAAATCTCACCCGTGAACCCCAAAAATCCCATCCAGGATCCCCCAAAAATCCCACCCGTGAACCCCAAAAATCCCACCCTGGATCCCCAAAAAATGAACAGGAGCCCCCAAAAAATCTCACTCAGAACCCCCAAAAATCCCACCCGGGACCCCAAAAATCGCACCGGGAACCCCCAAAAATCGCACCGGGAACCCCCAAAAATCTCACTCAGAACCCCCAAAAATCCCACCCAGGATCCCCAAAAAGTCTCACTCAGAACCCCCAAAAATCTCATCCAGGACTCCCAAAAATCCCACCCAGGATCCCCAAAAATCTCACCCATGAACCCCAAAAATCCCACCCGTGAACCCCAAAAATCCCATCCAGGATCCCCAAAAATCCCACCCGGCACCCCAAAAATCCCACCCAGGATCCCCAAAAGTCGCACCCGGGACCCCCAAAAGTCCCATCCAGGACCCCTCAAAAATCCCATCCAGGATCCCCAAAAATGCCACCCGGCACCCCAAAAATCCCATTCAGAACCCCCTAAAATATCCCACCCGGCACCCCAAAATATCTCACCCAGGACCCCCAAAAATCCCACATGGGACCCCCTAAAAAATCTCACACGAGACCCCCAAAAATCCCACCAGGGAACCCCTAAAAAATCCCACCCCAGACCCCCAAAAATCTCACCTGGGACTCGCAGAAGTCTCACCCAGGACCCTCAAAAATCCCATCCAGGATCCCCAAAAAATCCCATCCAGGACCCCCCAAAAAATCCCACCCAGGACCCCTAAAAAAATCTCACTGAGGACCCCCAAAAATCCCACGTGGGACCCCCCAGACTGCCCCAAAACATCCCCTGGGATCACCCCAAAACACCACCTGGGGCACCGGGACCCCCCAAAAACCCACCCCGAGGGCACCGAGCCCCCGAGGGCCCCCCAAAAAATCCCCCCACACCCCCTGGGGCACCTCCCCAAACACCTTTTAGGGCACAGTGCACCCCAAACGCCCCTTGGGACCCCAAAAACCCCCTCAAAGCCCTTCCCCCAGGGGTCACAGCACCAAAAATCCCCTCGGGTGGGGTGGGGGGACCCCAAAATTCCCCTCAACCTTTTCCCAAGGGGTCACAGCACCAAAAATCTCCTCAGGTGGGGTGGGGGGACCCCAAAATTCCCCTCAACCTTTTCCCAAGGGGTCACAGCACCAAAAATCTCCTTGGGTGGGGCAGGGGGGACCCCAAAATCCCCCTCAAAGCCCTTCCCCAGGGGTCACAGCACTAAAAATCCCCTCGGGTGGGGTGGGGGGGACCCCAAAAACCCCCTGAACCCCATCCCCAGGGGTCACAGCACCAAAAATCCCCTCAGGTGGGGTGGGGGGACCCCAAAATCCCCTCAACCTTTTCCCCAGGGGTCACAGCACCAAAAATCTCCTCGAGTGGGGTGGGGGGACCCCAAAATCCCCCTGAAATCCATCCCCAAGGGATCACAGCACTAAAAATCCCCTCGGGTGGGGTGGGGGGGACCCCAAAAACCCCCTGAACCCCATCCCCAGGGGTCACAGCACCAAAAATCCCCTCAGGTGGGGTGGGGGGACCCCAAAATCCCCTCAACCTTTTCCCCAGGGGTCACAGCACCAAAAATCTCCTCGAGTGGGGTGGGGGGACCCCAAAATCCCCCTGAAATCCATCCCCAAGGGATCACAGCACCAAAAATCCCCTCGGGTGGGGCGGGGGGACCCCAAAAACCAAACATCCCCTCGGGTGGGGCAGGGGGGACCCCAAAAACTCCCTCAAAACCCTTCCCAAGGGGTCACAGCACCAAAAATCTCCTCGGGTGGGGTGGGGGGACCCCCAAAAACCCCCTCAAAGCCCTTCCCAAGGGGTCACAGCACCAAAAATCCCCTCGGGTGGGGTGGGGGGACCCCAAAATTCCCCTCAACCTTTTCCCAAGGGGTCACAGCACCAAAAATCCCCTCAGGTGGTACAGGGGGGGACCCCAAAAGCCAAACATCCCCTCGGGTGGGGCAGGGGGACCCCAAAAACCCCCTGGAAAAGCCATGGGGGGCTCAGAGGGGCCAAATCCCGGCCCAGGCAGAACCATCCCGGCTCCTCTCCCCATGCCAAGGAGCTGCCAAGGATAAGGAAAAAGCAGAGCTGGGATAGAAAATTCTCCTGGATGGGGTCAGGCAGAGCTGGGGGACCCCCAAAACCTCAGCCCAGCACCCCCCAGGGTCGGGATTTGTTCCTAAATCCCACCCCAGGCTGGGCCACGGCTGCCAAAGTCCGCCGGGGTTGGCAAATAAACAGAAATAAATGATTAACCCGGGGCAGGAGGTGACAGCCCCGGCTGCTGTCACCCCCCCTCGGGGTCCCTGCGCCACCCTGGGGTCCCCCAGGAATGAGGGGCAGGATGAGGCCATCAGCAGCCCCCCAAAATCCACCAGGGAGCAGCTGCCAGCAACGATTTTATTGGAATGAACCAAAAAAAAAAAACCTGGTTACAGCCAAAAGAAGGAGGGAATTCCAACCTGGCTCAAGCAAGGCAAAAAAAAAAAGCACCTAAAATAGGTGAAACCTCCAACCTTTCCCTGAATCCACAAAGAATTCTCCTTGGAAAAGCAGCGACTCCTCAAGGACGGGAGAACTGGCCAAACTGGAGCTGCTTTGTTCCACAGCAGCTTGAAAAAACCCAGGAAAATAAAAAAAAACCAACTTTGAAACTGTGTAGAAATGCAAAAAACTCGAGGGGGGTGGGAAAAAACCCTGAAATTTTTGGGATTTCCATCCAGCACCTGCATAGGGATGAGCTGTGGGAGCAGCAGCATTTTTGGGGCTGGAAAGTGGCAGGATTTTCTTTTGGGGTTCACCCCCATGGGGATGAACTCCCAAAATTAAAACCCCACAGCCCCGGGATGCTGCTGCATCCCCAAAATCAACACAGAAAGAATAAATTAACACCAGAACTGGGAATTGGGGTGACCCCCTGGGCACGGGGGGCAAACAGCAGCGGGCAGGGAGCAGAATTCCGGGCACCATCCCGGTTTTTTGGGCACAGCCCCAGCTCCATCCCGGGTTTCCCAGCGCAGGGCCAGGTCTGGGGGTCCTGGCAGGTTAGAGGAAGAAGAGCTGCTCGCAGAGGTGGGCGCTGGGCTCGTGGTGCAGGACCTGGCCCACCAGCAGGGCCAGCTTGTGCGCGTACTTGCAGGGCGCAGGGACGCGCACGGTGCCCGGCCAGTTCCAGTAGAGGTGGCACAGCTTGAAGGTCAGCCTGGGGACAGGGAGGGAATGGGGATGTGGGATTCCGGGAAAGGGGATGGATCCAGGTCCACATCCCGCCTGGAACCTGCTCCCAGCTGTCCCTGTTCTGGGGAAAAAATGGGATTTGGGATTCCTGGGAATGGGGATGGATCCAGGTCCAGATCCCGCCTGGAACCTGCTCCCAGCTGTGCCTGTCCTTGGGACAGGGTGGGAATTGGGATTTGGGATTCCTGGAAAAGGGGATGGATCCAGGTTCAGATCTCTCCTGGAACAGGGAGAAATGGGATTTGGGATTTCCAGGAAAGGGGATGGATCCAGGTCCAGATCCCTCCTGGAACCCGCTCCCAGCTGTGCCTGTTCTGGGGAAAAAATGGGATTTGGGATTCCTGGGAATGGGGATGGATCCAGGTCCAGATCCCTCCCAGAACCTGCTCTCAGGTGTCCCAGAAATGGGATTTAGGATTCCTGGGAATGCAGGTGGATCCAGGCTCAGATCCCTCCTGGAACAGGGAGAAATGGGATTTGGGATTTCCAGGAAAGGAGAAGCATTGGGGTTCAGATCCCTCCTGGAAGAGGGAGAAATGGGATTTGGAATTTCCAGGAAAGGAGATGGATCCAGGTTCAGATCCCTCCCAGAACCTGCTCCCAGCTGGTCCCTGTTCTGGACAGAAATGGGATTTGGGATTCCTGGGAAGGAGGATGGATCCAGGTCCAGATCCCACCTGGAACCTGCTCCCAGCTGTGCCTGTCCTGGGGAAAAAATGGGATTTGGGATTCCTGGGAATGGGGATGGATCCAGGTCCAGATCCCGCCTGGAACAGGGAGAAATGGGATTTGAGATTTCCAGGAAAGGGGATGGATCCAGGTCCAGATCCCGCCTGGAACCTGCTCCCAGCTGTGCCTGTTCTGGGGAAAAATGGGATTTGGGATTTCCCAGAAAGGGGATGGATCCAGGTCCAGATCCTGCCTGGAACCCGCTCCCAGCTGTGCCTGTCCTGGGGAAAAAATGGGATTTGGGATCCCTGGGAATGGGGATGGATCCAGGCTCAGATCCCTCCTGGAATAGGGAGAAATGGGATTTGGGATTTCCCAGAAAGGGGATGAATCCAGATTCCTCCCAGGAACTGCTCCCAGCTGTCCCTGTTCTGGGCAGAAATGGGATTTGGGATTTCCAGGAAAGGAGAAGCATTGGGGTTCATATCCCTCCTGGAAGAGGGAGAAGTGTGATTTGGGATTTCCAGGAAAGGAGATGGATCCAGGCCCAGATTCCTCCTGGAACCTGCTCTCAGGTGTCCCAGAAATGGGATTTAGGATTCCTGGCAATGCAGGTGGATCCAGGCTCAGATCCCTCCTGGAACAGGGAGAAATGGGATTTGGGATTTCCAGGAAAGGAGATGGATCCAGCTCCAGATCCTGCCTGGAACCTGCTCCCAGCTATCCCTGTTGTGGGGGAAAAAATGGGATTTGGGATTTCCAGGAAATGAGATGGATCCAGGTTCAGATCCCTCCTGGAACAGGGAGACATGGGATTTGGGATTTCCAGAAAGGGGATGAATCCAGATCCTCCCAGAACCTGCTCCCAGCTGTGCCTGTTCTGGGCAGAAATGGGATTTGGGATTTCCAGGAAAGGAGATGGATCCAGGTCCAGATTCCTCCTGGAACCTGCTCTCAGGCATCCCAGAAAAATGGGATTTGGGATTCCTGGGAATGGGGGTGGATCCAAGTTCAGATCCCTCCTGAAAGCCGCTCCCGGCTGTCCCTGTCCTTGGGGCAGGGAGTGAATTGGGATTTGGGATCCCTGGGAATGCAGGTTCAGATCACCCCTGGAAGAGGGAGAAACGGGATTTGGGGTTCCTGGGAACACAGGCGGAGGCAGGTTCAGATCCCTGCATTCCCCAGGCAGGATTTTGGGGTGCCCAGGGCCTCCTGCCTTTTTCCCTGGCTGTTTTGAGGGTCTCTCCCATTCCCCAGGCAGGATTTTGGGGTGCAGGACCCCCCTTACCTCTGGAGGTGCTCGGAGCTGAGGTTGGCCGTGTTCCACATGCAGATGTAGCGCGTGGGAATGCTGCAGCCCTGCCGGGAGTGATGGGCCAGCAGGAAGAAATCCTGCCTGCAAGCACAAAAAAAAAAAAAACAAACCCATTTTCATTTTTTTTCCACCCCAAAATTATCATTTTTGCACCTCAGGGTGCTGGGAACCCCAGACTGGGCTGGTTTTTTCACCCCAGAATGGTGAAAATTAAATGTTTTTTTCACCCCAGAATGGTGATTTTGAACCACAAGGGTTTAATTTTTGCATTCCACTTGCATTTTTTTTTTAATTTTTGCACTCCACTTGCATTTTTTTTTTGCACCCTGGGGTGTTTTTGCCCCATTTTTCTTTCACTCTGGGGTTTTGTTTTGCACCCTGGGGTGGGTTTATAACCATTTTTTTTTGCACTCGAGGTGTTTTTACACCCCAGACTCGCTTATTTTGTAAAAACAATAAACGATAAATGGTATTTGTAAAAAACAATAAACTATAAATGATATTTTGTAAAAACAATAAACAATAAAACACCTCATGGCATTTTTACAACCTTTTGCTTGCAAACTGGGGAGGGGGGGGGTGGGCTTTTCCCCATCATTTTTTACACCTTGGGCTGGATTCTTTCCAACACCTTGGCCTATTTTTACAATTTGTCACCCTGGGCATCTTTTTGCACCCTGAGGCTCTTTTTGCACCTTGGGCTATTTTTACAACCTTTTTTTTTGTTGTTTTACACTTTGGGGTGCTTTTACATCCATTTTTTCACACCGAGGGTGGGTTTTTTCCCACCCTGGGGCATTTTCTCCTCCGTTTTGTTTACACCCAGGTTATTTTTTCCCCCTTGGGGTGGTTTTTATCCCTCCCCAGGGTGTTTTTTACCCCATCCCAGCTCCCCCAGCCCCAGCCCTGCCTCTCACCAGCCCGAGCTGGTGATGCTGTGGTCGATGACGGTGCCCAGGGGAGGGGACACCAACTCCTCTCCTGTCAGGCAGTAGAAGTTGGTGCTCAGCTGTTTCTGCACCACGATGACCACGAGGCTGGGCTGGTAATTTTGGAAGGTTTCGAAGCTCTTCTGGAGCTGGGGCACCTCGTACTTGAGCACCGTGTCCAGCTGGGGGTCGGACACCCCATCTCTGTACACCACGATCTTCATGGGCAGGGTGTGGTTCAGCTGAGGGGGGAAAAAAGGGCAAAATCAGCTCATTTTTACCTCCCCCTGCCATGCACAGGGATTAGCTGAGGGAGGTGGGAAAATATTTCCTGCTCAGGAGAAGTTTGGGCGTTGGGATGGAGCTGGGAATTCAACCCACAGGGAGCACCTGCAGAAATGCAGCTCAGGGTGGGTTTGGGGAGGGAGGTGCTTGGATTAATCACGGAATTCCAGACTGATTGGGGTGGGAAGGAGACTTAAAATCATCTCATTCCGTGGGCAAGGATCTCTCGCTATCCCAGGGTGCTCCAAGCTGGCCTTGGATGCTTCCAGGGATGAGGCAGCCGCAGCTTCCCTGGGAATTCCATCCCAGGCAGGAATTCCCTCCCCACATCCCATCCATCCCTGTCCCTCCCTCCCAGCAAATTCCCAGTGTCCAGGGCTGTTCCTGCAGCATCCACAGAGAGATGAGAAAATAAAATCAAAGAATCCTGGAACGGTTTGGGCTGGAAGGGACCTCAGAGCCACCCAGGGGATGGAACAATCCCACCCCTGCCACGGGCAAGGAACCTTCCACTATCCCAGGCTGGCCTTGGACACCTCCAGGGATGAGGCTGGGATTTTCCCTGCCCTCTGCCCTGTCCCAGGCTGCTTTTCTCACGCTGGGGACAAGGGACAGGCCTCTGGGAGCTGAAACGTGGCACTTCCCTCTGAGCAAACAGATAAGGACGAGCTGTCCCAGCTCCACATCCAGTCCAAAGGCTGCCAGGGAAGGTTGGCTCCTCCCAGGCTGGAAGTTTGGGAGGTTTTCCCCTTGTTTTGGGGGAATGTGGAGCCACAGGAGGGTGGTTTTGGCTGGCCTCACCTCGTAGAAACGCTTGAGGGCTTGGGAGAGGCAGAGGCGGAGGCTGTCGGCGATTTCCTGGTGGGGCATCTGGAAAACCACCCTGGAGTACCACTTGGTGAGGATGCTGGGGATGGAAAGGGAATGAGCAGCCTGGAGGAGCCCCCCCAGCACCAGGAAAAATCCCCCCGAGGTCTTGTGCAAGCCCAAAGCAGCCCTGGCTCAGCATTCCCAGCCCCTTCCCCACACCCAGCTCGGGGACAGCAGCACCCTCACCCCCCTCCCGGCCGAGGAAAAAGGGGTTTTGGGGTGGGAAATCCTGAAAATTGCCAGGGCAGAGCAGGAAAACTTCCCCCACTTCGCCAGGAAGCCACGTACGGGTTCATGCTGGCCACGAAGCCGACGACAGAGCGCATCCCCATGCTCCTGCTGTGGTGGACGTCCATGCCCACCACCATCAGCTGCTTCTGCAGAGGGAAAAAGGTGGGATTTAGGGATTATATCCGTGACCAGGACCATCAGCTGCTTCTGGAGAGGGAAAAAAGTGGGATTCAGGGATTATGTCCATGCCCATGATCATCAGCTGTTCCTGGAGCAGAAAAAAAAGTGGGATTTAGGGATTATGTCCATGACCAGGACCATCAGCTGCTTCTGGAGAGGGAAAAAGCTGGGATTTAGGGATTATATCCATGTCCACGACAATCAGGAAGGGGAACAGAGGTGGGATTTAGGGATTATATCCATGCCATGACCATCAACTGCTTTTGGAGACGGGAAGAAAGGTGGGATTTAGGGATTATATCCATGTCCACCACAATCAGCTGCTTTTGGAGCAGGAAAAAAGGTGGGATTTAGGGAAAATGTCCATGACCAGGACCACCAGCTGTTTCTGGAGACAGGAAAAAAGGTCTCCAGGGATTTAGGGATAATGTCCATGCCCACAATAATCAGCTCCTTCTGGACATAGGAACAGAGGTGGGATTTAGGGAGAATGGAGCAGAAAACAGAGATGGGATTTAGGGAAAATGTCCATGCCATGACCATCAGCTGCTTCTGGAGCAGGAAAAAAGGTAGGATTTAGGGAAAATGTCCATGCCCACGACCATCAGGTGTTTCTGGAGACAGGAAAAAAGGTCTCCAGGGATTTAGGGATAATGTCCATGCCCACAATAATCAGCTCCTTCTGGAGAGGGGAACAGAGGTGGGATTTAGGGAGAATGGAGCAGAAAACAGAGATGGGATTTAGGGAAAATGTCCATGCCACGACCATCAGCTGCTTCTGGAGACAGGAAAAAAGGTGGGATTTAGGGATTTTATCCATGCCCATGATCATCAGCTGTTTCTGGAGACAGGAAAAAAGGTCTCCAGGGATTTAGGGATTATGTCCATGACCAGGACCATCAGCTGCTTCTGGAGAGGAAAAAAGGTGGGATTTAGGGATCACAGCCATGCCAACAACCCTCAGCTGCTTCTGGAAGGGACAAAAACACCCAGGGTGGGATTTAGGGATAAGTCAGACACCTCCAGGCTTGGATCCCTCCAGCTCCAAGGCACCCAAGAGAAGCCAACCCCGATTCTCCAGCTGCTTCATCCATCCTGTGCTCACAATAACCCAACTCCTCCACAACAACCCGGCCCCTCCAGAGCTTCCAGGCTCATCCCAAGGCTCTTCCCGGGGTTTTCCTGTCTTACCAGTGGGATATCAACCCCCCAGAGCTGCCCGCCCAGCTTGCAGTTCATCTGCAGCAGAACCTTCTGCACCACGCTCCTGATCTTGCCAGGATGGCCCGTGAGGGACTGGGCGCTGATGACCTGTGGGGAGGGAAAACACAGGGAAAAGTGAGGCTGGAGACAGCCCTGGATTCCCAGGAATGGGGGTCCCAGCCCACCTGGGAGGGCACAGGGGTCTGCACGCAGCAAAGCTTCTTGATGGCCCCGTAGACGTCGTCCCGGCCGCCAGGGATGATGCACAGGAGGAGCTGCACCTTGTCCTGAGGGGAAAAACGGAATTGTTCAGCTTGGAAAAGCCCTCCTGGAGCGCTGAGTCAAACCCAAGTCACCAACAACCCACGTGCTACATCCACGCTGCCCCCCTAAGCAGCCCATCCCTGTGTTTAACCACCCTTTTCCATGAAAAAGTTAAAAAATTCCTCCTGGTGTCTAAGCTGAGCCTCCCCTGGCACAGCTCGAGGCCGTTCCCTCTCGTCCTGTCCTTTGCTCCCAACCCCACCTGACCTCACACTCCTGTCATGGATTTTTAGGGAAAAATAAGGTCCCCTTGAGCCTCTTCTTCTGCAGGTTGAGACCCCCAGGTGCTTTCCAGTGATCCCCCAGGGGTGTCCCACTCCTCACCTGGCTGCCCAAACATCCCCAGGGATGTTGCTGCTCCTCACCTGGCTGCCCAAACATCCCCAGGGATGTCCCCACTCCTCACCTGGCTGCCCAAACACCCCCAGGGATGTTCCCACTCCTCACCTGGCTGCCCAAACACCCCCAGGGATGTCCCCTCTCCTCACTTGACTTCCCAAAAAGCCCTGGATGATCCTGAGATGGGCTCCATGCCACTTCCCAAAGACCCCCAGGGATGTCCCTCTCCTCACCTGGCTGCCCAAAAAGCTCTAGATGATCCTGAGATGGGTTCCATTTCACTTCCCAAGCACCCCCAGGGGTGTCCCTCTCCTCACCTGGCTGCCCAAACACCCCCAGGGATGTTCCTGCTCCTCACCTGGCTGCCCAAACACCCCCAGGTGTGTCCCGCTCCTCACCTGGCTGCCCAGGGAGCCCTGGATGGCCTGATGTGAGCTCCATGCCACTTCCCAAACACCCCCAGGGATGTTCCCACTCCTCACCTGGCTGCCCAAACATCCCCAGGGATGTCCCCACTCCTCACTTGACTTCCCAAAAAGCCCTGGATGATCCTGAGATGGGCTCCATGCCACTTCCCAAAGATCCCCAGGGATGTTCCCTCTCCTCACCTGGCTGCCCAAAGAGCCCTGGATGAACCTGACATGGGCTCCCACTTCCCAAATACCCCCAGGGATGTTCCCTCTCCTCACCTGGCTGCCCAAACATCCCCAGGGATGTCCCCACTCCTCACCTGGCTGCCCAAACACCCCCAGGGATGTCCCCACTCCTCACTTGACTTCCCAAAAAGCCCTGGATGATCCTGAGATGGGTTCCATCCCACTTCCCAAACATCCCCAGGGATGTCCCCTCTCCTCACCTGGCTGCCCAAACACCCCCAGGGATGTTCCTGCTCCTCACCTGGCTGCCCAAACATCCCCAGGGATGTCCCCTCTCCTCACCTGGCTGCCCAAACATCCTCGGGGATGTTCCCCTCTCCTCACCTGGCTGCCCACAGACCCCCAGGGATGTCCCCTCTCCTCACCTGGCTGCCCAAACACCCCCAGGGATGTCCCCTCTCCTCACCTGGCTGCCCAAACATCCCCAGGGATGTTCCTGCTCCTCACCTGGCTGCCCAAACATCCCCGGGGATGTTCCTGCTCCTCACCTGGCTGCCCAAACATCCCCGGGGATGTCCCCACTCCTCACCTGGCTGCCCAAAGATCCCCAGGGGTGTCCCTCTCCTCACCTGGCTGCCCAGGGAGCCCTGGATGGCCTGATGTGAGCTCCATGCCACTTCCCAAACACCCCCAGGGATGTTCCTGCTCCTCACCTGGCTGCCCAAAGACCCCCAGGGATGTTCTCACTCCTCACCTGGCTGCCCAAAGAGCCCTGGATGAACCTGACATGGGCTCCCACTTCCCAAACATCCCCAGGGATGTCCCCACTCCTCACCTGGCTACCCAAACACCCCCAGGGATGTTCTCACTCCTCACCTGGCTACCCAAACACCCCCAGGGGTGTCCCTCTCCTCACCTGGCTGCCCAAACACCCCCAGGGATGTCCCTCTCCTCACCTGGCTGCCCAGGGAGCCCTGGATGGCCTGATGTGAACTCCATGCCACATCCCAAACACCCCCAGGGATGTCCCTCTCCTCACCTGGCTGCCCAAACACCCCCAGGGATGTCCCTCTCCTCACCTGGCTGCCCAGGGAGCCCTGGATGGCCCTGACGTAGGTCTCGATGCGGTCGTCCCGCAGCTCCTGCAGCGAGGGGTGCCCCACCTGCATTCCCATGGCCCCACAGCTGCTCCTCATGGCTGCCAGCAGCTCCTTGGCCAGCGGCTGCAGCCGCTTGGGATACACCAGGAGCCAGGAGCTGATGGAGATCTGGGAGGAAAGCCAGCACAGGCCGGGGTTGGGGGCCTTCCTGCGGCTCCCAATCCACGCAGCACATCCCTGGCTGGGAGAGGAGACAGCTACGGAGCACAGGGGGGAATTTGGGAGAGGAAAACTGGGCCTGGAGGAACCTGGAGCACAGAGAATTTGGGAGAAGGAAAGTGACCCAAGAGGAACCTGCAGCACAGAGAATTTGGGAGAAGGAAAGTGACCCTAGAGAAATTTGGAACACAGAGAGGAATTTGGGAGAGCAAAACTGGGCCTAGAGGAACCTGGAGCACAGCAGGGAGCTTGGGAGAGGGGAATTTGGGAGAGGGAAAGTGACCTAAGAGAAACCTGGAGCACAGAGGGGAATTTGGGAGAGGGAAAGTGCCCAAGAGAAACGTGGAGCACAGAGGGGAGTTTGGGAGAGGGAAAGTGACCCTAGAGAAATTTGGAGCACAGAGGGGAATTTGGGAGAGGGAAATCTGTGAGAGAGAAAGCGGCCCAAGAGGAACCTGGAGCACAGGGCGGAATTTGGGAGAGGGAAATCTGTGAGGGAGAAAGTGGCCCAAGAGGAACCTGGAGCACAGAGGGGAATTTGGGAGATGAAAATCTGGGAGAGGGAATTTGGGCAAAGAGGAACCTGCAGCACAGAGAATTTGGGAGAAGGAAAGTGGCCCAAGAGAAATTTGCAGCACAGAGGGGAATTTGGGAGAAAGAAAGCGCCCAAAGGAAATCTGGAGCACAGAGGGGAATTTGGGAGAGGAAATTTGGGCCTAGAGGAACCTGGAGCACAGCAGGGAACTTGGGAGAGGGAAAGTGACCCAAGAAAAACCTGGAGCACAGAGGGGAATTTGGGAGAGGGAAAGTGGCCCAAAAGGAACCTATAGCACAGAGGGGAATCTGGGAGGGGGAAAGTGACCCAAGAAAAACCTGGAGCACAGAGGGGAATTTGGGAGAGGAAAAGTGCCCAAGAGAAACGTGGAGCACAGAGGGGAATCTGGGAGAGGGAAAGTGCCCAAGAGAAATTTGGAAAACAGAGGGGAATTTGGGAGGGGGAAATGACCCAAGAGAAATGTGGATTGAATTCCATCCAGGTCCTGCCTGTGAAAGGCTCCCTCCACCCTGGGACGAGGTGGGAAAGCACAGCACAGCCACATACCTCCAACTCCTTGGGCAAAAACAGGCTGGAGCTCACATCCAACACAAACAAGGGCAGGGTTTGTGCTGGAAGCAGCTCGGCCACAGGGCCAGCGCTCAGGAAAACCCATCCCAGCTTCCCCCAGCGGGGCAGGCTCTGCTCACCACGGCGATGGGCACCTCCTTCGTCACCTCGCGGTGCCAGCCCAGCTCCTCGGCGGGAAGGAAGGAGCGGTGCCGGAGGTTGATCCTCTCCGCGGGCAGGATGTGACCCTGGGTCTGGGCAGAGTGGGAATCTCCAGAGCTGCCCCCAGTGCCCTGGCAGCCAGGGGGAGGCCGGGAGCCCCGCAGGCCTTACCCTGTGGATATCCGTGTCCAGGAGCAGCCCCCAGCGCTCCAGCTCCCGGGACGCCTCGGCGCTGTCGCGGATGCGGCGCAGGAGGCCGGCGAGGCGCTGGTAGTGCTGCTGGGGGTTCTGCATCATCTCCCACGTCACCTCCTGAACCAGCAACACCCAGAGGTCAGGGAGGGCTCCCCCAGCCTCGGGAAAAGCGGGAGCAGGGCACGAGACGGGCTCTGACCTTCGGCATCCGGCTGTTCTTGCGGAGGTCGGAGAGGCCGGTGAGGAAGGTCAGCTCTGGCACCAGCAGCACCATCTTCAGCTGGCGCTGCAGGGAGGAACAGGCACCCTCAGCATTCCAGGGGCTGGGAATAGCTGGGAATACCTGCTCTGCCCGGGGGCTGCAGGAGGCCAGAGCAGCCCGTGGATCTCCATGCCCACTCACCCTCCCCTCTGGCATCTGTTTCTCCTTGGGCTTGTGGACGAGTAGAGGCTGGTCCAGCTCCCTGATGGTGATCCCGTGGGTCTTCCTGGAAAAAAAACATTATCACACACTCCTGGAATTTCGCTTTGGGACGGATCTTGCAGAACACCCAGCCCCAAACCCCCTCCGTGGGCAGCAAAACCTCCCTGCTCCCGCTCCCACTCCCCCCAAACTGGCATCAGCCCATGCCCAGGGGGTGATCCAGCAGCTCCTCCTCACCTGTAGTAGTCCACAAAGGTGATCTCCTGCCCGCTGGCCAGGGTGAAAGTGTCCCTGGGGGTCTTGTCCCAGTCGATGTCGTCCACGCGGTAAGTGCGGTTGTTGTAGCGAGTCATGACCACGCTCCCCACCAGCTGCTTGATGCACTCGTCCTGGAACGTCCTCTGGCTCTGCGAGTGGATGGTTTGCCTGGGAAAAGAGGAGAGGCACGGAATGCTCCCCCCTGTGTCACCCCACCTCCTGCAGCACCCTCGTCCCCCGCAGCTCTGGGGGGTTCGTTGCTTTCCTCACATCATGCTCAGCACGGACTCGCTGCGGATGATCTTGTGGATGGCGTCCACCATGAGGAAGAGCCCCCCGTCCTTCCTCCCGATGCTGACGGCGTAGCCCGGCCAGATATGGAGGCTGTGTCCAGAGGGAAAGAGGCCTGGCTTAACTCAGAGCAGCCAAGCAACTCCCAAAACTCAGCGATTCATTCCCCAGCTTCTCAAAACAAGCCACTCCAAAGTCAGGCTGACCTGGGAACACTTCCCAGTTTCCAGGGAAACGAGGATGATCCTGTGGGAAGGCAAAGTGCCAGCACCCACCTGTATTTCTGCAGGGTGGTGGCCTGGGCAGGCTCAAAGAAATTTCTCCCAACCAAGCTCATATTTAAGATTTTCATCACTCTAAGGAAGGAAAAGCAGGGAAAGTAGGGCTGGGTGAGGACTGACAGGGAGGAGGAGGAAAGGGGTCTCCTCCTGGAGCTCGGGGAGGGTCTCTGTGGTCCCTCACCTGCGGAACACCACGTTGTAAAAGGGGATGCAGAGATCCGAGCTGGGCTCCAGGATTTTGGTCATCTGGATGCTGATGATGATCTCCTGCCCGTCGCTGTTCCTCTGAGCCTTCAGGCTGACCTTTGGCAGGGCCAGAGGGGTTCTCCCAACCAAAACAGGCGCACCCCTGTACCCCCAAAGCTGGGGAGACCCCCCGTACCCCTTACCTTGGGGATCTGGATGGGCAGGAAGAGGATGGAGCCGTCGAAGGCAATCACGTCCCCGGTCACGGCGCGCTGCTCCTTCACCATGGCAAAGCGGGCAGCCTTGCACTCCACCTCGGGGCTGGGGGCACACAGGGGCTTTTCTCCCTCCTCTGCCTCCCCCAGACCTCACTCAGCCCCCCCAAAAATCCCCCATGAGGGCAAAAACCCATGAGGGATCCATGGGATGGGATGGGATTCACGGGGTGGGACCCATGGAATGGGATGGGATAGGATGGGATCCATGGGGTGGTATCAGTGGCATGGGATGGGATCAGTGGGATGGGATCTGTGGGATGGGATGGGATGGGATGGGATGGGATGGGATCCATGGATTGGGTGGAATGGGATCCATGGGATGGGATCTGTGAGATGGGATGGGGCCCCCCATCCCTCTCCCTGCCCAGAGCTCTCCGATGTGCTGGGGTCGCTCCACCTCATGGGGACACAGAGGCTCTGCCAATCCTCGAGGGGCTGTGGGGGACCCTCGAGGGGCTGTGGGGGACCCCAGTCCCCCGTTATCACCTGAAGGTGACGTGGTACTGGTAGACAGCTTCGTTCTGGCAGTGGATCTTCACAAAGTTCAGCCCCACGCGGACGGTGGTTCCCTTCACCACCGCCTTGGTGCCCTGCGCCCTGCGGGGGACAGGGGCTCAGCAGCGACCCAGCAGCACCCGGAGCCCAGAACGGGGGGCTGGGGCCATCACTTACGGCCTGGCAGCAGCTGAGGGGCTCTCCGGGGCGGGCACGGGCACCGGGCAGGGCTGGGGGCTGGGTGGGCACGGGGAGGCTCGTCCAGGCTGGGTGGGCAGCGCGGCCCCTCTGCCTTTCCACAGGATCCTGCGTCCCCAGGGCGGGCTGCGGTGAGCCCTGGCACACGCTGGGGACACACTGGGGGTGGCCTGGCTGCAAACCCCCCAGCGACGAGCCCGAAACCCCCCAAAAACCTCCCTGCTCCTGTTTCCCCAGCAGCCTGGGGGCTCAAAACACCCGAGTTTTGGGATAAAGGGATAGGAGGGACAGGGGAGGTGGGGGGACAGAGGGAATAGGGCGGATATATGGGGCAGGGGGATGGAAGGGGAGAAGGAATAGGGGCAGAAGACAGGAGGGGATAGGAAAGATGGATGGAGGAGCCGGAGGAGGGTGGGCGCTGAGGGTTCAGGGGTGTGGGAGACTCACTGCCCACGCGTGGGGAGCGCCGCCAGCGCTGTCCCCTCATCCTCCTCCTTCTGCTGCACCGGGCCGGGCGGTACCACAGCCTTCCTATCGCCAGCACCGCCGCCGCGGCCTGCGGGAGCAGCACCACCGTGAGCGGCACAGCGGGGCCCGCCCGACCCTCAGCACCCCCTCAGCATCCCCTCAGCACCGGCACCCACCCAGGGGCCTCTCCAGAGGCCGCTCATGCAGGCCCAGCCCGCGGAACAGCGCGGGCAGCGGCGACGCCGCCTCTTGGGGCTGGGCGGGACCGGGTGAGGGCAGCCGGGGGGAGAAGGCGGCGAGCCCGCGGAGCCCGCGGAGCCCCCGGGCCGCGGCGGTGATGGCGCGCCCGGGCGTGCGGAAGGGCCGCGGCGGGTCCATGGCCGTGTCCGTGTCCTGCGGGTCCGTGTCCGGCGGGTCCCGGGCCGGCGGGTTCGCGGCCGGGGCC
The DNA here is from genome assembly GCF_048771995.1 of Taeniopygia guttata. NCBI lineage: Eukaryota > Metazoa > Chordata > Aves > Passeriformes > Estrildidae > Taeniopygia > Taeniopygia guttata. The sequence continues at coordinate 2,004,737 of NC_133047.1, read as the reverse complement.
GGCGGGTCCCGGTGCGGCGGGTCCGGGGCCGCCCCGTCGAGGCGCTCCCTCAGCCGCCGCCACGCCGCCGCCGCCGCCCTCTGCGCACGCGCCGCCCCGCCCCGCGCGCGGACGCGGCGCTGATTGGCCGCCGCTGAGGACACGCCCACGCCGCGAGCCCCTCCCGCCCCCCGAAAGGGCGGGAGTGGGAAAGGGGGCGTGGTCAGTGGGAGGGTGGGCGGGGTTATGCAAAATAGACGGGAGGAAAGGCAGAAGCGATGGGGGGCGAGAAGGGGTGGGGATATGGGATTGGGGGGTGAAATGGGGCGGGCAGGGGAGGGTTGGGGTGGGATTTGGGGGTAAAATGGGATGGGGTGGGAACGGGGGAAAATATGGGATGGGCAGGAAAGAGTTAAAGTGGAATTTGGGGGCGATATGGGATGGGCAGGAAAGGGTTAAGGTGGAATTTGGGGGCAATGTGGGATGGGCAGGAAAGGGTTAATATGGAATTTGGGGGGTAAAATGGGATGGGGTGGCATTGGAGGGTGAAATGGGATGGGAAGGGGAGGGTTGGGGTGGGATTTGGGGGTAAAATGGGATGGGGTGGGAACGGTGGCAATATAAGATGGGCAGGAAAGGGTTAAAATTGAGTTTGGGGGTAAAATGGGATGGGGTAGGAAAAGGGGAAATATGGGACAGGCAGGAAAGGGTTAAAGTGGAATTTGGGGGTAAAATGGGATGGAGTGAGAAGGGAAGGATGCAATGGGGCGGGAGGGGGAATGAGATGGAATTGGAGAGGTAAAATGGGGCAGGAAGGTGGGGGTGGGATGGGATGGGATGGGATGGGATGGGATGGGATGGGATGGGATGGGATGGGATGGGATGGGATGGGATGGGATGGGATGGGATGGGATGGGATGGGATGGGATGGGATGGGATGGGATGGGATGGGATGGGATGGGATGGGATGGGATCCGTGGGATGGGATCCGTGGGATGGGATGGGATCCATGGGATGGGATGGGATCCATGGAATGGGATGGGATGGGATGGGATCCATGGGGTGGGATCCATGGGATGGGATGGGATCTGTGGGATGGGATCCATGGGATGGGATCCATGGGATCCACAGGGTGGGACCCATGGAATGGGATGGGATAGGATGGGATCCATGGGGTGGGATCAGTGGGATGGGACCCGTGGGATGGGATAGGATCCACGGATTGGGTGGAATGGGATCCGTGGGATGGGATCTGTGAGATGGGATGGGGCCCCCCATCCCTCTCCCTGCCCAGGGGCTGGTGCCATCCAGGCAGCTCCGGCTCCCCGCTGACAGCCCTGTCACCCCCCAGGCCAGCGTGGGGGTCACCCCGTGCCCCCCACCCGCGGCAGCCACGCCCAGGCACCCCAAGGCCTCGCAGGGCCCAGCAGAGGTGACAGAACAAGACTGACACAGGAAAAGAGGTTTTTATTCCAGGTTTTTCCCCCAGGACGTTTGTCCTGCTCCCACCACAGGGCTGGGGGACACACCACGGACCCCCCACACCCCGAGCTCCCCGTTTGGCACTGGGGGGAAGCCGCCGGTGTGGGGGACACAGCCGGACACCCTGCGGGGCTGGCAGGAGCTGGCTCTGCCCCACACCTGCACGAGCCCCCTCCCCCCGTCCCAAAGGCACATCTGGAGGGGCTGAGGGTCCATCCCGGGGGTTGGGGGGGGCCGGGACCCCCTTGGCTACCGGTGCCGGTGCTCCAGGAGAGCCTCGAAATCCGGGGAGCAGACCAGCTTGTGCCTGACGTGGCCCAGCACGATCATCTCGCCCGTGCGGTTGTCCCCGATGCCGACGGACACCAGCTCCTGTCCCACGGGCCACCAACAGCCCTGAGCAGCCCCCGGCCACAGCCACCCCTGGGACATCCCCGTGCCCCCAGCGGGGACCAGCAGGACCCTTCCCCACCCTCGTCACAGGGAAGGGATGCCCAAGAGCCAGCACGATGCCCTGAGGGGTAATATTGGGGTGAAACGCCCCAAACTGGGTCCAGGGGTCCCTTCCATACCTGTAGGAAGGAGCAGGGGGTGCCCATGGTCACGTCCAGGGTGACCTTGCCCAGCACCAGCTGCACTTTTCCTGATTTTCGGATGAGCAGCTTCCCCACCTGGCCCTCGGGGAGGTCGGCCAGGGTGCAGATGTTCTCTGCCTGCTTCGCCTCCTGCCAGGGCACAGCGGGACTGGGATCAGCCCTGGGGACTGGGATCCCAGCACGGGACTGGGATCAGCCCTGGGGACTGGGATCAACTCACTGGGACTGGGATCAGCCCTGGGGACTGGGATCCCAGCACGGGACTGGGATCAGCCCTGGGGACTGGGATCAGCCCTGGGGAATGGGATCCCAGCACGGGACTGGGATCAGCTCCCTGGGACTGGGATCAGCCCAGGGGACTGGGATCAGCTCACTGGAACTGGGATCAGCTCACAGGGACTGGGATCAGCCCTGGGGACTGGGATCAGCCCTGGGGACTGGGATCAGCCCACTGGGACTAGGATCAGCCCTCTGGGACTGGGATCAGCCCTGGGGACTGGGATCACAGCACGGGACTGGGATCAGCCCTGGGGACTGGGATCAGCCTTCGGGATTGGGATCAGCCCACCAGGACTGGGATCAGCCCACCAGGACTGGGATCAGCTCACTGGGACTGGGATCAGCCCACAGGATTGGGATCAGCCCAGGGGATTTGGATCAGTCCATGGGATTGAGGGGACAGCACCATGGGGGGACAGTGACACCACGGAATGGAGGGACACCCCAGGATGGAGTGACATCCTTGTGGACTTGGGCGAGACAACACCACAGAAGGGAATGGGACAAGGGGACACCCCCAGCGTGGCCCTACCTGGCTCTTCTCCTGCTTCACCAGCAGCACCTGCCCGTCCTCGCTGTGCAGCTCGGCCTTGCAGGGTTTGGAGTCGTGGCTGGGGGGCTGGCCGGGCAGGGTGTCGGGGAGCTGCAGGAACAGCAGCTCCTCCTCGGCCGCCAGGCTCAGCCGCTGCAGCAGCTCTGCCGCCGCCACGTCCCGCGGGAAGCCGGGGGATCCCTTGGGCTGGGCCGGCCTGGGCTCCTCCTCACGCGGCTCTTCCTTCACTGCACAGGGGCTGCGTGGGCACGGGGCACAGGGGGACACCCCCAGCCTGTCCCCGCAGTGTCCCCAGCCCACCTTTCACCGCTGGCACGTCCAGCTCCATCTTCTCCTCCTTGGAGGCAGGGAGCCACGGCTGCGTGTTCTCCTGCTCGGCCGCCTCCTCCTTGAAGAGCCACCCCGAGTGGGCCAGGGGCAGCTGCACCGGCTTGTTCCGGATGTCGTTCTTCAGCCCCGGGTCATCCAGGAACTGTGGGGACAGGCAGGGGACACTCAGCACTGCCCCGGGTACAGGGGACACTCAGCACTGCCAGGGGACACTCAGCACTGCCCGGGGACATTCAGCATTGCCAGGGGACAATGAGCACTGTCCAGGGCACAGGGGACACTCAGCATCACCCTGGGGACACAGGGGACACTCAGCACTGCCCCGGGGACACAGGGGACAATCAGCACCATCCTGGGGGCACAGGGGACACTCAGCACTGCCTGGGGACACTCAGCACTGCCTGGGGACACTCAGCACTGCCAGGGGACACTCAGTATTGCCCTGGGGACACTCAGCACTGCCCGGGGACACAGGGGACACTCAGCACTGCCTGGGGACACAGGGGACACTCAGCACTGCCTGGGGACACTCAGCACTGCCAGGGGACACAGGGGACAATCAGCACTGCCAGGGGACACTCAGCACTGCCAGAGACACTCAGCACTGCCCTGGGTACAGGGGACACTCAGCACTGCCAGGGGACACTCAGCACTGCCCTGGGGACACTCAGCACTGCCAGGGGACACTCAGCACTGCCAGGGGCACAGGGGACACTCAGCACTGCCCTGGGGACACAAGGGACACTCAGCACTGCCCCGGGGACACTCAGCACTGCCTGGGGACACTCAGCACTGCCCAGGGACACTCAGCACTGCCAGGGGACACAGGGGACACTCAGCATCACCCTGGGGGCACAGGGGACACTCAGCACTGCCTGGGGACACAGGGGACACTCAGCACTGCCTGGGGACACTCAGCACCACCCTGGGGACACAGGGGACACTCATCACCCCCCGGTGACACCACAGCCACCCCGTTCCAGGCCCACTGACATCGTCCTTCTGCAGCATCCGCAGGATCTGCTTGGTCTCCTCGTCCGTCTCCCTCTTCTCCTTCTTGATGTTGATGATGTGGGAAGGGCCGAAGTCGGACACGTCCACGGCCCTGTCCCAGGAGCCTGCTGGGGACACGGAGCAGCCCGGGGTCACCCCAAGACTGGACACCCCAAAAACCCCAGCGGGGAGCTGCCCTTACCCTTCTTCTTCATCATCTCAGCAGGGCCCTGCTCGAAGATGGAGTGGGACTGGATGACCTCGGGCCGGCTGCGGCCCCGGCCGTGCCCGTCCCGCTGCCGCTCGCGCTCCTTCTTCTCCTTCTTCACCGACACGTCCTCGCGGGGCCTGGCCACAAATGGGCACAAATGGGGCACAAACGGGGCACAAATGGGGGAAATGGGGGGCACAAATGGGGCACAAATGGGGCACAAATGGGGGCACATATGGGGGCACAAATGGGGCACAAATGGGGCACAAATGGGGGAAATGGGGGCCACAAATGGGGGCACAAATGGGGGCACAAAAGGGGGAAATGGGGGCCACAAATGGGGCACAAATGGGGGCACAAATGGGGCACAAATGGGGGAAATGGGGGCACAAAAGGGGGCACAAAAGGGGGCACAAATGGGGGCACAAATGGGGGCACAAATGGGGGCACAAATGGGGGCACAAATGGGGGCACAAATGGGGGCAAAAATGGGGGCACAAATGGGGGAAATGGGGCCACAAATGGGGGCACAAATGGGGCACAAATGGGGGGCACAAATGGGGGGCACAAATGGGGGGCACAAATGGGGGGAACGGGGGGCAATGGGGGGAATGTGGGGCACGGGAGGTAATGGGGGAAATGTGGGGCACAGGGGGCAATGGGGGGCATGGGGGGAATGGGGGACACAAATGGGGGGCACGGGGGGCACAGGGGACACGAATGGGGGGAACGGGGGGGAAGGGGGGCATATATTATATGGATATTTGCGATATTTATATGGAACTCTGTTAATTTCCATGGATATTTAGGATATTTCCATGGATATTCAAGATATTTATATGAAATTCTGAGATATTTCTATGGATAGTTGGGATATTTCCATGGATATCTCAGACATTTCCATGAATATTTCGGATATTTCTATGGATATTTCCATGGATATGGAATTCTGAGATATTTGTATGAATATTTGGGATATTTCCAGGGATATCTCAGACATTTCCATTGATATTTCGGATATTTATACAAATTTCTGAGAATTTCCATGGATATTTGGGATATTTATACAAATTTCTGAGAATTTCCATGGATATTTGAGATATTTATACAAATTTCTGAGAATTTCCATGGATATTTATACAAATTTCTGAGAATTTCCATGGCTATTTGGGATATTTATATGGATACTTGGGATATTTATACAAATTTCTGAGAATTTCCATGGATATCTGTGATATTTCCATGGATATTTGGGATATCTCTATGGATATTCAGGATATTTATATGGAATTCCAATACATTTACATGAACATTTGGGATATCTCAGACATTTCCATGGATATTTGGGATATTTATACAAATTTCTCAGAATTTCCATGGATATTTATACAAATTTCTGAGAATTTCCATGGATATCTGTGATATTTCCATGGATATTTGGGATATCTCTATGGATATTCAGGATATTTATATGAAATTCTGATACATTTACATGAACATTTGGGATATCTCCATGGATATCTCAGCCATTTCCATGGATATCTGGGATATTTCTATGGATCCCCTCTCACTCCTCCCTTCTCCAACCCAACCAGTCCCACTTCCCACAACCTCCCCCCCTCACAAAACCCTCCAGCCCCCCAAAACCATCCCCGTGCCCCCCTTTTTGTACCCACGGGGACCCCCCTCGTGCCCACTCACTCCTCCTTGATCTTCCTGCTGATGATGTTGGGGGCGAAGGTTTTCTGTGGGCAGAGAGAAGAAAAAAATCACCCCAAAATCCCCTCCAGGCTCTGTCACCACCCCAAATCCCGGCTGGGGATGGGGAGTGACCCCAATTTTGGGGGGAAAAAGGGGGTCTCACCTTTTTGACGCCGCCCAGGGTGAGGTCCCGGGAGCGGATGGAGGGCAGGCGGCCGGGGCTGAGTTGGGGGGCAGCAGTGGGGCGCCGGCCCAGCACCCCCCGGAGCCCCGGGCGGGCACTGCCCGGCGAGCCCGAGCTGCCAGAGCCCCCCTCGGCCATCCTGCGGGCAGGGGGAGGCTTCAGGGGGGCTGCACCCCAAATTGGGCTCGGTTCTGCTCAAATCCCAATAATTAACCCCAAACTGGGCTCGGTTCTGCACAAATCCCAGTAACAGAACCCAAACAGGGCTCAGTTCTGCATAAAACCCAATAACGGACCCCAAACTGGGCTCAGTTCTGCTCAAATCCCAGTAATGGACCCCAAACAGGACCCCTTGCCCCCTATACACCCCAAACAGGACCCCTTGCCCCCCTCCCCAGGGGTCTCAGCCCCCCCATACACCCCAAACAGGACCCCTTATCCCCTATAGACCCCAAACAGGACCCCTTGCCCCCCTCCCCAGGGGTCTCAGCCCCACCCCCCAAACAGGACCCCTTGCACCCCATACACCCCAAACAGGACCCCTTATCCCCTATACACCCCAAACAGGACCCCTTGCCCCCCTCCCCAGGGGTCTCAGCCCCCCCATACACCCCAAACAGGACCCCTTGCCCCCTATAGACCCCAAACATGACCCCTTGTCCCCCAAACAGGACCCCTTATCCCCCATACACCCCAAACAGGACCCCTTATCCCCCATACACCCCAAACAGGACCCCTTGTCCCCCTTCCCGGGGGTCTCAGCCCCCCCATACACCCCAAACAGGACCCCTTGCCCCCCTCCCCGGGGGTCTCAGCCCCCCCCATCCCCCTGTCCCCCCCTCCCCGAGGCTCCCAGCCCCCCCCGTTCCCCCCAGCCCCCCCTCATCCCCCTCCCCAGGGGTTCGGACCCCCCTGCCCCACCCCCGACCCCCCAAAACCCCCTGGCAGCCCCCCCCCCACGGGCCCCCAGCCCTCTCCTTGTCCCCCTTTCCCCCTTGCGCACCCCCAAAGCGGACCCACCCTCCCCCCGCCCTCCAGGGGGACGCCCCCTGCTCGCTGCCCCTCCTCGCACCCCTCAGGACCCCCGGGACCCCCCAAAATCCTCCCCCAGCCCCGCCACGCCGCCCCTCACCCTGCCCGGGCAGCCACGGGCTCGCCGCCCCCACTGCGCATGCGTCACGCACGCCGCGCTCTTCCTGAGGCGACGCTGCCACCGCCATCTTTGCTAAGGGCACGGCGGGTTTGGCAATGAGCTGCCATCTTTGTGGTTGGCATTGCCCGATCCGGTGTGAAGGCGGCGGCGCCATCTTTGTGACGGGCAGTGCCCTGCTCTCCAACCAGGGCAGCGGGGGCAGCGCTGTGGGGGGACATTTTTGGGGGGTCACTCAGCCTTTCATTTAACACCCTCACGGGATTCCTGCAGTTCGACCGCCCCCTCAGGGTCCTCTCAGCCTCACAGCCGGCCCCCCCACAGAGGGGGTTCATGCGTGAGCACCCCCTCGCAGAAATTTGGGGGGCAATGAGGTTTTTGGGGTGCTCTCCCACCCGCCCACCCGAAAAAACCTTTTCCCCTCCAAGAAGGGTGTTTAATACGTGCAAAACAAAAAGTCCGTCTGTCCGTCCCCCGTGGGCTCTGCACCCTATTCCCACGGGGGTCCTGTGTGGGTACCAGCATTCCCACGCACCTCATCCATCCCATTTTTGGGGCCGGGAGGGGGTGTCCCCATTGTCCCGCAAGCGGCACAACCGGGACAATCCCTCCCCCCCGACCCCAAAAATGGGGGGAACAGGCAGAACCTGCCCACCACCCACCCCCAATCTGCGCCCACATCCCACTCTGCCTCCATCACCTGACGCCGCACGCATCCCTCCATGCCATTGGCAGAACCGGGAGGTTTTTCCTTCCTCCCCCTTCGCTCGCAGCTCCTTGGATATCTATTTTTCCCTTTTTTTTTTTTTTTTTTTTTTCTCTCCTCTCCCTCCTCTGGAGGGTGTTTGCTATTTCCGAGCTGGCTGGGAGGATCCCAGTCGCATCAGCCGCAGGCAGCGACGCGGCATCGCCGGGTACCACCTCGATCCCTCCGGCATCCTCCGTCCTTCCCGCTTGGATCAGCCCCGCCGGGGCTCTCTGTCCTGCCCTGCCGCTCCACCGGCACCCCCGCTCCTCCCGGCAGCCCCCCGCCACGGCCAGGTAAGGCCCTCACCGGCACGGTGCCACCGGAGCGGCCACCGAGCCCTGCTGGCATTGGGGTGACATCCCCATGGCACCGCCGAGGGATGCTCGGAGGGCAGGGGGGACACGGGGGGGCACTGAGGGCTGGCAGAGGGGACACGAGGCACCGGGGACACGGTGACACGGTCCAGCTGGCACAATCCCGGTGCAGAATTCCTGCGCCACCTCCGGGAACGGGAGCGGGGCAGCGAGGTGGCACCGTGTCCCCAGAGCGGTGACCTTCTGCCGTGCCCAAGGGCTTTGGGGGTTTTAGGGGGGGTGACAGCGGTTTTGGGCTGCGCAGATGGGGGGGACACGTGGCCGTGGGTGGCCGTGGGTGGCCGTGGGTGCCGAGTGACGGGACACGCGCGGCTGAGCCCGGCGTGGGTGGCCGTGGGCACACGGAGGGGATGGTGGGGGGGTGGCACCTTGGCAGCCCCGCGGTGCCACCGCTGCCCCCGCACAAACCCGAAGGTTTTTTGGGGGGGCGGGGGGCACGCTCACTTCCAGCCTCCCATTCCCGTGCCGTGACTGTGACTCCGTGTCCCCCCTCCACGAGCATCGCCCCCCCCTTAAAAACGCCTTCCTGGTGGGTGCAGGGAAACTGAGGCACGGGCCGGGGCAAAGGCGGATCCAGCTTTTCCAGTGCCTGCGTCCAACCCTCCCCTCTCCCAGCAACTCCCTCGGCTCTCCCCTTGTTTTTCTTTCCCCACCCGGTGTTGAGCAAACCCCGAAACGCCCGCTGGCGTCGCGCCGGGGCCCCGCGGCACCCGGGGGAGCGGCCGGGGCCCCCGCACCCGACCGGGCTTGTTCCCGGCGTCCCGCTGCCTGCTCCTGCCTGCGCTGCCCATTCCTGGCTCCCGGCCGCTTTGCCAGCCCGCTGCCATCTGCTCCGCCGCGGGGCGGCCTTGGCACGGCCGCCGTGGGCAGCCGGAGGGGTTCGGCACCCCCAAAACCCCCGCGCTGTGCCCGCAGGAGCTCAGCCCCTCCGGCCATGGAGCTGCTCTCCACCCCCAAAAACATCGAGATCAACAACATCACCTGCGATTCCTTCCGCATCTCCTGGGCTATGGAGAAGGGGGACCTGGAGAGGGTCACCCACTACTTCATCGACCTCAACAAGAAGGAGAACAAGAATTCCAACAAGTTCAAGCACCGGGTGAGCCGGGGGAGGACGCGGGACCCCCTGCCCGGGCAGAGGAGACGCGGTTGGGAGGGAGGAACTGGCTCTTCGCCCTCTCTAGCGCTGAATTTGGGTCATTCCCCTGACGGGACACGCCGGCGGAGGAGGCTGGGATGGGGATCGGGGGGTGACGGACCCGGCGGAGCCCCCGCGGGGGAGCGGAGCCGCTCCTGCTCCCCCTCCCCGCGCTGCGAGTCACCAATTCGGGCCGTTTTTAGCAGCGCCGTTGCCACGGTGATGCTATTTAATGTTTAACATTGTTTTTTTCTCTCCTCCCCAATAATAAGGGGTGGGGGGGGGGGTGGAAGGGGGGTGGGATATTTTTTTCCCCTCTATCTCCCGACTTCAGCATCCGCCGTTGCCACAGAAACGGCTCTGCACTGCGGAGCTGCTCCGTGGCCTATTGACACCGCGAGATGCCACCGGGAGCAGGGGGCACCCCGAGACCACCCCCACCTGGGGGACCCCCTGTCCCCATGGCCACCGGGAGTTGGGGGACACCCCGAGACCACCCCCACCTCGGGGACCCCCTGTCCCCATCGCGGCAGGGAGCGGGGGGCACCCCGAGACCACCCCCACCTCCGGGACCCCGTGTCCCCATGGCCACCGGGAGTTGGGGGGCACCCCGAGACCACCCCCACCTCGGGGACCCCCTGTCCCTATTGCCACCGGGAGTTGGGGGCACCCCGAGACCACCCCCACCTCGGGGACCCCCTGTCCCCATGGCTACCGGGAGTTGAGGACACCCCGAGACCACCCCCACCTGGGGGACCCCGTGTCCCCATGGCCACCGGGAGCTGGGGACACCCCGAGACCACCCCCACCTCCGGGACCCCGTGTCCCCATCGCCACCCACCGGGAATTGGGGGCACCCCGAGACCACCCCCACCTCGGGGACCCCCTGTCCCCATCGCGGCAGGGAGCGGGGGGCACCCCGAGACCACCCCCACCTCCGGGACCCCCTGTCCCCATCGCGGCAGGGAGCGGGGGGCACTCCGAGACCACCCCCACCTGGGGGACCCCCTGTCCCCATCGCGGCAGGGACACGTTTGGGGACAGCGCTGTGGGGACAGAGCGTGGGGGGCAGCCCCAGCCGCGTCACCGCGATGTTTTGGGGGGGTCCCCGTGGATATTTTGGGGGGTCCCCGTGGATATTTTGGGGGGTCCCCGTGGATATTTTGGGGGTGCGGTGCCCGCTGGCGGTGCGGGCGGTGCGGTGCTGTCCCGCCTGACCCCCGGCGCTCGGAGCAGGATGTCCCCACCAAGCTGGTGGCCAAGGCGGTGCCGCTGCCCATGACGGTGCGGGGCCACTGGTTCCTGAGCCCCCGCACCGAGTACAGCGTGGCCGTGCAGACGGCGGTCAAGCAGAGCGACGGCGAGTACCTGGTGTCCGGTTGGAGCGAGACCGTGGAGTTCTGCACCGGGGGTGAGCGGCACCGAGCCGGGAGGGACTTCGGGGGCGCTCCCGGAGCCCGGAGGGAGGATGGGGGCGATCCCAGGAGGAGGATGGGGGCGATGCTGGGAGCCGGGAGGGAGGATGGGGTTGATGCTCCCGCAGTCAGGAGCTGGGCTGGGGGGTGGGGACGGTGCCGGGAGCTGGGAGGAGGAGGATGGAGGCGATGCTGGGAGCCGGGAGGATGAGGAGGACAGGGGAAAAGCCCAGAGCTGGGAGCCAGGAGGGAGGATGGGGTTGATGGGCTGGGAGATGGAAAAGGGAAGAGGGCAATTCCTGGGGCTGAGAGGGAGGACGGGGATGGTGCCTGGAATTGGGAGATGGAAAAGGGAAGAGGGCAATTCCTGGAGCTGAGAGGGAGGACGGGGATGGTGCCCGGAACTGGGAGATGGAAAAGGGAAGAGGGCAATACCTGGGGCTGAGAGGGAGGACGGGGATGGTGCCCGGAATTGGGGGATGGAAGAGGGAAGAGGGCAATGCCTGGGGCTGAGAGGGAGGACGGGGTTGGTGCCTGGAATTGGGAGATGGAAAAGGGAAGAGGGCAATTCCTGGAGCTGAGAGGGAGGACGGGGATGGTGCCCGGAATTCGGAGATGGAAAAGGGAAGAGGGCAACGCCTGGAGCTGAGAGGGAGGACGGGGATGGTGCCCGGAATTGGGAGATGGAAGAGGGAAGAGGGCAATTCCTGGGGCTGAGAGGGAGGACGGGGATGGTGCCTGGAGCTGGGAAATGAAAAAGGGAAGAGGGCAATTCCTGGAGCGGAGAGGGAGGACGGGGATGGTGCCTGGAATTGGGAGATAGAAGAGGGAAGAGGGCAATTCCTGGGGCTGAGAGGGAGGACGGGGATGGTGCCTGGAATTGGGGGATGGAAGAGGGAAGAGGGCAATGCCTGGGGCTGAGAGGGAGTCGGGGATGGTGCCCAGAATTGGGAGATGGAAAAGGGAAGAGGGCAACGCCTGGAGCGGAGAGGGAGGACGGGGATGGTGCCTGGAATTGGGGGATGGAAGAGGGAGAACAGGGGCGATCGCAGGAGTCGGGAGCGAGAGGAGGTCAGTGCTGGGAGCCACGGGGCAAATCGGGGCCGATGTCGGGAGCCACGAGCCGGGAGAGAGGATGGGGGAAATGCTGGGAGCTGGGAGGCCGGAGGAGGACGGGGGCGATGCCGGGAGCTGGCACAAGCCGGGCCGGTTGGAGCGGCAGCTGCTGAGTGGGAGGTGCGGGGAGCTGCGGGCAGGGATGGGCTGCTGGAGGGGGATGGAGACGCCCTGATGTCCCCGTGCCTGTCCCCAGACTACGCCAAGGAGCACCTAGCCCAGCTGCAGGAGAAAGCAGAGCTGATTGCCGGCCGCATGCTGCGCTTCTCCGTCTTCTACCGCAACCAGCACAAGGAGTATTTCCAGCACGTCAGGTACCCCCGGCCCCATTCCCCGCGCTCCCCTCTCGCAGAGCGCACTCCCTGACCCTGCCTGTGCCTGTCTGTGTGTCCCTCCTCCTCCTCCTCCTCCTCCTCCTCCTCCTCCTCCTCGTGGCAGGATGCACTGCGGGAACGTGATGAAGCCGTCGCTGAAGGACAACAGCGGGAGCCACGGCTCGCCCACCAGCGGGATGCTGCACGGCATCTTCTTCAGCTGCAACACCGAGTTCAACACCGGGCAGCCCCCGCAGGACTCGCCCTACGGCCGGTACCGCTTCCAAATCCCGGCGCAGCGCCTCTTCAACCCCAACACCAACCTCTACTTCGCGGACTTCTACTGCATGTACACCGCCTACCACTACGTCGTGCTGGTCCTGGCACCCAAGGGATCCTCCGGGGATCTCTTCTGCCGGGAGCGCCTTCCCCAGCTGGACATTTCCTCCAACAAGTTCCTGACGTGCTGCGTGGAGGAGGGCGAGCTGGTGTACCGCCACGCCCAGGACAGCATCCTGGAGGTCATTTACACCGAGCCGGTGGACCTGAGCCTCGGCGTGCTGGGGGAGATCAGCGGCCACCAGCTCATGAGCCTCTCCACCGCCAACGCCAAAAAGGACCCCAGCTGCAAGACGTGCAACATCAGCGTGGGGCGTTAAGCGCCGAAGGCGGGCAGGGCCGGGCAGGGGGACTGCAGCCCGCCGCGGGGGCTTCTCCCACGGACGCTGGTGGGTGGAGGACGCGGGTGGGCTCGGGGGATCCGAGGAAGGAGCCGGCGGGATGCTGGTCCGGCAAGGAGGCAGAGCCGTGCGCTCCGAGGGAGGAAAACTTCATCTCCTGGACTGGCCGACCGGCAGCGTCCTCACCGGCGTGAGCCCCGCGCTCTGCCCCGCTCCGAGCAGCCGCTGCGGGACCCCCTTCCCCTCCGGCGTCCCCCGCATCCCCCCGCCCCAGCTCCCGGGGAGCCCCGGCCCTGCCAGCCGGGACTGGGGCTCCCCGGCTCTATCCAGGGGGTTCAGGGAGATATCGGAAGCACCCCCCGGTTTTGAACACGGGGGGTGCTCAGACAGGGACCCCCGCGGGGCCGCAGTGGCGTGGGGGACCCTGGGCGTGCCCCCGTGTCCTGTCCCCTCTGCTCTGCCCCCCCTGCACCGCCCGAGTCCCCGCGGCCCCGGAGGCAGCCGGAGGAGCCGGGGAAGGGGAGAACGGATCCGAACCCCCCCTCCCTCCCCGTGCCCCCCCCCAGCATGAGCCGTCGGCAGCATGGCGCTTGCGTGCGGCCCCCCCCACCCCGGGGTGCCCGTCCCCCGTCTCTGTGTCCCCCCTGCACGCTGTACAACAACCGGCTCCCCGTCCCCGAGCATCCCTGTGCTGTGCTGGAGGTGTTTCAATAAACTCTGTGCGGTCGCCACCGGCCGTGTCACGCTCCTCTGTCCCCCCACGGGACCCCAAAAAGTGGCTCAGACCCCCCCCCCCACCCCCCACCCCCCGATCCCCTCAGGGGAATGGGGAATGGGACTGGGAGGGGACAAGGTGGCCCTCAGAAAAGTTCAGGTTGGAAGCGCCTTCCTGGAGACCACCAGCTCCATCCCACCCGCCCAGGCAGGGTCACCGGGATCGGGTGGCATTAGGAGCACGTCCCAGTGGGTTTGGAATGTCGCCAGAGAGGGAGACTCCACCCTTCACCCTTCCCCGGGGCTGTCCCTCCACGGAAAGAAGTTCATCCTCAGGTTGAGGTGGAACTTCTCTTTTTGTTTATGCCCATCGCTCCGTCCTATCACTGAAAAATTCCCCGAGTTTCGCACCCCCTTTTCAACCCCTCTGAATGAAAGCCCCGGTGCCCATCCCGGTTCTGCCTGGGCACAGCCCCTCGGGAGCAGCGCAGCCCTGGCACAAAGAGGGAAGAGGAGCCTCCCCGTGGCACCAGCAGCGGGCACGGGGTGCGGGAGGGATTGTGGCAGGCGGGAACACGCGGTGGGCGCGGGGGCCGTGGCACAGCCCACCCTCCATCTGCCACCGCCGCCTGGAACACGCGGTGGGCACCGCACGTGGCACCCACCCACCCCCGGCGGGTGCTCTTCTGCCTCGGAGACACCTCAAAATAAAGGTGTGGGGGCAGAGAACCCCCCTGCAGAGTCCTGGGGGGCAGGGGGCTCCAAGCCCACCACCCACTGACACCAGCAGAAGGTCTGGCTGCTCCTTGGCTGGAATTCCGGGCTCTGCTCCATCAGAACCCCAAGGATGGGGCTCCTCCCTTAGGATTTGGCTCCGTGCAGGGTCCTGGCTGCTTCCCCCCCAGCCCAGCCCCATTTTGGGGGCAGTTTTGCTGGGCTGGAAGCAAAGAGGTCGGGGCTGCCCCCCGCTCCAAGTACAAGGGTATTTATTTCATGGGTACAAGAGAGAGACAGCACCTTGTGTGTGTTGGGCTCTTCCCGGTTACTGGTTTGTACATTCAGAGCTTTGGCCGGGGCAGGGGAGGGGCAGCGGGTCCTGCTCGACCCCCCCCCCAGCACCGGGGTGGGCGGCTGCCAGCGGGGACCCCCCTGTGCCCCCCGTGCCGTGGGTGCCCGAGCCCCGGGGCCCCGTGCGAGCGTGTCTTGAGTGCTGAGGTTGGCTGTGTGCTCCTCCTCCGTGCAGTCTGTGCGGGGCAGCGCTGCCCTCCTCCTCCTCCTCTTCCTCCTCCTCCTCCTCCTCCTCTGCCCGCGGCGGGGCCGGGACCCCCGACCCTCATTTCCTCGTGTGCAGCGTGTCCTGGAACTTGGTGCTGGTGTAGCGAAGGTGGAAACCCTTCTTGTTGATGGTGTCGTCAGAGTGGAAGCGGATCATCACCGAGTCTCCGGCCGAGTACACCTCCTCGGGGGGCTGCGGGGGAGAGGGAGCGGCCGCTCGGATCCACGAGCACCCCCGGGGTGAGCACCCACCGCTGGATCCACGAGCACCCCCGGGGCGAGCACCCACCACTCGGATCCACGAGCACCCCCGGGGCGAGCACCCACCGCTCAGATCCACGAGCACCCCCGGGGTGAGCACCCACCGCTCAGATCCACGAGCACCCCCGGGGCGAGCACCCACCGCTCGGATCCACGAGCACCCACCGCTCAGATCCACGAGCACCCCGGGGGCGAGCACCCACCGCTCGGATCCACGAGCACCCCCGGGGTGAGCACCCACTGCTCAGATCCACGAGCACCCCCGGGGCGAGCACCCACTGCTCGGATCCACGAGCACCCACCGCTGAGATCCACGAGCACCCATGGGGCGAGCACCCACCGCTCGGATCCACGAGCACCCCGGGGCGAGCACCCACCACTCGGATCCACGAGCACCCCGGGGCGAGCACCCACCGCTCGGATCCACGAGCACCCACCGCTCGGATCCACGAGCACCCACCGCTCGGATCCACGAGCACCCACCGCTCGGATCCACGAGCACCCCTGGGGCGAGCACCCACCGCTCGGATCCACGAGCACCCCCGGGGCGAGCACCCACCGCTCAGATCCACGAGCACCCACCGCTCGGATCCATGAGCACCCCCGGGGTGAGCACCCACCGCTCGGATCCACGAGCACCCCCGGGGCGAGCACCCACTGCCCAGATCCACGAGCACCCACCGCTCGGATCCACGAGCACCCACCGCTCGGATCCACGAGCACCCACCGCTCGGATCCACGAGCACCCACCGCTCGGATCCACGAGCACCCCTGGGGCGAGCACCCACTGCCCAGATCCACGAGCACCCACCGCTCAGATCCACGAGCACCCCCGGGCTGAGCACCCACTGCCCAGATCCACGAGCACCCACCGCTCAGATCCACGAGCACCCCCGGGCTGAGCACCCACTGCTCGGATCCACGAGCACCCACTGCTCGGATCCACGAGCACCCCCGGGACGAGCACCCACCGCTCGGATCCACGAGCACCCCCGGGGCGAGCACCCACCGCTCGGATCCACGAGCACCCCCGGGGCGAGCACCCACCGCTCGGATCCACGAGCACCCCCAGGGTGAGCACCCACCGCTCGGATCCACGAGCACCCCCGGGGCGAGCACCCATTGCTCGGATCCATGAGCACCCCCGGGGCGAGCACCCACCGCTCAGACCCACGAGCACCCACCGCTCGGATCCACGAGCACCCCCGGGGCGAGCACCCACTGCCCAGATCCACGAGCACCCACCGCTCAGATCCACGAGCACCCCCGGGCTGAGCACCCACTGCTCGGATCCACGAGCACCCACCGCTCGGATCCACGAGCACCCCCGGGGCGAGCACCCACTGCTCAGATCCACGAGCACCCACTGCTCGGATCCACGAGCACCCCTGGGGTGAGCACCCACCGCTCGGATCCACGAGCACCCCGGGGCGATCACCCATGGCGGGTGGGAATATTTGCGCTGCGGAGGGTTGGGGATGGTCCCGCCAGACCAAATCCCCGCGGGGATTTCTCCTGGCCGCTCTGCTCAGCCTCATCCATCACCCCACAGCCTCGCTCCTCGCCCCCAGCCCGACCCACCCCGTGTGCCCCCCGTGCCAAGCTCACCCCGGACCCGCAGAAGCGGCCGAGGCGCGGGGCCGTCCCGTCGTAGCCGTCGAACAGCTCCATGTAGTCATATCCACAGTCGGCCTCCTCCTCGATCTCGAAGGTCTGGAAGATGAGCTCCACACCGAAACCCTCCTCGGCCATGATCACCCACTCGCAGTCCGAGCCCCCCGGGTAGTTGTTGTCCCCAAATTGTGCGTGGGAATACAAGTCCTTGGTCTTCACCTCGGCACGCACCTGGCCCCCGCACACTGCGGGAGAAGCCGAGGTTTAGGGGCGCTCAGGCTGTCCCCACACCCCAAAACCCCATTTCCCAGCCCCACAAGTCACCCGGCCCCCACAAACTGTGCGAGCTTTAGGGGCGCTCATGCTGTTCCCCCACCCCAAAACCCCATTTCCCAGCCCCACAACTCACCAGGCCCCTGCACACTGTGGGACAAGCTGAGGTTTAGGGGCGCTCACGCTGTCCCCCCACCCTAAAACCCCATTTCCCAGCCCCACAACGCACCTGGCCGCCACACACTGTGGGAGAAGCCGAGGTTTAGGGGCGCTCACACTGTCCCCCCACCCCAAAACCCCATTTCCCAGCCCCATTACACACCTGGTCCGCACAAACTGTGGGAGCTTTAGGGCCACTCACACTGTCCCCACACCCCAAAACCCCATTTCCCAGCCCCACAACACACCTGGCCCCCACACACTGTGGGGGAAGCCAGGCTTTAGGGGTGCTCAGGCTGTCCCCCACCCCAAAACCCCATTTCCCAGTCCCATTACACACCTGGTCCACACAAACTGTGGGAGCTTTAGGGGTGCTCACGCTGTCCCCCCACCCCAAAACCCCATTTCCCAGCCCCACAACTCACCTGGCCCCTGCACGCTGTGGGAGAAACTGAGGTTTAGGGCCACTCACGCTGTCCCTACACCCCAAAACCCCATTTCCCAGCCCCACAGAGGTACCTGTGGTGTGAGTGGCCTCAAATCCCTTCTTCTGGATGGAGTTATCCGACACGAACTTGAGGAACATCTTGTTGCCCGAGGAGACGATGGGCTCGGGCTCCTTGGCCCCGCAGAAGCGGCCGAGCGCCGGGGCCTTGGCGTCCTTCCCGTCGAAGATCTCCAGGTGGTCGTAGGTACATTCCTGCTGCGCCTCCACGTCCAGCTCCGAGAAGACCTGTGGAGCTTCTGGGTGAGCTGGAGGCTCGGCAGAGGGGACCCCACTGCCCCCCACCCCAACCAACCCCTACCAGCTTGATGCGGTGGCCCGGCGTGGTGCTGATGGCCCAGGTGCACTCCTTCTTGCTGGGGTATTTATCGGGCCAGTTGGGGCTGGTGATGGTCCCCGAGATGGATGTCACCTTGTGGTCACAGCCAGCTGCTGGGACAGCGAGGAGGGTCACGGAGGGGCGGGTGGGAGGTTCCCAGGGGATGGGGAGGGGGCTGCACCCACCTTCCTTGCAGTCGTGCTTGTTGTCGTGCAGCACGAAGCCGCTGCGGCACTGGCACTCGTAGCTGCCGAAGGAGTTGAGGCACTCGTGCTGGCAGCCCCCGTTGTTCTTGGAGCACTCATCCTTGTCTGGGAGAGAGCAGAGGGATCCCTGAGTGGTTTGGGAGAGGCTGGAATGGTGTAATTCCATCCCTCCAGCCTCCCCACCCAAGCCCTGCGACCCTCCAGCCAAGCAAGCGACCCCCGGCAGCAGCAAGCAGCTCCAGCCCCCGCGGGGATGGGACGGCTCCTCCTCTCCCGTGGGCTCACCCATGGGTGCCACCATTACCTGCTGCCAGGATGGACGGGGGGAAGGCAGAAAAACACACAGTGACAACCAAAGATGCGCAAGAAAGACCAGGACGCGGGAGTCCCTCTTTACTCATCGATAGGAAATGTCACAGACACGGTAAAAATTGAGGGGGGGAGGAAAAAAAACCAAAAAAAACCAAAGAACAAACAAGGTCAGCTGGTCAATGACAAAACCAAGGGGGTGGGGTGTTTAGAACAAAAAAAAAAAAAAAAAGTGTAAAAAAAGGTTAAAAAAATAAAAATAAGGTCAACAACCAGTTCTGTCAAGCAAAAGGCTGCCGGGGCCGGCAGCACGGCTCGGCTCGGCTCGGTCCCACCGTGCTCCCGCACGGCTCCGGGGCCGCGGCGTTCCTGAGAAAGACGGAGAGGATGGAGAGGCTCAGGAGGGGCCCCGCGGCCGCTTCTGCATGCGGAACTTCAGGCCGGGCGGGCGAGATTTCGGGGGCTGCAGCTGCTGCTTCTTCTCTGCAAAGAGAGAGGGAGAGAAGGGGGGGAGCGATGGGGAGGGCGGGGGGCGGCGGGGCCGGGGGCGGCGGGGGCATGCGGAGCGGCAGCAGCAGCGGGGGGACCCCCGGGAGCCCCTCTGCGAGGAGGAAGAGGAGGAGGAGGAGGAGCAGGGTTGAGGATGGCCTTTGGGTGGCTTCCTAGGGGGGTCGGAGTGGCAGCGGAGGGGTTTGGCATCACCCCGAGCTGGGCGGATTTACCTCCCAGCGCTACCCGAGCTCCCCACCGCCGCTGTCGGGGCTCGCCAGCTCCTCCCCGAAGCCCCCCAAAGACCCCCTGGCTCCCCCTGCCCTCGGGGCGGTGTTTTGGGGAGGGAAGGCAGCAGCAAGCGGGCAGCGGAGCCCCCCCAGCGTCCCGCTCCGAGCTCCCCGCGATGCCCGAGAGGAGCCGGGATCCCTCCCGGAGCCAGAGCCGGGGGTTCCTGCCCCGGGCCCCCCGAACCCGCCGCCTCTCAAGCGGAGGCTGTAACCTGGCGTCTCCTCGGCCCGAGGGAGGAGTGAGCGAGGCGGAAAGGCCCTTTTGGGGTTGGGAAGGAGCTTCTGGGCTCAGAGCAGCTCCAGCACCGCGGGGGGAGCTGGCGGGACGGAGGGAGCCTGGGCGGGCGAGACAAGAGCAGGAGAGAGTTGGCAGCGGAGAGAAGCCCACCGGCTCGGCGTTTTTAGCCATCCTTTATCCCGAG
The DNA here is from genome assembly GCF_048771995.1 of Taeniopygia guttata. Lineage (NCBI taxonomy): Eukaryota > Metazoa > Chordata > Aves > Passeriformes > Estrildidae > Taeniopygia > Taeniopygia guttata. Next base: position 1,984,658 of record NC_133047.1, on the reverse strand, counting down.
CGGCTCGCTCGCCGCCGCCACCCGGCATCTGCCGTGCGCTCACCGTTCTCCCCCGCGGGCATCCGGCGGCTCCGGGCTGCTCAGCGCCCCGCAGCCCCCCGGCAGAGCCTCTCCCCCCGCTGCGGAACCCCCAGCGCCGGCCGGGGCTCGGCCGAGGGCCGGGGGACGTACCTGGATGCCGACACCGTGGCGGATTCCCGGGCGGAATGCGCATCCTTAACCCGCGAGCCGACGGAGCCCCGGGCCGCGAGGAGGAGGAGGAGGAGGAGGAGAAGGAGGAGGAGGAGGAGGAGGAAGGGGTCACGTCTTCACCGGGGAAAAACGGGCGCCCGGACGGCCAGGCTGCCCGCGGCACCGAGGGACGGGGCTCGTCCGGAGCACCGGGACCCTCCGCGGCCAAAAAGGGGCCGCACGGCAGAGGTTTTGCCCGGGGAGCAACCCCGGAGGGACCAGAGGAGGGACCCCGCTGTGGCCAAGTCCTCCAGGGTGGTCCTGCTGCCGGGAAAGCCCGAGACCTGAGCGGGGGAAGGCGGAGGAGAGGGTTTGGTGGTCTATTGTCACCGCACATCCCGCTGGGGTGAGGAAAAAGAGGGAAAAGGGGACGGGGAAGGAGCCCGAAGTGCTCCGGGGGGGACTCACCCGGCTGCCCCGTGGTCCCGTTCGGCCGCCGGGCTTCCCCGAGGAATCGCTTTGTGGAGGGTGCCGGCTCCCGACGGCTGGGCCGCCCTACTCGCCTTGGTTTTAATTAAACAGATAAAGCAAAGACACTCCATGCCCGGCCCGCGGGGCTGTGCCGCTCCGGGAAATCCCGGGCGCCTCCGGGGGACGCCGCTGAAAAACGGCTCACGGTGGGTGCTGCGGGTCTCTCAGAGCCGGAATCGTGTCCAGGGCGCTGTGCCGCACCCAGGGGACCGTCTGGTGGCAGCCCCCAGCCCGGGGCCAGCCCCGGCTGCATCCAGCGTTTGGCTCCGTGTCCCCATCCCGACCCACAAAACCCATCCGAGGGTGCCGCGGGCTCCTGGCCCGGGAGAGGAGAGAGGAGAGCGGCCCGTGGGGCAGACGGGGAGAGAGGCAGGGGATGGTTTTTGGGAGGAGGGGTCGCTCCGCGGAGCTCAGCCGGATGCTGACGGCGGGATGCGGAGCGCCCTGCCCGGGAAGCGGAGGGAGCCGGTGCCGTGCAGCAGAGCGGGGAGCAGCAGCAGCAGAGCGGGGTGTCGCCGTCCCCCCACCCCGGTAACGCCACCCGAGGGGTGCAGCACCGGGGGCCGAGCACATCCCTGTCCCCAGCGGGACCCCACGCCATTTGGGGAGCCCCTGAGAGCACCCCTAGAGCTGAAGTAGGAGCCAATTGCCCCCCAAAAAGAGGAGAAAACCCCCCAAAATGTGCTGCCAGCCAGGCTGCCTGTGGCTGGAGGGTTTTGGGACCAGTGGCTGCACCCCCGGCGTGGGCGAGGGAAGCGTTAGCGGCGGTTTGGGGGTGCACGGGGGGGCTGGCTGGGTGAGCGAGGCCAGGGGACGCCCGTGCTGGGGCCGGGCAGCTCTACCTGAGAAGAAATGGGCTTTGAAGCCCTTTTTGGAGACGGTGTTGTCGGACTTGAACTCGATCCTCATGTTGTTGTACTGGGAGGTGATGACATCGGGCTTCTCAGCGCCGCAGAACTTCCCGTGCAGCTTGGAGTCGGCCGTGAGCCCGCTGCGCACCTCCACGAAGTCATATTTGCACACCTGGGTGGGTGACACGGGGCTGGGGACATGGCGGTGCCACCCCGGGGGCTGCTGGCTGTGCCGGGGGCGGCAGGGTGGCACAGAGAGGTGCTGCCCCCCAGACTCACATCGTTGCCCTCGGTCTCGAAGAAGTCGAACTGGAGGGAGATGCGGTACTGGGTGGGCGCCACCAGCTGCCAGATGCAGTTCTTGTTGGGGGGATACTCCTTGGGCCACCCCGGGCTGGTGATGGAGCCGTTGAGCTTGGTGAGGAAACCTCCGCAGGCGGCTGCAGGGCGGCACCACCAGCGCCCGTCACCTCCACGGGGATGCATCAAGGGGCACACAGAGGGGTTTTGGGTTGGTCTCGGGGGGCACTCACCCTCGCAGCGGCGTTTATCGGCCGCCAGCTCGTAGCCGGGGTCGCAGGCACACTTGTAGCTGCCCAGGGTGTTGACGCAGCGCTGCTCGCAGCCGCCGTTGTTGGGCCGGGAGCACTCGTCCATCTCTGGGCAGGGCAGGGGGGGTGAGCGGCCAGGGGGCTGCCACCCCCCCAGCACCCCCCGCAGCACCCCAAAAACCTTTGAAGAAGTTGACGGCGAAGCCGGCCTTGTTGATGGAGCCGTCGGAGACGAATTTCATCCAGAGCTTGTTGGAGGTGCTCTTGATGTCGTCGGGCTTGTCGTAGCCGCAGTAGCGGCCGATGAGGCTGCTCGAGTCGCTGCTGCCGTCCCGGATCTCCAGGTAGTCGTAGGCGCAGCTGTCGTGACGCTCGATCTGGCGGGGTGCACAACAGACAGCCCCCAGTAATTAATGCAAGAAGGCTCGTCAATAATTGTTATTAAAAAACCCAGTGTTCTTTTATATCTTAGCTCGCTACAGGTTGACCTGATTAGCCCCAGTAATTAATATAAGAAGGCTGGTCAATAATCATTATTAAAAAACCCATTTTTTTTATATCTTAGTTCGCTACAGGTTGACCTGATCAGCCCCCAGTAATTAATATAAGAAGACTGGTCAATAATCGTTACTAAAAAACCCATTGTTCTTTTATATCTTAGTTCACTACAGGTTGACCTGATCAGCCCCTAGTAATTTATATAAGAAGTCTGGTCAATAATTGTTACTAAAAAATCCATTGTTCTTTTATATCTTAGTTCGCTACAGGTTGACCTGATCAGCCCCCAGTAATTAATATAAGAAGGCTGGTCAATAATTGTTACTAAAAAATCCATTGTTCTTTTATATCTTAGTTCGCTACAGGTTGACCTGATCAGCCCCCAGTAATTAATGCAAGAAGGCTGGTCAATAATCTTTATTAAAATTCCCATTGTTCTTTAATATCTTAGTTCGCTACAGGTTGACCTGATCAGCCCCTAGTAATTAATATAAGAAGACTGGTCAATAATCGTTATTAAAAAACCCATTTTTTTTATATCTCAGTTCGCTACAGGTTGACCTGATCAGCCCCAAGTAATTTATATAAGAAGTCTGGTCAATAATCGTTATTAAAAAACCCATTGTTCTTTTATATCTTAGTTCGCTACAGGTAGACCTGATTAGCCCCCAGTAATTAATATAAGAAGACTGGTCAATAATCGTTATTAAAAAACCCATTTTTTTTTATATCTTAGTTCACTACAGGTTGACCTGATCAGCCCCCAGTAATTAATGCAAGAAGGCTGGTCAATAATCATTATTAAAATTCCCATTGTTCTTTCATATCTTAGTTCGCTACAGGTTGACCTGATCAGCCCCTAGTAATTTATATAAGAAGTCTGGTCAATAATCGTTATTAAAAAACCCATTGTTCTTTTATATCTTAGTTCGCTACAGGTTGACCTGATTAGCCCCTAGTAATTAATATAAGAAGGCTGGTCAATAATTGTTACTAAAAAATCCAGTGTTTTTTTATATCTTAGTTCACTACAGGTTGACCTGATCAGCCCCCAGTAATTAATATAAGAAGGCTGGTCAATAATCGTTATTAAAAACCCCATTTTTTTTTATATCTTAGTTCGCTACAGGTTGACCTGATCAGCCCCTAGTAATTTATATAAGAAGTCTGGTCAATAATCATTATTAAAAAACCCATTGTTTTTTTATATCTTAGTTCACTACAGGTTGACCTGATTAGTCCCCAGTAATTAATATCAAAAGGCTGGTCAATAATCGTTATTAAAAAACCCAGTGTTTTTTTATATCTTAGTTCACTACAGGTTGACCTGATCAGCCCCCAGTAATTAATATCAAAAGGCTGGTCAATAATCGTTATTAAAAAACCCAGTGTTTTTTTATATCTTAGCTCGCTACAGGTTGACCTGATCAGCCCCTAGTAATTAATATAAGAAGGCTGGTCAATAATCGTTATTAAAAAAACCATTTTTTTTTATATCTTAGTTCGCTACAGGTTGACCTGATTAGCCCCCAGTAATTAATATAAGAAGACTGGTCAATAATCGTTATTAAAAAACCCAGTGTTTTTTTATATCTTAGTTCGCTACAGGTTGACCTGATTAGCCCCCAGTAATTAATATAAGAAGACTGGTCAATAATCGTTATTAAAAAACCCAGTGTTCTTTTATATCTTAGTTCACTACAGGTTGACCTGATCAGCCCCTAGTAATTTATATAAGAAGTCTGGTCAATAATCATTACTAAAAAACCCAGTGTTCTTTTATATCTTAGCTTGCTACAGGTTGACCTGATTAGCCCCCAGTAATTAATATAAGAAGGCTGGTCAATAATCGTTATTAAAAACCCCATTGTTTTTTTATATCTTAGTTCGCTACAGGTTGACCTGATCAGCCCCTAGTAATTTATATAAGAAGTCTGGTCAATAATCATTATTTAAAAACCCATTGTTTTTTTATATCTTAGTTCGCTACAGGTTGACCTGATCAGCCCCTAATAATTAATATAAAAAGGCTGGTCAATAATCGTTATTAAAAACCCAGTGTTTTTTATATCTTAGTTCGCTACAGGTTGACCTGATTGGTCCTTTAATTAAAACGCCATCACCGTTGGTTAATGAGGAAACCACGCTTGGGTTAAAGGAATTGCACACGTGCACAGCACCCGGCGCAGCAAGTGAAGATGAGAATTGTTTCTCATTTTTTCTCGGATTTCCTCACAGCCTTTTCCCAGAAGGACGCCTGGGAAAGTCGCGTTTGTCTCTGCTGCCACAAACGGGGGTGTTTTCATCCCAGCACCCCCAAACCCTCCCCACCTCTGTCACGCGGGGAAACTGAGGCACAGAGCCCCAAGCCCACCCTACGGGAGCACCGGGATGAGGAGACGATGATGAGATGAGGACCCTGACCCACCTCGAAGGACTGGAAGGTCAATCCCACGTGGTAGCCCTCGGACACGGTGATTTTCCAGACGCACACCTTGCTGGGCCGATAGTCGTCGGGGTAGTTGGGGGACTGGATGTGGCCGTTGTCCTTCTTGACGTCCCCCCCGCAGATGGCTGGAAGGGAGGAGCAGCAGCCTGAGCCCCCCCAGGCCCCCCTGGCCCCCCGGGCCCCCCTGCTCCCCCCTACCTTCGTAGACGGCGAAGAAACCTTTGCCCACCCAGTTGCTGCTGCTGCGGAATTCCACCCACAGGCGGCTGTCGGTGGAGATGATGGGCTCGGGCAGCTTGTTCCCGCAGAACCTGCCTGGGGAGGAAGGCGTGCTGGGGCTGCCGTGCTGGGACCTTCCTCTTCCTCACTGCTGCCTCCTCTTCTTCACTGCCACCTCCTCTTCCTCACTGCTGCCTCCTCTTCCTCACTGTCACCTCCTCTTCCTCACTGTCACCTCCTCTTCTTCACCGCTGCCTCCTCTTCCTCACCGCTGCCTCCTCTTCCTCACTTCTGCCTCCTCTTCCTCACTGCCGCCTCCTCTTCCTCACTGCCATCTCCCCTTCATCACTGCTGCCTCCTCTTCTTCACTGCTGCCTCCTCTTCCTCACTGCCATCTCCCCTTCATCACTGCTGCCTCCTCTTCCTCACCGCTGCCTCCTCTTCCTCCTCACTGACATCTCCAGATCCTCACTGCCACCTCTTTTTCCTCATCACCACCTCCTCTTCCTCACCACCATCTCCTCTTCCTCCTCACCACCTCCTCTTCTTCACTGTCACCTCCCTTTTCCTCACTGCCACCTCCTCTTCCTCACTGTCTCCTCCTCTTCCTCACCGCCACCTCCTCCGGGTCCCCCCCTCCCCTTTCCAGCCTAAAGCCAAAGGCTTCTCCCTCCTCCCTCCGCCTTTTCCGGCTGTTTCACTCCCGCTGCTGATTCCAGGGGACTTGGGAATCCTGGGATTTGGGGAACATCCAGCTCGAGGGGACGGGACTGGGATCCTGGAATGTCCCTGGGGAACATCACAGGGATGGGACGAGGATCCTGGAATCTCCCTGGGGAACATCCAACTCCTCGGGGTGGGACCAGGACACTGGGGAACACCACAGGGATGGGACAGGGACCCTGGAATCTCCCTGGGGAACATCCAGCTCATGGGGATGGGACTGGGATCCCGGAATCTCCCTGGGGAACATCACAGGGACGGGACTGGGATCCTGGAATCTCCTTGAGGGACATCCAGCTCCTCAGGGTGGGAGTGGGACACTGGGGAACACCACAGGGACGGGACAGGGACCCCGGAATCTCCCTGGGGAACATCACGGGGATGGGATGAGGACCCTGGAATCTCCCTGGGGAACATCCAGCTCATGGGGATGGGACTGGGATCCTGGAATCTCCCTGGGGAACATCACGGGGACGGGATGAAGACCCGGAATCTCCCTGGGGAACATCCAGCTTGTGGGGATGGAACTGGGATCCTGGAACCTCCCTGGGGACATCCAGCTCCTCAGGATGGGACTGGGACACTGGGGAACACCACAGGGACGGGACAGGGATCCCGGAATCTCCCTGGGGAACATCACAGGGATGGGACTGGGATCCTGGAATCTCCCTGGGGAACATCACAGGGATGGGATGAGGACCCCGGAATCTCCCTGGGGAGCATCCAGCTCATGGGGATGGGACTGGGATCCTGGAATCTCCCTGGGGAACATCACAGGGATGGGATGAGGACGCCGGAATGCCCCTGGGAACATCCAGCTCCTCAGGGTGGGACTGGGACACTGGGGAACACCACAGAGATGGGACTGGGACCCCAGTATCTCCCTGGGGAACATCACAGGGACGGGATGAGGACCCCGGCATCTCCCTGGGGAACATCACAGGGATGGGACTGGGATCCCGGAATCTCCCTGGGGAACATCACGGGGAGGGGACTGGGATCCTGGAATGTCCCTGGGGAACACCACAGGGATGGGACAGGCGCCCTGAAATCTCCCTGGGGAACATCACAGGAATGGGATGAGGACCCCGGAATCTCCCTGGGGAACATCCAGCTCCTCGGGGTGGGACTGGGACACTGGGGAACATCACAGGGATGGGACTGAGATCCCGGAATCTCCCTGGGGAACATCATGGGGATGGGAAAAGGACCCCGGAATCTCCCTGGGGAACACCACAGGGATGGGATGAGGACCCCGGAATCTCCCTGGGGAACACCACAGGAATGGAACTGGGATCCTGGAATCTCCCTGGGGAACACCACACGGATGGGACTGGGATCCTGGAATCTCCTTGAGGGACATCCAGTTCCTCAGGGTGGGACCAGGACACCGGCATCTCTTGGGGAACATCACAGGGATGGGATGAGGACCCCAGAATCTCCCTGGGGAACATCCAGCTCCTCGGGGTGGGACTGGGACACTGGGGAACACCACAGGGATGGGACAGGGACCCCGGAATCTCCCTGGGGAACATCACAGGGATGGGACTGGGATCCTGGAATGTCCCTGGGGAACACCACAGGGATGGAACTGGGGTCCTGGAATCTCCCTGGGGAACATCATGGGGATGGGATGAGGACCCCGGAATCTCCCAGGGGAACATCCAGCTCATGGGGATGGGACTGGGACACTGGGGAACATCACAGGGATGGGAAAAGGACCCTGGAATCTCCCTGGGGAGCATCCAGCTCCTCGGGGTGGGACCAGGACACTGGGGAACACCACAGGGACGGGAGAGGGACCCCAGAATCTCCCTGGGGAACATCACAGGGATGGGATGAGCACCCCGGAATCTCCCTGGGGAGCATCCAGCTCATGGGGATGGGACTGGGATCCTGGAATCTCCTTGAGGGACATCCAGCTCCTCAGGGTGGGAGTGGGACACTGGGGAACACCACAGGGACGGGACTGGGATCCCGGAATCTCCCTGGGGAACATCCATCTCCTCGGGGTGGGACCAGGACACTGGGGAACACCACAGGGATGGGACAGGGACCCTGGAATCTCCCTGGGGAACATCACGGGGACAGGACTGGGATCCTGGAATCTCCCCGGGGAACATCACGGGGATGGGACTGGGATCCTGGAATCTCCCTGGGGAACACCACAGGGACAGGACTGGGATCCCGGAATCTCCCTGGGAACATCACAGGGACGGGACAGGGATCCTGGAATCTCCCTGGGGAAAATCACGGGGACGGGACTGGGATCCCAGAATCTCCCTGGGGACATCCAGCTCCTCAGGGTGGGACTGGGACACTGGGGAACACCACAGGGATGGGACTGGGATGCTGGAATCTCCCTGGGGACATCATGGAGATGGGACTGGGATCCTGGAATCTCCTTGGGGAACATCACAGGGACAGGACTGGGATCCTGGAATCTCCCTGGGGAAGATCATAGGGATGGGATGAGGACCCTGGAATCTCCCTGGGGAACATCCATCTCCTCGGGGTGGGAGCGAGCCCCCGGCCCTCCCCGGGCAGAGCTGTGCCACCCAGCTGGATCATCCAGACTGGTCTCACTGCTGTGGGCTAAACTGGGAGCTCCATTCACCCCAAGAACCCCTCTGGGGGGGTCATCCCCCCTCCCCAGGACTTTGGGGTGTCAGGCGGGCAGGGAGGGGGGCAGAGGGATCCCCTGGCCCCGCTGCCGGCCCGGGGTGGTCCCGGGGGGCAGGAGGAGCGGGCAGGAGGCCCCGGGTTGTTACCTCGCAGCGTGGCCTTTCTCCAGAACCCGTCTCTCACCTCCACGTAGTCGTACCAGCACAGGCGGCTTCGGTACAGGTCCAGGGTGGTGAAATTCAGGATGATCTGAGGGGGGAAGGAGCAGGAAGGGAGCGGGGTGAGCTCCCCACACCCCACATCTGCCAGGGGGAGACGGGGGGAGATGGGGGAACCCGCCCTGCCCGGAGCGTCCCACCCCACAGCGGGGTGCTGGCACTCGGGACACCCCAAAACAGGGCTGGAAGGATGCTGGCACTCGGGGCACCCCAAAACAGCCCTGGGAGGATGCTGGGACTCGGAGCACCCCAAAACAGGGCTGGAAGGATGCTGGGACTCGGAACACCCTAAAACAGGGCTGGGAGGGTGCTGGCACTCCGGGCACCCCAAAACAGGGCTGGGACTTGGGACACCCCAAAACAGGGCTGGGAGGGTGCTGGGGCTCAGGACACCCCAAAACAGGGCTGGCACTCGGGGCACCCCAAAACAGGGCTGGGAGGGTGCTGGCACTCAGGACACCCCAAAACAGGGCTGGGAGGGTGCTGGCACTCAGGACACCCCAAAACAGGGCTGGGAGGATGCTGGCACTTGGGACACCCCAAAACAGGGCTGGGACTCGGGACACCCCAAAATAGGACTGGGAGGATGATGGGGCTCAGGACACCCCAAAACAGGGCTAGGAGGATGCTGGCACTCAGGGCACCCCAAAACAGGGCTGGGAGGGTGCTGGCACTCGGGGCACCCCAAAACAGCCCTGGGAGGGTGCTGGGGCTCGGGGTACCCCAAAACAGGGCTGGGAGGGTGCTGGGACTCGGGGCACCCCAAAACAGGGCTGGGAGGATGCTGGGACTCGGGGCACCCCAAAACAGGGCTGGGAGGATGCTGGGACTCGGGGCACCCCAAAACAGGGCTGGGACTTGGGACACCCCAAAACAGGGCTGGGAGGGTGCTGGGACTCGGGGCACCCCAAAACAGGGCTGGGAGGATGCTGGGACTCGGGGCACCCCAAAACAGGGCTGGGACTCGGGGCACCCCAAAACAGGGCTGGGACTCGGGACACCCCAAAATAGGACTGGGAGGATGATGGGACTTGGGACACCCCAAAACAGCCCTGGGACTCAGGACAGGAGGGCTGGCAGAGGGTGGGAGCTGGGATGCTGGACTTGGGACACCCCAAAACAGGGCTGGGAGGATGCTGGGGCTCAGGACACCCCAAAACAGGGCTGGGACTCGGCAGAGGAGGGCTGGCAGAGGGTGGGAGCTGGGATACTGGGACTCGGGACACCCCAAAATAGGACTGGGAGGATGCTGGGACTCAGGACACCCCAAAACAGGGCTGGGAGGGTGGTGGGGCTCAGGACACCCCAAAACAGGGCTGGGACTCGAGGCTGGGAGCCCACACCCCCGCAGTCGGTACCTTCTCTCCGGGGGTGACCGAGATCCTCCAGACGCAGTGCATGTGCGCCGAGTATCCGTTGGGGAATTCCGGCGAGGAGAAGTTGCCCTGGCTGTCCTGGAGTGTCTCCCCACAAGCTGCAGAGGGAGAAAAGTGGGGTTCAGACCCCTCCAGGGAAACCCCCCACAGCAGGAAGGGCATCACTGCCTTCACCCCCATCCCCAGCGCCTTCTACCCACCCGAATTCCCAGCCCTGAGAGCCAAAATAAAAATGAATCACGGCCATCCCCAACCCTCCCTGGAGCGGCTCCCATGACGCACCTCCAAGGCCCCGGGATCCTTGGGGGATTTTTTGAGGTGATTTCTTTGGGGGATGTTCTTTGCAGGATGTTCTTTGGGGGATTTCTTTGGGGGATGTATTTGGGGGATGTTCTTTGGGGGATTTCTTTAGGGGATGTTCTTTCGGGGATGTTCTTTGCTGGATGCTCTTTGGGGGATTTTTTGGGGGGATTTCTTTGGGGGATTTCTTTGGGGGATGTTCTTTGGGGGATGTTCTTTGCTGGATGCTCTTTGGGGGATTTTCTTTGCTGGATGCTCTTTGGGGGATTTTCTTTGCTGGATGTTCTTTGGGGGATTTCTTTGGGGGACGTTCTTTGGGGGATGTTCTTTGGGGGATGTTCTTTGGGGGACGTTCTTTGGGGGATGTTCTTTGGGGGATGTTCTTTGCTGGATATTCTTTGGGGGATTTCTTTGGGGGATTTCTTTGGAGGATTTCTTTGGGGGACTTCTTTGGGGGATGTTCTTTGGGGGACTTCTTTGGGGGATTTTTTTGGGGGATTTCTTTGGAGGATTTCTTTGAGGGATGTTCTTTGAGGGGATTTCTTTGGGGGATGTTCTTTGGGTGATTTCTCTGGGGGATGTTCTTTGCTGGATGCTCTTTGGGGGATTTCTTTGGGGGAAGATCTTTGGGGGATTTCTTTGGGGGATGCACTTTGGGGGATTTCTTTGGAGGATGTTCTTTGGGGGATGTTCTTTGCTGGATGTTCTTTGGGGGATGTATTTGGGGAATTTCTTTGAGGGATTTCTTTGGGGCATTTCTTTGGAGGATTTCTTTGGGGGATTTCTTTGGGGGATTTCTTTGGGGGATTTCTTTGGGGGATTTATTTGGGGGATTTCTTTGGGGGATTTATTTGGGGCATTTCTTCGGGGCATTTCTTTGGGGGATTTCTTTGGGGGATGCTCTTTGGGGGATTTATTTGGGGCATTTCTTTGGGGGATGTTCTTTGGGGGATTTCTTTGGGGGATGCTCTAGGGGGATTTCTTTGGGGGATTTCTTTGGGAGATGTTCTTTGCTGGATGTTCTTTGGGGGATTTTTTGAGGCGATTTCTTTGGGGGATTTCTTTGGGGGATGTTCTTTGGGGGATTTCTTCGGGGCATTTCTTTGGAGGATTTCTTTGGGGGATTTCTTTGGGGGATGCTCTAGGGGGATTTCTTTGGGGGATTTCTTTGGGGGATTTCTTTGGGGGATGTTCTTTGCTGGATGCTCTTTGGGGGATATTCTTTGGGGGATGTTCTTTGGGGGATGTTCTTTGGGGGATTTCTTTGGGGGATGTTCTTTGGGGGATGTTCTTTGGGGGATGTTCTTTGGGGGATTTCTTTGGGGGATGTTCTTTAGGGGATTTCTTTGGGGGATTTCTTTGGAGGATTTCTTTGGGGGACTTCTTTGGGGGATGTTCTTTGGGGGACTTCTTTGGGGGATGTTCTTTGCTGGATGATCTTTGGGGGATTTCGTTGGGGGATTTCTTTGGGGGATGTTCTTTGGGGGATTTCTTTGGGGGATGTTCTTTGGGGGATTTCTTTGGGGGATGTTCTTTGCTGGATGCTCTTTGGGGGATTTCTTTGGGGGATGTTCTTTGGGGGATTTTTTTGGGGAATGTTCTTTGGGGGATGCTCTTTGGGGGATTTCTTTGGGGGATGTTCTTTGGGGGACGTTCTTTGGGGGATTTCTTTGCTGGATGCTCTTTGGGGGATATTCTTTGGGGGATTTCTTCAGGGCATTTCTTTGGAGGATTTCTTTGGGGGATGTTCCTTGGGGGATTTCTTTGAGAGATTTCTTTGGGGGATTCTCTTTGGGGGATGTTCTTTGGGGGATGTTCTTTGGGGGATTTCTTTGGGGGATTTCTTTGGGGGAAACACTGCGAAAAAAGCCGCTGGAAACCTGGCCTCACTGCCTTTTTCCCCTCCTCGAAGGGGGCACTTGCGATCCACAGAAGCTTTTTCTGGGGAGGCTTTTCCATTTTTTTTTCTTTTTTCCTTTGCTCCAAACTAATCACTTTTCCTGCTCTCCCGAAGGCGGCACAGCCGTGGGGCCCTGACAAAGGTTTCTCTTTTCCAGGCTGCTAATTAGTGGCTGGAATTAAGCGGGAGCCAAACTCCTTGCAGATGTTGCCAGCGTCTGCTGTCGGGGGGACTGGTGGCAGCCACCCCCTCCCCAGCCTGGGACAATGCCACCAGTCCAGTCCCCGAGCCCTGCCAGGTGACAGCGGAGCTCTGCTCACCCTCTGCTCCAACCCCGCGGGGATTTTGGGTGCTCTGATGGGCTCAGGATGTCCCATCCCACCTCATCCAAACCCTTCTGGGCGCTGGGGTGGGGTGGAAAAGGCTCCTGGAGGAGGTTCTGAAGAGGTTTTGGTCCCCAAGGTGGTTGTGGGGTCAGAGGAGGCTCCCAGGGGATGCTCGTGGGGGAATGGTTTTTTGAGGATTTTTCAGGGCGATGATCTTGGAAGATCCTCTGGGGCGGGGGGGATGCTTTTCCCTTGAAGGATTCTTTTTAGGAATTTTAGGAATTCTCTGGGGAGATACTATTTGAAGGATTTTTTGGGAGACTTTTTTGGGAGATGCTCTTTGAAGGATTTTTGGGGATGCTTTTCCCTTGAAGGATCCTTTTGTAGGAATTCTCTGGGGGGATGCTCTTTGTAGGATTTTTTGGGGGATGCTCTTGCAGGAGGATCTGGGGGCAGACGCTCTTCGAAGGACTTTTCGGGAGATTTTTTTGGGAGATGCTCTTTGTAGGATTTTTTGGGGCGCTTTTCCCTTGAAGGATTCTTCTGTAGGAATTCTCTGGGGAGATGCTCTTTGTAGGATTTTTTGGGGGATGCTCTTGCAGGAGGATCTGGGGGGAGACGCTCTTCGAAGGACTTTTTGGGAGATTTTTTTGGAAGACGTTGTTTGTAGGATTTTTTGGGGATGCTTTTCCCTTGAAGGATTCTTTTGTAGAAATTCTCTGGGGAGACACTCTTTGAAGGATTTTTCAGGAGTTTTTTTTTGGGGGATGCTCTTTGTAGGATTTTTTGGGGCACTTTTCCCTTGAAGGATTCTTTTGTAGGAATTCTCTGGGGAGATGCTCTTTGTAGGATTTTTTGGGGGATGCTCTTGCAGAGGATCTGGGGGGAGATGCTCTTTGAAGGATTTTTCGGGAGATTTTTTTGGGGGATGCTCTTTGTAGGATTTTTTGGGGTGGTTTTCCCTTGAAGGATTCTTTTGTAGGAATTCTCTGGGGAGATGCTCTTTGAAGGATTTTTCGGGAGATTTTTTTGGGAGATGCTCTTTGTAGGATTTTTTGGGGGATGCTCTTACAGGAGGATCTGGGGGCAGACGCTCTTCGAAGGACTTTTCGGGAGATTTTTTGGGGGATGTTCTTTGTAGGATTTTTTGGGATGCTTTTCCCTTGAAGGATCCTTTTGTAGGAATTCTCTGGGGGGAGATGCTCTTTGAAGGATTTTTCGGGAGTTTTTTTTTGGGAGACGCTCTTTGAAGGATTTTTTGGGGTGGTTTTCCCTTGAAGGATTCTTTCGTAGGAATTCTCTGAGGGGAGATGCTCTTTGAAGGATTTTTTGGGAGATATTTTTTTTGGGAGGTGCTCTTTGGAGGATGTTATTGGAGGATTATTTTGGGGAATGCTCTTGGGGGATGTTCTTTGGGAGATGCTCTGACCAGGAGTACTCTTTGGGGGATTTTATTGGGGGGATTTCTTTGTGGGATTTCTTTGGGGGATGTTCTTTGCTGGATGCTCTTTGGGGGATTTCTTTGGGAGATTATTTTTGGGGGATTTCTTTGGGGGATTTTTTTGGGGGATGTTCTTTGTTGGATGCTCTTTGGGGGATTTCTTTGGGAGATTATTTTTGGGGGATTTCTTTGGGGGATTTCTTTGGGGGATGTTCTTTGCTGGATGCTCTTTGGGGATGTTCTTTGGGGGATTTTTTTGGGGGATTTCTTTGGGGGATGCTCTTTGCTGGATGTTCTTTGGGGGATTTCTTTGGGGGATGTTCTTTGGGGGATTTCTTTGGGAGATTATTTTTGGGGGATTTCTTTGGGGGATTTCTTTGGGGGATGTTCTTTACTGGATGCTCTTTGGGGGATTTCTTTGGGAGATTATTTCTGGGGATGCTTTTGGAGGATTTTTTGAAGGCTGCTCCGAGAAGAGGCTCTGGAGAGGATTTTTTGGGACAACGCTCTGGGGGGATGCTCTTTTCTCGGAGGAGTGGGAACAGAGGGCAGCCAAGGACACCCCCACAGAGGCAGATTCTGCTCACAGCCCCCCAAAGTACCACGGGTGGAGGAAACCACCTCGAACACTCTTTAGGGAATCCCACAGCAGCAAGGACCCCAAAACCACCAGAAACAGGGAATCCATCCAGGACGACGCCACTTTTGCCCAGATTTGAGATGAAGATTTGCCAAGATTTGTATTTCCTGAGTGTTTCCCAGGAAATACAACTCCAGGGCCGCTCCCCGGGGCTCTCTGTGCCCTCGGGGTGGTGGCACTCACCTGGGCAGCGGTAGAGCTTGCGGGCCTGGGCGATGTCCCCTTTGCTGAGCCGTGTCCTCTGGCCGATGGCGGGACGGACGCCGTTGACGTCGTATTTGGGCAGGATGGTGTCCAGGAAGATGCCCCTGGGGCAGGAAAGGGATGAGCCGGGTGGGAATCACCAGCCCTGCGGCCTCACCGCCAGGGGAAGGATGCTAAAAACAGGCTGGCTAATTAAAGCAGCCTGGCTAATTAAATCCTGTGGGCTGGTGAGTCAGCGGTGGAGGTGAGCGTGGGGACAGCGATCCCCTGCTCCGGGAAGGGGTTTCACCCCACCCAGAATGGAAATCGTTTTTGGAGGGAATCAACTCTGCCCACAGCTGGTAACCACCCTCAGGGGTTGGGACCACGGTGCTGTTGTCCCCAAGATGTGAGGGGACAGCGGGGGACACCCCAGGCCGTACCTGGAGAAGGTGTTCCTGGCGTAGTGCATGATGCTGTCGAAGTCGTAGGTCTCCCCCAGCGACTCCACCTCCTCCGGCTCCATCTTGAGGAAGTTGTACTCCTGCCCTGTGGGGGCCAGGATGGGGGCTCTGCCAGGGGGACCCCAAATTCGGCAGCACCCCACCGCAGGGATGAAGAGGAGGAGGAGGAGGAGGAGGAGGAGGAGGAGGAGGGAAGCTCATCCCCACCTGGCTGGATGTTCTCCCGGATGATGGAGACGTGGTCATCCCGGTCGGGGCGCGTGTGCTCGTGCCAGAAGCCGATGACGTGGCCCAGCTCGTGCACCACGATGCCGAATTTGTCGCAGTTTTTGCCGATGGAGATGGCCTGGGGTCCCCCTCCTCGGCGGCCCACGTAGGAGCAGCACCTGCAGGGAGGAACCAGGTGATTCCCACCTCTCATCCCGGCGTTCCCCAGCCGGGGGGATCGTGGCAGGGGTCCCACAAAACTCTGGGCACGTGGGAATTACCCCTGTTGGATTATATATTAGATTATATATACATTATATATTAGAAATTATGTGTACTATATTTACAATAATGTGCTAATATTTATTATTTATGTTGAATAGTGTGTCTTTAGTTTAAATTAATAGAAAAATGTTAACATTACTAAGAATATGGAGGTAAGGAAGAAGAAGGAGGAAGAATAGGATCAGGCTCACTTTCTTTTATTTTAGAATTTTTGACCCCTTTGTACAAAGTAAAATTTCTTTGTATAGGTGTTAAAACCCCCCTGTACAACATTAAAAAATTTTATTTTTTAATTTGTGACTACTTTTACTATACTATTTAACTCTTTGTGACTGCTTATTTTATTTTCAAAGTTGGTAATTTATTTTATGGTTTAAACTTAAGATTACAGCTGTTTTTAGCTGCTTGTTAGGGTCTAAAATGCTTCTGACTAAGGCTTGGAACTTCTAAAAATGTCTGAGGGACATTTTGAGTTCCGACAGCGGCAGGGGTCCCACAAAACTCTGGGCACGTGGGAATCACCCCGATACAGAACTTCGTCCATCCTGCCACGGTGAGGAACTCCAGCCTCAGCTCTGCCTGGGAACCGGGAGAGCCTGGCTGCTGGCACGGGATGGCACAGCACGGCATGGCACAGCTGTACCACCCTGGATGCCATGCCCTGCACCCATGGGTGCCCACCCAGCTCCCTGGAGCCATGCCCTGCGCTCTGGAGCCGGGCTCAGGGTTGGCGCCCACGCAGGGGCTCCCATTGCAGGGAAATCCTTCTCCTCACCACCATCTGCTTGGCCAGGGCCGTGCCCTGACGTGTGAAGACGCTGAGCTCGTCCAAACCGCTGTTTCCTTTGGCTCAACCCCGCTGCAAGCCCGGGCTGGTGCCGCACCGCCAACCTCATCCCCCGTTGGCGAGCGCCGAGCTCTGGCACCTCACAGACCCCAAAACCCACCCCAAACCCTGGGCCAGGCCCTGGAGCAGCCCAGGACGTACCCACAGGGCCGGTAGGTGAACACGATGTAGCTGTCCTCGTCGTTGCGCTCCAGGAAGGTGACACAGGTGTGCTTCTCCCAGTGGCGCATGGCCTGCCGGAAGATGGCTCGCTGGCTGCCTGCGGAGGGGCGGCGTGCGGGGTCAGCCCGGTGGGGAAACTGAGGCACGGCGGGGTTGGGCACCCCTCGGCCGGCCGCCACTCACCGCTGAAGTTGCCGCTGATGACGTAGGGGATGACCCCGTCCGGCCACACTCGCTCGGGCCGGGACGTGGCGGCGCGGCGGCTCCGTGCCCGCTGCCGGCCCTGGCGGTGCCCGGCGTGGCCCGGCCGGGCGCTGGTGGCGTTGCTGCCTGTGGGGATGGGGAGGGGGTCAGCAGGGGCGGCCCCCAGGGATGGAGGTGGGCTGGGGGTGCTGGGGGCACGGCGGTACCTGAGGAGTTGGGGGGCAGGCGGGTGATGGTGTGACGGGACAGGTCCACCACCCGCTCCACCTGGAAGAGCTGCAGGTCCTCCTCGTCCAGGGCGATGTCGCCCAGGAAGGCGGCTGGGAGGGGAAGAGGAGGTGTGAATCCTCCTTTGTGGATCCTAAATCCCGTCGGGCGCCTTTCCCCAACCTCCCCATGCCTGGCAAACCCCGAAGATGAAGGCAAACCCTTCCTCCTCCCCCTCCTCCTCCTCCTCCTCCTCTCTCTCCTTCAGCTGAGCGTGCTGCTGGCCGGGCTCCCCCTGCTCCCCAGCAGCTGGAGCCAGCCCCGCTCTCACATCTGGATCCCATCAAACCCATCCACCACTTTTTAGGCTTTCTATTATTATTTGTGTTGCAAGACTGCCTTTCTTTCCCGGGATTTTTTGCTGGCTTTAGGACCCCCTTCCTGCCTGGCTCTTGCCCCCCAGCCCGGTTCGAGCTCCGACAGCCCCGGGGATGCTCCAACCGGTGACCTCGGAGGCATCTGGGCCAGGAAATTCCTGCAGGAGCGGGGCCGGGACCCCCCCTCCAACACCCTTTGGCATCCCCGGGCTGGGGGACATAACCCTGCTCATAACCCTTCCTCCTCCTCCTCATCCTCCTCCTCCGGGACTCGGGGCCGCGGGACACGCGCGGTGCTTGGCCGGCTCCGAGCCCCGGGGACGCGGCGGCTCCTGAGGAAACACCGGGGTTGGGAGCCCCCTCCTACACTTTTTAGCATCCCCGGGCTGGAGGACATAACCCTGCTCACAACCCTTCCTCCTCATCCTCCTCATCCTCCTCATCCTCGGGGCCGCGGGACATGTGTGGCGCTTGGTTGGCCTCGATCCCCGGCGACTCCTGCGGAAACGCCGAGGTTGGGACAACCCCTCCGACACCTTTTAGCATCCCGGGGCTGGAGGACATAACCCTGCTCACAACCCTTCCTCCTCCTCCTCATCCTCCTCCTCCTCATCCTCGGGGCCGCGGGACACGCGCGGCGCTTGGCCGGTCCCGCGCCCCGGGGCCACCGGGGCTGGCGGAGGTCAGGCCGCGGTTCCTCAGCAGTTTTGGGGGGTACCTGGGGAGAGCAGAGGGTGCCTGGAACCCCCAGACCCCGCCAGCCCTCGCACGGGCAGCGGGAGGAGCGGGGCGGCCGCAGCAGCTCGGGGGATGAGGGCGAGCGCAGCCAAGGTCGCGCTCCAAATGGATCCCAAAAGAGCCACTAATTACGAAGGCAAGGCGGGACAATTAGGATAAGCCGGAGAGGTCCAGAAAGCCGGCGCGGGGTGAGAGGAGCAGCCACGGGATCAGAGGAGCAGACTGGATCCCATCCCTCCCCACGGCCAAACCTCGCTCCAGCGGTCCGTGGAGCGCTTTGGGGAGACGGAGCCCCGGTTTGGGGGTGTCCCCAGCGCTGCACCCCACCGCGGGACGCTCTGGGGTGGAGAGCAGAGGGAAGAGCAAACAAGCCGGGGCCGGCACCTCCCCTGGCACGGCCAGGCTGCAATTTGAGGGCAGAGCAGAGGCAGGAGCCCGGCCCGGCCTCCCCGCACCCTCCCCGGGGCCGGGAGCGACGTGTCCGAACGGGCAGCGCGGGGGAGGACCGGGGCCGGGGAGCGGGACGAGCAGCCCGTGCCAAGAGCCGCGTGGAAAAGACAAGGGAAAGTTAAGCTCGCTTAGAGCCGAGTGATATAGAAACCATATGTGAGGGATTTGGGAGACGTGAGAGAGCCGGGCAGGCCAGCCCGGGGATGCGGGGCTGCTTTTCCCGGAGCTTTCGGGACACGGGGGACGGTGGACGGTGGCTCCCGGAGGGGCCCGGGGGTGCCCCGGGGCTGTGGGGGTGCCCCGGGGCTGTGGGGGTGTCCCGGGGCTGTGGGGGTGCCCCGGGGCTGTGGGGGTGCCCCGGCAGCGATCCCTGCACGGACACGCCGGGGCCAAGCCCAGAATATCGGGTTGAGAAATTCCAGGGTGCTCCGGGCTCCGGTCACGTCCTCCTCCCACGTGTACCCGTGGAATGAGGTGACGCGTGGGGGATTTTGGGGGGGTCTCTGCTGGCTGAAAGCCCCCAGACTCGGTGAAGCTCCACGAGGGGCTTCCCTGGGGACGCCGCCACGCCGCTGCCACTTGTCCCTTCCCTGCTCGTGTGGAGAGGCGGAGGGGACGCCCTGCAAGTGAAGGGGACACCCTGAAAGAGAGGGGGACCCCCTGCAAGCAAAGGGGACCCCCTGAAAGAGAGGGGGACCCTCTGCAAGTGAGGGGGACTCCCTGCAAGAGAGGGGGACCCCCTGAAAGAGAGGGGGACCCTCTGCAAGTGAGGGGGACTCCCTGCAAGTGAAGGGGATCCCCTGAAAGAGAGGGGGACCCCCCGAAAGAGAGGGGGACCCTCTGCAAGAGAACGGGACGCCCTGCAAGGGAGGGGGACCCTCTGCAAGTGAGGGGGACCCCCTGCAAGTGAAGGGGACCCCCTGCAAGTGAAGGGGATGCTCTGCAAGTGAAGGGGACCCCCTGCAAGTGATGAGGACTCTCTGCAAGTGAGGGGGACCCCCTAAAAGAGAAGGGGACCCCGTAAAAGAGAGGGGGACCTCCTGAAAGAGAGGGGGACACCCTAAAAGAGAGTGGGACCCTCTGGAAGTGAGGATGCGGTGCCAGGGGGGAGGATGCGGTGCCGGGGGGAGGATGCGGTGCCAGGGGGGAGGATGCGGTGCCAGGGGGAGGATGCGGTGCCAGCAGGGGGGAGGATGCGGTGCCAGCGGGACTCCAGCCCCAAGGCCAGGCGTGGGGCACGGAGCAGTCAGGAGTGAAGGAAAGGAGGGGGGATCATGCCAGCTCCATGCTGGCACACCCCTGCCGCCCCCCAGAACACAACAAACCCTGTGGGAGCTGCTCCCACGGAGCTCTTCCCCCTCCTCTCTGCTGTTTGACTTTTTGCGCTGTGTTTTCTTTCGGGTTCTCGGAAGGGTGATGTAACCCCGGGGCCGAGGCTTTAGACAAACAAGGTTTTGCACTCGGAGCCGGGCCAAACCCCTCAGTGCCCCATCGCGATCCCACGGGCACCTCCTGCCCGCTCGGGGCTCCGGGGATGCCCCTGCAGGTCCTGTCAGGGATGCAGGAGCTCAGCATCCCCCTGGGCACGGTGACCTCTCTGGCGTGGCTGGGATTTTGGGATCAGCCTGACCTCGGGCCCCACCAGGGTTAGGAACCGTGTTGCAGGAAAAATACGATAAAACCGGCGGTGGGAAGAGGCCGGGGTGCGAACGCGATGTTCTGCTGAGCCGGGAAAAGCAAACAGAGCCCTGGGGAAGCCTTGGCAGGGCGGGCGGGCGGCAGATAAACAGCGCGGGATCAGATTCCAGGTCCGGCTGGGGCAGGGGAGGCTCCTGCAGGGCAGGAGGGACCCTCACCCCCGCCAAAATCCCACCAGAGAGTGGGAAAAATCCTCCTGTGGGTGTCAGCAGGGCTTGAAGGCCACCAGGCTCTCATCCCTGTGAAGATCCCACAAAAGGGTGGGGAAAATCCTCCTGTGGGTCTCAGCAGGGCTTGAAGGACAGGAGGGGCTCTCATCCCTGCCAAGATCCCACCAGAGGGTGGGAAAAATCCTCCTGTGGGTCTCAGCAACCCTTGAAGGACAGGAGGGACCCTCACCCCTGTGAAGATCCCACAAAAGGGTGGGAAAAATCCTCCTGTGGGTCTCAGCAGGGCTTGAAGGACAGGAGGGACCCTCATCCCTGCCAAAATCCCACCAGAAGGTGGGAAAAATCCTCCTGTGGATGTCAGCAGGGCTTGAAGGCCACCAGGCTCTCATCCCTGTGAAGATCCCACAAAAGGGTGGGGAAAATCCTCCTGTGGGTGTCAGCAACCCTTGAAGGACAGGAGGGACCCTCATCCCCACCAAAATCCCACCAGAAGGTGGGAAAAATCCTCCTGTGGGTGTCAGCAGGGCTTGAAGGACAGGAGGGACCCTCACCCCTGTGAAGATCCCACAAAAGGGTGGGAAAAATCCTCCTGTGGGTGTCAGCAGGGCTTGAAGGCCACCAGGCTCTCATCCCTGTGAAGATCCCACAAAAGGGTGGGGAAAGTTCTCCTGTGGGTGTCAGCAACCCTCGAAGGACAGGAGGGACCCTCACCCCTGTGAAGATCCCACAAAAAGGCACCAGGTGGAGAATCCCCTCAGCCTTGTGCAGGTCCCACAGGCGCTTGCAGGTTCCCGAGCAGGAGGATTCTCATCCCTGCGTGGGTACCAGGAGCCCACTCAGGACACTGTGGGCAGCGTGGGCCCAGCCCAGCACCCCTGAGAGCTTCAGCAGCTCCAGCCCAGCACCCCTGAGAGCTTCAGCAGCTCCAGCACCCCAAACCTCGCCGCGAGTCCCGAGCATCCCCCCGCCGCAGGCAGGACTCGGGATGCGGGAGGAGCGGGGATGGAACCGTGGAAATGAGACCTTAAAGAGGCTCAGCTGGGCTTGGAAAGGCGCGGAACCCCCGGAGCAGCAGCAGCAGCAGCACCCCACGGGCTGCCGGAGCCTTTAAATATGTCAGGAATGCTCCGCGCACCGCCCCTCGCCCCCGCACGCCGGCCCAGCTGCGCGGCACAACACGCCGGGGCCGCGGCCCGACCGGGGGGACCCCTCTGCTTTGGGGGTCCCTTGGCCCCGGGAGTCTACCGTGCCCTCAGCTTTGGGGGTCCCCTAGCTCCGGGAGTCTCCCTGCCCTCTGCTCCGGGGGTCCCCTGGCCCCGGGGGTCTGTTCTGGGGGGTCCCCTGGCCCTGGGAGTCTGCTTTGGGGGTCCCCTGGCCCAGAGAATCTGCCCTGTCCTCTGCTTTGGGGGTCCCCTGGCCCTGGGGGTCTGCTCTGGGGGGTCCCCTGGCTCTGGGGGTCTCCCTGCCCTCTGTTCTGGGGGTCCCCTGGTCCTGGGGATCTGCCCTGCCCTCTGTTCTGGGGGGGTCCCCTGGCCCTCGGGCTCTGGTCGGGGGGTCCCCTGGCCCCGGAGGTCTGCTTTGGGGGTCCCCTAGCCCTAGGGGTCTGCCCTGCCCTCTGTTCTGGGGTCCCCTGGTCCCAGGGGTCTGCTTTGGGGGTCCCCCTGGTCCTAGGGGTCTGCCCTGCCCTCTGTTCTGGGGGTCCCCTGGTCCTGGGAGTCTGCCCTGCCCTCTGCTCTGGGGGTCCCCTGGCCCTGGGGATCTGCTTTGGGGGTCCCCTGTCCCGGGGGTCTGCTTTGGGGGGTCCTCTGGCCCCGAGGATCTGCCCTGCCCGCGGTGGGGGCAGGCTGGGGAGGTGGGAGGATGCCGAACATCCCGGGGGTTTGGGCATCCCGGGGGTTTGAGCATCCCGGGGGTTTGAGCATCCCGGGGGTTTGAGCATCCCGGGGGTTTGAGCATCCCGGGGCGTTTGGGCATTGTGGGGGTTTGAGCATCCCGGGTGTTTTGGGCATCCCGGGTGTTTTGGGCACCCCGGGGATTTGGGCATCCCGGGGGTTTGGGGCTGGGGGGAGCAGCCGGGTCCCCACAAACACACCCCGGGACAGGGGGGACAGGCCGGGGGGGAAGCAGCCCCTCTGCTGCCCCCCAGCCCCGGCCCAGCCCCTCTCCCGGTGCCCCCCAGGAGGAGGATTTGCTTTCCCAGAGCCCCTTCCCCAGCAGATCAGCGGGCACAAAGCAGGAATTCAAACCTCGGAGGCCGAGCCTGGGAGCCAGGCCAGATCACGGCTTGGGGAAACTGAGGCACGGGGAGATAAAGGCACGGGGCAAGCCCCAAGAGCTCAGATATCCATCACGGCCATCCCCACCTCCTGCTGCCCGGCTGGAGCATCCTTTTGGCAGCCTGGATTTTGGGATGGCCGGGGCTGTGCCAGCACCCACAGCTGGGGAAGGCAGAGAGGCTCCAGCACAACCTCCAAGCTGGAGGGACGATCCCAATCCCGAATTCCCTCCGGTGCAAGGCACATCCTCCCTCCGCCAACGCTTCCCACAGCCAAATTCCCTCCCCAGCCCTGGGCAGCGGCGTTCAGGCTCCAGCCAAGCCCTTTGCCTGCTCCGGGCCATGAAATGAGCACCTCATGGAGCCTCTAATAAATTCCAGGGGGCAGGTTGGGAGTTGGAGCACTCCAGGGGAGCCTTTTCCTTCTGCTCCTCATCTTCTGTGGCAGCAAAAGGAGGAAAAACTCCCGCGGGGCTCGGCGGGGAGGATGTGCAGGGAGCGAGGTCCCCCCTCGTCCCCTCCGCACAGCCGGGCACCGAGGAAAACACATCCCGGGCCAAGAGCGCCGGTCCCTGTGAAAGGGAGAGCTGCTGGAAAGGAAAATATTTGGGAATTGCGGTGCCAAGGGGATGCCGAGGGGGTTGTTGTCGCTTTGGAGAGGAGCCTGGTGGCTCCCCTGGTGGCTGCGGGGACAGGGAATGGAGATGGGGACGGGCCTGACACCCAACTCCACACATGTGGGGCATCCCCGGGGCTCTTCTGTCCCACTCCAAAGGGCTCCCAGACCTCTGGAGCTGTGAACATCCCCCTGTGGGGCTCAGCAGGGCTTGAAGGACACCAGGTATCCCCCAGCTATCCCCGGGGCTCTCCTGTCCCGCTCCCCAGCTCTACCAAAGGACTCCCAGACCTCTGGACATCCTCCCCGAGGCTCTCCGGCTGTAAACATCCCCCCTGTTGTGCTTCCTGTGCTCACAATCCCCGCTCCCGGCACACCTTAACCCCTTGCGAGGCTGCTGCCGGCTCGCTGACAATCCCTCCCGCCGCTCGGGATGTCCCCACGCGCGGTTTGTCACGCCAGAAGTGTCATCAGCCACCTCCCGCAGCCCTTGATAAGGATAAGAGGGACCTCCGCCTCTCACAGCTCGGAGGGACGCACCGGGAGCCTTTTCCTCTCCAGACACCTCCAAAAATCCTCAGCAAAGACACGGAGGACACCCCAAACACCCATCCCCGGGAGAAATTTCGGGTTAAAACCCCAGGGAGAACCGTTCTCCCTCCTCTCACCGCGTCCCCCTCTCCGCCGCTTTGTTCTCCCCGGTTCTCCTTCCCGGCCACGCGTTTCCCAGCCCGGGATAAAACCTCAGGAAACTTCATCTCCCCCCTCTGGGCACGACCCTGCGGCGTGAACCGACAACCGAGGAGTTTCCCAGGAGCCGGGGAAGGGAGGGCAGCGGGCACCGAGCCCCCGGCCCCGCCGTGGCACCCCGGGGCCCCGCCGGTGGATGCCGCCGAGCCCAACGGGTGATTACACAAAGATAAAAGCAAATCCCGGGAACGGGCCTGAGATTTCCAAAGTTTGCCCAGCCCTGAACCTCTCCGGCCTCCCGCCGGCTCCGCGGGTGGATTTTTAGCCTGACATATAACGGCTGGAAAATATTTTTGGGCAGCTTGACAAGTGTGACTGCAACCAGTAGCCTGGGCTGGCTACGCCTGGAAAGTGGAATCGAGGTGAAATCCCGGCGGTTGGAGAACTCCAGGCACGGCTGGGGAAGCTCCTGTGGCTGGGAAAGGGGGTTCAGACCCCCCACCCCACCCGTGTGTCCCGTGGTTCTGCCACGCGGGTGGTGCTGAGCTCCCCGTGGGAGTTTGGGAGAAAAAATCCCCCCAAAAACCCTCTCTGGGGGGCTGTGTGACCCCCAAAGGCTCTGCTGTGCTGATGTTCAGCTCCTTGTGGGAGTTTTGGGGAGAAAATCCCCCCAAAAACCCACTCTGGGGGGCTGTGTGACCCCCAAAGGCTCTGCTGTGCTGATGTTCAGCTCCTCCTGGGAGTTTGGAAGATCCCCCCAAAAAGCCACTCTGGGGGGTTGTGTGACCCCCAAAGGCTCTGCTGTGCTGATGCTGAGCTCCCCATGGGAGTTTGGGAGAGAAAATCCCCCCAAAACCCACTCTGGGGGGCTGCGTGACCCCCAAAGGTTCTGCTGTGCTGATGTTCAGCTCCTCATGGGAGTTTGGGAGGGAAAATCCCCCCAAAAACCCACTCTGGGGGGCTGTGTGACCCCCAAAGGCTCTACTGTGCTGATGTTCAGCTCCTCCTGGGAGTTTGGGAGAGAAAATCCCCCCAAAAACCCACTCTGGGGGGCTGTATGACCCCCAAAGGCTCTGCTGTGCTGGTGCTGAGCTCCCCGTGGGAGTTTGGGAGAGAAAATCCCCCCCAAAAACCCACTCTGGGGGGCTGTGTGACCCCCAAAGGCTCTGCTGTGCTGATGTTCAGCTCTTTGTGGGAGTTTGGGAGGGAAAATCCCCCCCAAAAAAACCCTCTGAGGGGCGGTGGGAGCCGTTCCAGCCGCCTTTCCCAACCGGAGATCCGTCCCGGATCTGACCCGGCGGCTGCTCCCGGGCACCGAGACCTGACCGGGTGAAGGGAAACCGGGGCCACGGCCGGTTCCTTCCGCCCGGGGGCTGCTCCAAGGGCTGCGTCTCCCGGCGGTTTCCCGTTTTGGCACGGGAGGCTCTTCCCCTTCCGCTGGCATCACCGGGATGGCATCACCGGGATGGCATCACCGGGGTGGCATCACCGGGATGGCATCACCGGGGTGGCCGGCGAGCCGCGGGCAGCCGGTGGCCTCAGGATACCTCTGGCATCAGGGATACAAATCCCTCTCCCGGTGTTTTTCCTCCCCGCAGCCACGGAAGTTGGCAGAATTTCGGTGTTTGGTTCCGTTCTCCCCGGTACCGATCCCGGTCTGCCCCGTTCCTGTTCTCTTCTCCCCGGTACCGATCCCGGTTTCCCTCTGGGTCCCGTTCCGTTCTCCCCGGTACCGATCCCGGTTTCTCTCTCGGTCCTGTTCTGTTCTCCCCGGTACCGATCCCGGTTTCCCTCTGGGTCCTGTTCCGTTCTCCCCGGTACCGATCCTGGTCTGCCCCTGCCCCGTTCCCTTCTCCCCGGTACCAATCCTGGTCTCCCCGATCCTGTTCCATTCCCGGTACCGATCCCGGTCTCCCCGATCCTGTTCCATTCCCGGTACCGATCCCAGCCTCCCCCAGTCCCGTTCCCTACTCCCGGTACCAATCCCGGTCTCCCCGATCCTGTTCCATTCCCGGTACCGATCCCACCTCCCCCAGTCCCGTTCCGTATTCCCGGTACCGATCCCGAGTTCCCGGCACTGGGGCAGATCTCAACACCCCAAAACCGACCCAAACCCTCGCGTGGGATACCGGGCTGGGGGTCAGGGGGGTTCTGGCTCCTGGGAAAACCGAATTTCATCATCTCGGTCCTGCGTGGCAGGGCCTGATCCCCCACCCACCGCACTCCCTAATTAAATTAATCCCATCAGGATCTCATAAAGGCAGCACGGGAAGGGGAAAGGGGACAACAAGCGGCCCCGGTGGCGAGGAGGGGCCAGCGGGAACTCGTGCGGCGGGTGGCGGAGCGGAGGAAGCGGGAGCGGAGGGGAGGCTCCAGCCGGCTCTGCCCGGACGGTTTTGCAAGCTCTGCTGTTTCAGCCCGGGAGGGCAGGAAGGGAAGGATTTTTGGCCAGAAAAAAGCCCTCGTGTAGGCAGAGTTGTATCAACAGCCGCCTCGCAGCGCAGACAATGCCAGTGCGGAGAAACGCCATCCCCCGGCGGACCCCGGCCCTCAGTTTCCCCCTCCCCAAAATCCTTCCATCCCCTTTAGCTCGCACGGCGCTGCCCCCACACCCCCTCCCAGCAGCTCCCAGTTTGTTCCCAGCTCTTCCAAAACCTGGGGAGCAGCTCCGAACCCCCTGAGCCGGCACGGCGGGACCCCAGCCCGTGGTGGCACCTCCCGGGTGGCCCGGGGGGGGACGAGCTTTGGCTGAGGGGTGGGGGAGAGGGAGAAGAGCAAGGGGGCAAGTGGGGGTACAGGGATGGGGGTGCTGGGTGTGGGGGGCAGGATGGGGGTGTGGGATGGGGGTGTGGGATGGGGGTGTGGGTTCAGGGATGGGGGTGCAGGGTGTGGGGGTTGGGATGGGGGTGTGGGATGGGGGTGTGGGTTCAGGAATGGGGGTGTGGGATGGGGGTGTGGGTTCAGGGATGGGGGTGTGGGTTCAGGGATGGGGGTGTGGGGTTTGGGATGGGGGTGTGGGTGTTGGGATTGGGGTGTGGGTTCAGGGATGGGGGTGCAGAGTGTGGATTCAGGGATGGGGCTGTGGGTTCAGGGATGGGGCTGTGGGTTCAGGGATGGGGGTGCAGAGTGTGGGTTCAGGGATGGGGGTGCAGGGTGTGGGTTCAGGGATGGGGGTGTGGGTTCAGGGATGGGGCTGTGGGTTCAGGGATGGGGGTGTGGGTTCAGGGATGGGGGTGCTGGGTGTGGGGTTTGGGATGGGGGTGTGGGTGTTGGGATGGGGGTGCTGGGTGCGGGGTGCGGGATGGGGGTGTGGGTTCAGGGATGGGGGTGTAGAGTGTGGGTTCAGGGATGGGGGTGCTGGGTGCGGGGTGTGGGATGGGGTTGTGGGTTCAGGGATGGGGGTGCAGAGTGTGGGTTCAAGGATGGGGTTGTGGGTTCAGGGATGGGGTTGTGGGTTCAGGGATGGGGGTGTGGGTTCAGGGATGGGGCTGTGGGTTCAGGGATGGGTTTGGGATGGGAGTGTGGGTTCAGGGATGGGGGTGCTGGGTGTGGGGTTTGGGATGGGGGTGTGGGTTCAGGGATGAGGGTGCAGAGTGTGGGGTGCAGGATGGGGGTACAGGATGGCTCCGGCTCTGTGCTGCCGTGGGATGGAGAAGGGGGGGGGGCTGGGATGTGGGTCTGGGGGCTCCCCGCCTCCTTTGACAGCTGCCAGCGCAGCCAGGAGCGGGGAAGGAAACCGGGGCGCCGCGCCAGCCCCCCCTGCTCCTCACCCTAAGTACAACCAGATGCATCCCGGAGCGGGACCGGCCGCCGCTCCTCCGGTCCCCCCGAGCCCGGCCGGGACTCCCGGGGCCCGGCCCGGCGGAGCCGCGTTGGGCCGTGCGGAGCCCCGAAGTGTTCGCGGGGCTCACTCGCTCCCGCCACGCTCATCCCGCACCCGCCGCGCTCCCCTTTGTCCGCCGCGCATCCCCCCGCTCCTACCGGCTTTGCAGGGGTCCTTGTAGTCCAGGGGCTCCTCGTCCTCCTCCTCTTCCTCCAGCACGTAGGAATAGTCCGGGAAGCGCAGGGCCCGGGCCGCCAGCAGCCACAGGAGCAGCCCGCAGCTCCGCAGCCCGGCCATGGCTCCGGCCGCCGGTTTTTTTTTCCTCTCTTCCCTCTTTCCTTCCCTTCTTCGCTTTTTTTTTTTTTTTTTTCCTCTCTCTCTCTCCCTTCTTTTTTTTTTTTTTCCCTTTTTTTTTTTTTTTTTTTTTAGGGAAATGAGATCTGGCGGGGGCGGGTTCAAGCGCGGAGCTCGGCCCCTGCAGCCCCGGGCGCAGGGCTCGGAGCGGGGCCAGCGCCGGGGGGGCGGCGGGGCGGACGGGCCGGTGCGGGGAGCGGGCCCGCAGCCCCCGTTCCTGCCCCTCCGCAGCCTCCGGGCCCGCTCCTGCACCCCCCGGGCCGGGGCTGGCCCGTCCCGCCCCGTCCCGCACCCTCCGGGTCCCGTTTCCTATGCCCCGGTACCGATCGTGCGCTCTCGGTACCGTCACATATCCCCGGTACCGATCCCGGCCTCTCTCGATCCTCTTCCGTTCTCCCCGGTACCGATCCCGGTCTCTCCTGGTCCTGTTCCATTCCCGGTACTGATCCCGGTCTCCCGGATCCTGTTCCATTCCCGGTACGGATCCCGGTTCTCCCCAATCCTGTTCCATATTCCCGGTACCGATCCCGGTCTCCCAGATCCTGTTCCATTCCCGGTACCGATCCCGGTCTCCCCCAGTCCTGTTCTGCATTCCCGGTACTGATCCCGGTCTCCCCAATCCTGTTCCATTCCCGGTACCGATCCCGTTCCATTCCCGGTACCGATCCCGGCCTCCCCGATCCTGTTCCATTCCCGGTACCGATCCCGGCCTCCCCGATCCTGTTCCATTCCCGGTACCGATCCCGGCCTCCCCGATCCTGTTCCATTCCCGGTACCGATCCCGGCCTCCCCGATCCTGTTCCATTCCCGGTACCGATCCCGGTCTCCCCCAGTCCTGTTCCATTCCCGGTACCGATCCCGTTCCATTCCTGGTACCGATCCCGGTCTCCCCAATCCTGTTCCATTCCCGGTACCGATCCCGTTCCATTCCCGGTACCGATCCCGGTCTCCCCAATCCTGTTCCATTCCCGGTACCGATCCCGTTCCATTCCCGGTACCGATCCCGGCCTCCCCGATCCTGTTCCATTCCCGGTACCGATCCCGGCCTCCCCGATCCTGTTCCATTCCCGGTACCGATCCCGGCCTCCCCGATCCTGTTCCATTCCCGGTACCGATCCCGGTCTCCCCCAGTCCTGTTCTGCATTCCCGGTACCGATCCCGGTCTCCCCAATCCTGTTCCATTCCCGGTACCGATCCCGTTCCATTCCCGGTACCGATCCCGGTCTCCCCGATCCTGTTCCATTCCCGGTACCGATCCCGGTCTCCCCAATCCTGTTCCATTCCCGGTACCGATCCCGGTCTCCCAGATCCTGTTCCATTCCCGGTACCGATCCCGGTCTCCCCGATCCTGTTCCATTCCCGGTACCGATCCCGGTCTCCCCCAGTCCTGTTTCCATTCCCGGTACCGATCCCGGTCTCCCCCAGTCCTGTTCCATATTCCCGGTACCGATCCCGGTCTCCCCGATCCTGTTCCATATTCCCGGTACCGATCCCGGTCTCCCCGATCCTGTTCTGTATTCCCGGTACCGATCCCGGTCTCCCCCAGTCCTGTTCCATTCCCGCTACCGATCCCGGTTTCCCTGATCCCGTTCCATTCCCGGTACCGATCCCGGTCTCCCTGATCCTGTTCCATTCCCGGTACCAATCCCGGTCTCCCCAATCCTGTTCCATTCCCGGTACTGATCCCGTTCCATTCCTGGTACCGATCCCGGTCTCCCCGATCCTGTATTCCCGGTACCGATCCCGGTCTCCCCCGTCCTGTTCCATTCCCGGTACCGATCCCGGTCTCCCCCGATCCTGTTCCATTCCCGGTACCGATCCCGGTCTCCCCGCTCCTGTGTCCATTCCCGGTACCGATCCCGGTCTCCCCGATCCTGTTCCATTCCCGGTACCGATCCCGGTCTCCCTGATCCTGTTCCACATTCCCGGTACCGATCCCGGTCTCCCCGATCCTGTTCCATATTCCCGGTACCGATCCCGGTGTCCCTGATCCTGTTCCATTCCCGGTACCGATCCCGGTCTCCCCCTGTCCTGTTCCATTCCCGGTACCAATCCCGGCCTCCCCGATCCCGTTCCATTCCCGGTACCGATCCCGGTCTCCCCAATCCTGTTCCATATTCCCGGTACCGATCCCGGTCTCCCTGGTCCTGTTCCATTCCCGGTACCGATCCCGGTCTCCCCCAGTCCTGTTCCATTCCCGGTACCGATCCCGGTCTCCCCAATCCTGTTCCATATTCCCGGTACCGATCCCGGTCTCCCTGGTCCTGTTCAATTCCCGGTACCGATCCCGGTCTCCCCGATCCTGTTCCATTCCTGGTCAATCCTGAATCTCCGGGTCCTGAACCCCCAACCCTCCAATTCTGCTTCTTCACCCCTTCTCCTGCACCCCAAATCCTGGCCAGCACCCCAAGGACTGAATGAGCACCCCAGGAACAGGATGAGCACCCCAGGAACAGGATGAGCACCCCAGGAACAGGATGAGCACCCCAGAACCTGAAAATGCACTCTGGGAATGAGGGCCAAGGAGCACCCCAAATTCTGGGCAAACACCCCCGGAAGGGTGGCCAGGCACCCCAAAAGTGGGATGAACACCTCGGGGAGGGTGTGTGAGCACCTTGGGATCAGGATGAGCACCCCAGGAACCAAAAAAGCACCCTGGGAATGGGGGTCAAGGTGCCCAGGAGCAGGATGAGCACCCCAGGAGCTGGATGAGCACCCCAGGAGCAGGATGAGCACCCCAGGAAGGTCGGGTGAGTGGAGGAGCACCCCAAAAGTTGAGCAAGCACCCCAAGAAGAGTGGCCAGGCACCCCAAAAGTGGCATGACCAACTCAGAGAGGGTGAGTGAGCACCCTGGGATCAGGATGAGCACCCTGAGATCAGGATGAGCACCCTGGGATCAGGATGAGCACCCTGAGATCAGGATGAGCACCCTGGGATCAGGATGAGCACCCTGAGATCAGGATGAGCACCCCAGGAGCTGGATGAGCACCCTGGGATCAGGATGAGCGCCCTGGGATCAGGATGAGCGCCCTGGGATCAGGATGAGCACCCCGGGATCAGGATGAGCACCCCAGGAGCTGGATGAGCACCCCGGGATCAGGATGAGTACCCCAGGGGCAGGATGAGCACCCCAGGAACTGGAAAAGCAGCCTGGGAATGGGGGGCAAGGTGCCCAGGAGCAGGATGAGCACCCCAGGAGCAGGATGAGCACCCCGGGATCAGGATGAGCACCCTGAGATCAGGATGAGCACCCCAGGAGCTGGATGAGCACCCCAGGATCAGGATGAGCACCCCGGGATCAGGATGAGCACCCCAGGAGCTGGATGAGCACCCCGGGATCAGGATGAGCACCCCAGGAGCTGGATGAGCACCCCAGGAGCTGGATGAGCACCCCAGGAGCTGGATGAGCACCCTGAGATCAGGATGAGCACCCCGGGAGCTGGATGAGCACCCTGAGATCTGGATGAGCACCCCAGGAGCAGGATGAGCACCCCGGGATCAGGATGAACACCCCAGGAGCTGGATGAGCACCCCAGGAGCTGGATGAGCACCCCAGGATCAGGATGAGCACCCCAGGAGCTGGATGAGCACCCCGGGATCAGGATGAGCACCCCAGGAGCTGGATGAGCACCCCAGGAGCAGGATGAGCACCCCAGGAGCAGGATGAGCACCCCAGGAACTGGGTCAGCCCCCCAGTGAGTGTTTGGGGAGCCCCCCAGGACGATCTCAGCCCCCCGGGGTGGCCGGGGCACAGCACACAGCCCTGTCCCCTCGTGGTGGCCCTGCTGGGGACATCCCAGCCTGGCCGTGCTGCAGCAGGACGTGGCTCACCCCGTGCAGCTTCTACAAACCCATCCCTCATCCTCCCACTGCACTCCCAGACTCACATTAACTTCGGTTTTTTAGGATTTTAAGTGTTTCCTGTGCCTGATGACCTGCACAGGGACACGCCGGGTGACGCTGGAATCCAGGATCTGCTCCTTCCCTGCCCACCAAACCCCCAAATCCTCTTCCCCTTCACTTTTGGGGATCCCCTTCATCCAGGGCCTGGTTCATTCCCACCAGGAGTGATGGGAACCCCTTATCTCTTCACCCCTTATCTCTGCTGAGTTTTCCTCCCAGGATGTTTTCCTCCTTCTCCCTTCTTGCAAAACCCACATCAGCAAAACTTTCCTCCTCAAAGCAGATAAACCAACCCCAGAAAATCGGGCTGACTCCGTGTCCCCACTCTGCCCCCAGCTCAGGGACGGGAATTTGGGGAGCAGCTCCTGGATTCCACTGCGACCTCAAGCCAAAATGAACAAATTTTTTGGAACAGTTTTTGTTTTCACCCCCCGTGCTCGGGCTGGGGAGGATGTTTGCGGGCCGAGTCCTTGGGATGATGATGTCAATCCACGGATTCAGGATCCAGCCGCTGCTTTCCAGCCCCTTTCTCACGGAGCGCCCCGGGGAGCCCGGCCTCTCCCAGGAGCTTTTCCCAGCTCGCTTTTCCCACACCGGGATGGGCTCCTGGGACCCTGGAGGCCACTGGCCACTTGTCCTGGCTTGTAAAATCAGCATGGATTCCTTTTGCCATCTGTTGGGCAGTTTTCTTATCTCTTTCAAGAACGACGTCTCCCTCCGGGGAGAGATCTTCTGTTAATAGACTTCCTACTAAAAAACTGTTATTCCCATTCCCATATCTTTGCCTGAGAGCCTTTTAATTCTGAAATTGTAATCATTTGGAGAGAGGGGGTTTTACCTTTTCCATTTCACAGGAGGCTTTTGCCTCCTGTCTTTTCAAACCACAGCACCACCAGAATTCCAAGCTGCAGCCCTAACTGGAAGAGGATCTTCTGTTAATAGATTTCCTACTAAAAAACTGTTATTCCCATTCCCATATCTTTGCCTGAGAGCCTTTTAATTCTGAAATTGTCATCATTTGGAGAGAGGGGTTTTACCTTTGCCATTTCACAGGAGGCTTTTGCCTTCCTTCACAGACTCCTGTCTTTTCAAACCATGGCACCACCAGAATTCCAAGCTGCAGCCCTGGCTGGAAGAGGATCTTCTGTTAATAGATTTCCTAGTAAAAAGCTGTTATTCCCATTCTCATATCTTTGCCTGAGAGCCTTTTAATTTTGAAATTGTCATAATTTGGAGAGAGGGAGTTTTACCTTTTCCATTTCACAGGAGGCTTTTGCCTCCTGTCTTTTCAAACCACAGCACCACCAGAATTCCAAGCTGCAGCCCTGGCTGGAAGAGGAGCAGAGTGTCCTGAGCATCAGGATGGGAATGTCCTCATGCCAGCAGCCCTGGGTGATGGCACCTGGCACGGGCACATGGATTCCAGCGCTCCTAGCTCAGCCTGCCCGCCCTGCCCGGCTTCCTTGGCATCCTGGAACGTCAGGAGGGCAATGCCAAGGCCTGGCACCAGCGCAACCGTGAGGGTGGGGGACACCAGGAGCTGCCAGGAGAATTCCTGGAGCCCATCCTCAGCTCCTCGTGGCTTCCATCCCCAAAACCTCCACAGCAAAGAGCAGCCCGGGGTGTTGCCCAGAGCAGCTTCCCCGGTGCCAGGAGCAGCTTCCCCGGTGCCAGGAGCAGCTTCCCCGGTGCCCAGAGCATCTTCCCCTGTGCCTGGAGCAGCTTCCCCGGTGCCCAGAGCAGCTTCCCCTGTGCCCAAAGCATCTTCCCCGGTGCCCAGAGCAGCTTCCCTGGTGCCCAGAGCAGCTTCCCCTATGCCCGGAGCAGCTTCCCCGGTGCCCAGAGCAGCTTCCCCGGTGCCCAGAGCAGCTTCCCCTGTGCCCGGAGCAGCTTCCCCGGTGCCCAGAGCATCTTCCCCGGTGCCCAGAGCAGCTTCCCCGGTGCCAGGAGCAGCTTCCCCGGTGCCCGGAGCAGCTTCCCCGGTGCCCGGAGCAGCTTCCCCGGTGCCCAGAGCAGTTTTCCCGGTGTCAGGAGCAGCTTCCCCGGTACCCAGAGCAGCTTCCCCGGTGCCCGGAGCAGCTTCCCCGGTGCCCAGAGCAGCTTCCCCGGTGCCAGGAGCAGCTTCCCCGGTGCCCGGAGCAGCTTCCCCGGTGCCTGGAGCAGCTTCCCCGGTGCCCAGAGCAGCTTCCCCGGTGCCCAGAGCAGCTTCCCCGGTGCTCAGAGCAGCTTCCCCGGTGCTCAGAGCAGCTTCCCCGGTGCCCGGAGCAACTTCCCCTGTGCTCAGAGCAGCTTCCCCGATGCCCGGAGCAGCTTCCCCGGTGTCAGGAGCAGCTTCCCCGATGCCCAGAGCAGCTTCCCCGGTGCCCAGAGCAGTTTTCCCGGTGCTCAGAGCAGCTTTCCCGGTGCCCAGAGCAGCTTCCCCGGTGCCAGGAGCAGCTTCCCCGGTGCCAGGAGCAGCTTCCCCGGTACCCAGAGCAGCTTCCCCGGTGCCAGGAGCAGCTTCCCCGGTGCCCGGAGCAGCTTCCCCGGTGTCAGGAGCAGCTTCCCCGGTGCCCAGAGCAGCTTCCCCGGTGCCAGGAGCAGCTTCCCCGGTGCCCAGAGCAGCTTCCCCGGTGCCAGGAGCAGCTTCCCCGGTGCCAGGGGCAGGAAAGGGGCTGGAGCAGGTGTGGGGGCAGTGGGGGGCTGCTGGTCCCCAATTTGGGGCTGGCACAAGGCAGCTGTGGGGCTGCTGGGCTCCCATTCCCGGGGGATTTTATGGGCTGTTCCATATTCCCCCTCTCAGTGCCGGGTCAATGTCCTAATCCCAATAAACTCCTGGTCCTAATGATGCTGGAATTCCATCCTAATAAAGGCTGATTTTAATAAAATCCTGGTCCTTATCACTCCTGATCCATACAGAATCAGAATCTCAGTCCTGATTGCAATACTACTTGATCCCAATCACACCAATATCCTGATCCTAATAATTCCTGATCCTAATAATTCCTGATCTTAATAGCACCAACATCCTGATCCTAATAATTCCTGATCCTAATAGCATCAACCTCCTGATCCTCATAATTCCTGATCCTAATAATTCCTGATCTTAATAGCACCACCATTCTGATCCTAGTAATTCCTGATCCTAATAGCACCAACATCTTGATCCTAATAGTTCTTGATCTAAATATCACCAACATCCTGATCCTAATAATTCCTGATCCTAATGATTCTTGATCCTAATAGCACCAACATCCTGATCCTAATATCACCAACATCCTGATCCTTATAATTCCTGATCCTAATAATTCCTGATCCTAATATCACCAACATCATGATCCTAATAATTCCTGATCTTAATAGCACCAACATCCTGATCCTAATAATTCCTGATCCTAATAATTCCTGATCCTAATAATTCCCGATCCTAATAGCACCAACATCCTGATCCTCATAATTCCTGATCCTAATAATTCCTGATCCTAATAATTCCCGATCCTAATAGCACCAACATCCTAATCCTCATAATTCCTCATAATTCCTCATAACAGTGCCAGCATTCCTATCCTAATAATAATTAAAAAAATCATCCTAATCATGCCTGATCCCAACACCAGCTCCCTCATCCTAAAAATCCCGATAATTCCCAATACTTATAGTGCCTGGTAACCCCAGGGCAGGCTGTGGCTGCCACTGAAATCCCCCCAAAATTCCAACCCAGAGCCCCTCGAGGCATTTTGAAGGCAGAGCCGGCGGGAGCGAAGAACTGGAACGGAGAATTGTGTTTTCTTTAAATGTGTTTTTTTTAAAGCTCATTTTTGCGCTTGGGTTTTGGCAAAGCTGAGTAGACTTAAGTGACAAACCAGCTGTCCCCCGGCACAGCGCAGCCCCCCCTAGAATCGACCCCCCGACCCCTCCTCACCCCCCGCACCCCAAATTCGGGGTGAGGGGCGCGGGGGCGGCCGTGGAGGAGCCGCCGATGCTCCCAGCGGGGCCGCGTCCATCGAGGGGTGCTGCAAGGCGAAGCTGGCGCTGTGGGGGTGCTGCCGGGTGGGCGGGGGTCCCGCAGCCCCCCTGCCCACCCTGCGGGCTCACCCCGCGGGGTTAAGCCCAATAAACCGGGAGAAGGTTGCACAGGATGCCCGCCGTGGTGCCCAGCAGGGAGCGGTCAGCCAGGGGCACGGAGATCTTGTCCTCAGCCTGAACAGAGACATTTTTCATCATCATCTTCATCGTTCCACCCCTCAAGGGGGGCTGCACAAGGCACTGAGACCCCCCTGGCCCAGCCAGGTCCTCACCTGCCGGCGCTGGAAGATCTCCACGGCGGCGTCCAGCCCCGGGATGTTGTCCTTGCCCACGCGGGTCACGAAGCAGGCGCGGTGCAGCCGGGCTCTGTAGCTCACCAGCAGCTGGTGGAAGCCCAACTCGGGTCAGCTGCATCCCATCTCCCCCCTCCCCGTACCCCCAGAGCCCCCCACTCACATTTTTGTAGTCGTAGATGACCGTGGCCGCGTTCCCATCGCCGTTATCCAGGTAGAAAGTGACCGCGTCCTCCTCCCAGGCCGCTCCACCCCACAGCTCACCCCGCAGACCCTGGAGGGGACCGAGGGGGGGTCTCAGCGGCTGCAGCAGCCCCTTCCCCCGGGCACGGGGGGGTCCGTGATGGAGGGGACCGAGGGGGGGTCTCAGAGGCTCCAGCAGCCCCTTCCCCCGGGCACGGGGGGGTCCGTGCCGATGGCACTGGGGGTGCCCACCGACCTGCTCAGCGCCCAGCCGCAGCAGCAGGGCTCCGGCGATGATGAGCACCAGCAGGACCACCAGGACCACCACGATCAGCAGGCAGCGCAGGCGGCCGCAGCTCAGCAGCTTGCGCGGCAGGGAGCAGAGCAGCCGAGGGACGAAGCACAGGGACTTCTTGAGGCAGCCGGAGCAGCTGCCGCAACCGGGACACTTGGGACACTTGGGACACTTGGGGCACCGGCAGCACTTGGGCAGGCAGCAGCATTTGGCGCAGCACCAGCTGCATTTGGTGCAGCATTTGGCGCAGCACACGCTGCATCTGGCGCAGCATTTGCCGCAGCACGTGGCGCAGGGCAGGCAGCAGCCTGGGCAGCAGCAGCCGTTCCCCGAGTCCTGGGGGTGCAGGAAAGGGAAGGAGAAGGGGTCAGGGGGGTGGAGATGGCAGCTGGGGGATGCAGGAGTTGAGGGTGCCCCCCAGCATCCCGCTGCCCCTGGGCACTGGGAATGTGGCATCCCACGGTCCAAATCCCCATTTGGAGCGCTGGTGCCTTGCTGGGATAAACTGGGCAAAGGCCTGAGCCCAGCTGGCTGCAGGGACACCGCGGTGTGGCAGTGCCACCCTGCAGGGACTCACCTCCTCTTCAAGCACCACCTGCTTCATGCTGCTCTCCATGGCTGCTTCCTCCTCCTCCTCCTCCTCCTCCTCCTCCTCCTCCTCCTCCTCCCATTCCCAGCCCAGTCCAACCGCAGGGACTGGGAGCTTTATACTGGGACACTGGGGTGGGGACCCTGCGAAGGGTTTGGTGGCCCCGGGGTGCAGCCAGGCCCTGGCATGTGAGCCACTCCACTGGTGTTTGCTGAGCGCCCACTCCCAGCTGGATCCCCCTGGGAACCTGCTGCTCAAGAGGCTCCGAGGGCACCGGCTCAAGGACCCTTGTCCCCAGGCACGGGGACTTCTCTGCTGCCCAGGAGAGAGGTGGCAGGGCCAAAACAAACCCTCCAGGGTGGAGCATCCGGCTGTGGCTGCACCCGGGGCGAGAGCTGGCCCGTGTCCCTTTGCCAGCTCGGGCACCTGCAGCTGCTTGGTGTGGTGAGGGACAAAGAGGACATTAAAAATTTCCCGTAACCCGCAGGGATGGGGTGGGAACGGGGTCACCAAGGCGTGGGGAGTGTCCCTGACCCTCATTCCTCCTCCTGAGGACATCCTCCTCCTTGGACATCACTGCTGGTGGCATTTGGGGCTGGCACGGGTGCCCACAGTGTGGATTTTTTTGGGGTGAGGGGGTCTCAGCTCTGGCATGTCCCTCTCAGGTGGGAGGGGGACACTGCTGGGCTTTGGTTGTGCCCATCCATGAGCCCCTCATGCACCTGGGACCCCTCCAGCCACCCCTGAGACCCCCAAAACCCACAATACCAATTGGGGGGGTGAACGCTGCCTCTTTTCCCAGGGTGTCAAGGGCCACCAGAGTCCCTTGAGTGGCTCCTGGCTGTTTGTTCTGTCACCATGGGAGCCCTTATCACCTTTCCTGGCCCATGGCACCCTCTTGACCCAGCTCCTTATCAGGGTCAGGGTTTTTTGGGAAGCAGAGCTGCTGGCTCTGAGCAACACATGGAGATGTGCCATGTCCCTCCTGTTCCCAGCAAAGCGTCACCCCCCAGAGCTGTGACCCCTGCAGTGATTTTGGGGACAATATCGAGTTTGAAACTCTGGAAAGACCAAACCCATTTGCAGGGGTCTCTTTTCCCCCTCCCAGCCATGCTGCCCCTCTGTTTTTCAGTGGGTTTTTTTCAGTGTTTTCAGTGTTTTTTCAGTGTTTTTTCCATTTTTTTTTCAGTGTTTTTTCAGTGTTTTTCAGTGTTTTTCAGAAGTGGCCCCCGAGGTTGCTCCCAGCTGATGAGGGGGGCAAGGAGGGGCTGGAATGGGTGGGAAAAGGGAGAGGATGAGGATGTGGGGATGGGAATTGGGGGAGCTGGAGCTGGAGCAGGTGGCTCGTGGTGGCTGTGGGTCACCCTCGGGTCCCACTGGGGACGTGGCACGGTCCCTCTGTCCCCACCTGCACGAGGAGGGGACGGGGTTGGGAGCTTGTCCTGAAGGTCTGGAGGAGCAGAGGTTGCTCCTTCCTCCTCACCCTCATCCTCCAAACTGGGGGGCACAGCTGGGGACAATGGGGGGACACAGTTGGGGACAATGGGGGGACACAGCTGGGGACAATAGGAGGGCACAGTTAGGGACAATAGGAGGGCACAGGTGGGGACAATAGGAGGGCACAGCTGGGGACAATGGGGGGACACAGCTGGGGACAATAGGAGGGCACAGCTGGGGACAATAGGAGGGCACAGCTGGGGACAATAGGAGGGCACGAATGGGGACAATGGGAGCATCGTGTGCACTTCTGCTGCTGCCTCCCCGTGTTTGATCCCTCCCAACATGAGGGATTCCCCTCCTCACCCTGCACCCCACAAAGGGACACCCCTGGGACACCGTGTCCCTGTCCCCAGCACCCAGGAAGGGCACGAGCACACTTGGAGGCGGAGGCACAGGCTTTACTTTGTAGTCAGAAGCAAATCCCAAAGCAAATCCCACATTTTTTTAGGGCGAGATCCGTGGGAAAGCCGCGGTGCCAAGCGACAGTGGATGGAGCGGCCCCGTGGCGGGGTGGCTGTCCCCAGGATGGGGACAAGGAGGAGGAGGAGACATTCCCGGCTATCCCTCCTGGGGGACGGCGACATCCCCGTGTCGCTGTCCCATCCCGCTGGGAGCTGCTGCTACACCCAGAACACGGGCACGGCGCTGCAGAGGATGTTGATGGTGGTGCCCAGGATGGAGCGGTCAGCCAGGGGCACGGCCTTGTCCCCAACGTCCTCATCCTGCAGGACAGAGCACGGACAGAGCTGCCACCCTCGGCTGCGGCAGCACGTTTCTCTCCCTCTCAGGATTTTTCATAGGGGTGCACGGAGAGAAATGAAAGAGAAAATAATTTCTGTTTCTGCTCCTTGTTTTTCCCATGTGGAATGTGTTTGGAGAATTGTTTACCTGGGGTGAGTGCTGGGTTGGATTCTGGTGAGGATTGTGTGAGCCTGATGGTCAATCCAACCCAATCCAACCCAATCCAATCCAATCCAATCCAATCCAATCCAATCCAATCCAACCCAACCCAACCCAACCCAATCCAACCCACTGGGGCTGGACTCTCACAGAGGGTCACAAGTTGTGTCAGAGTTAGAGAAAGTAGTGTGTAGTTTTAGTATCCTCCTTTTATATAGTATATTAATGCATTTTAACATAGTTATAATAAAGAAATAATTCAGCCTTCTGAATTGAGTCAGACATCGCCATTTCTTCCCATTGGCTTCTCCTGCATTTACAATTCTCGGCAGCCACAGTGTCCCCTCCAGAGGGGACAAACCCCCAGCCCCACATTTCCCAGGGGTTGGGCTGCGCTGGGCCCAGCTCGGCTTCTCTCACTCAGCGCTCACCGCTCACCTGCCGCCGCTGGAAGGTCTCGGTGACAGCGTCCAGCCCCGGCAAGTTGTCCTTGTCCAGGCGGGTGATGAGGCAGGCGCGGCGGCTCCAGGACCTGTATCCCAGCAGCAGCTGTGGGCAGACAGAGCCGGCTCAGCCCGGCACGGCCCCGGGGCCGCCCCGCCGCTCCCGCTCCCCACGCACCTTGCTGTAGTCGTACACCACCGCGGCCGTGGCGTTGTGCCCGTCCCGCACCGCGAACGTCCCGCTCCGCTCCTTCTTGCTCATGGCGAGCTGCTGCGGGGTCCCGTCGCCATCCAGCCCGTGGATGGTCATTCGCAGCACCTGCCGGGGGGAGATGGCTCAGGGAGCTCTGCGGGGGCTGAACCCCGTCCCTACAAAGCCGCGGTGCCGTCCCCACCCCGTCCCGGAGCCGGTGGCACCGCGGTCCCTTCCTGCCCTCCTGCCCTCACCGTCTCGGCGTGTGACTCGCTGAGGTGCAGCCCCAGCAGGAGGAAGGTGACGTTGACCACCACGAGGGCCACCACCACGAGGGCCACCATCAGCAAGAGGCTCTTGAGCTCGTGGGGGATGCAGGGCAGGCGCGGGGACTCCGTGTACCTCTGGTGGGGGGACACGGGGGAGCGCCCGGCTGAGCCGCCAGCACCGGGGGGCAGCGGGGGCTCAGCCCCACGCCCAGAGTGGGTGGTGGGTGCTCCTTACCGGAGGTGCCTCCTCCATCAGCGCCTCTTTGGAGCTGTCGTCCATCTCCCCGTGCGCTCCTGTCCCTTTGCCAGCGCGGGCCCGGGGGCATTTATAGGATCCCGGGTGGCCGGGGAAGGCTGGGGCCACTCCAGCTGCCGAGCGCCGCTTGTGCTGTTTGCTGAGCGCGCACAAGAGCCAGGGAGGGGACAAAAAAACCTCCGGAGGGCCCTTCCGTGCCATTTGCGGGTGCCAAGGCAAACACTGGGCAGCGCCCGCCCTCCACACCCAGCCCGGGAGTGCGGCAGGAGGGGTCCCAGTGGGGGCTGGGGGGCTGCACCCCTGGTTCTGCACGGGCAGCTGTGCGAGCCCCCCCCGGGACGGGGAAGGAGCTGGCTGGACTCATTGTTCCCGCGGGCTCCGTGCCAGGCCCGGCGCAGATGGACGCCTGGCATGGGGGAGATGGGTGCCAGGGACGGCCGGGTGCCCGGGGCGGCGTGGATCGCTGCCCGGCGTGCTGCGGCCGCAGCGGGCAGGGGAAGGAGCTGGCACGGGCAGCGCCGCAGCGCCGAGCTGGGGGAGCCACCGCGGGGGCATCACCCCTGTGCTGTCCCCCCAAGTTCTGCCCACCCCAAAAGCAGCCCGTCCCCGCGGCGTGGAACCCCGAGTTTGGTGGCTGCCGGGGACACGCGCGCACGGACACGCGTGCACGGGGATGCTGGCGATGTCACTCAGCCGCATCCCTCCCTCCTCCCCTCCCTCCTCCCCTCCCTCCCTCCCGCAGCACCGGGCATGATGCGCTGCAGAGCCGCGGGTCAGGCAGCCTCCGCCGCTTCTCCTCCACCCTGACATCCTCGGGGGAATAAAAACAAGAGAGATAAAAAACCACCAAAAAAAGGTTTTTCCACCTCTCCCGGCCACAGCGGCGTTGGGAGCAGCTGCCGGGACCGAGCAGGGATCAGGCCAGGGCGCGATGGAGCTCCCCGCTCGCCTCTTCCTCCTCCTCCTCCTCCTCCTCCTCGCCCTGGCCTGCCTCTGGCTGCCGGCGGAGGGGCGGCGGCCCCCGCGGCCTCCCCCGTGTCCCCCGAGCTGCTCCTGCACCCGCGACACGGCTTTTTGCGTGGACTCCAAGGCCGTGCCCAAAAACCTGCCCCCCGAGGTCATCTCGCTGTGAGTAGCCGGCGTGGGGACAGCGGTGGGGACAGCGGTGGGGACAGCGGTGGGGACAGCGGTGGGGACAGCGGTGGAGACAGCGGCGGGGACAGCGGCGGGGACAGCGGCGGGGACAGCGGCGGGGACAGCGGCGGGGACAGCGGTGGGGACAGCGGCGGGGACAGCGGCGGGGACAGCGGTGGGGACAGCGGTGGGGACAGTGTCACACGCCAGCAGCATCTCAGGGCTGGCAGGGGCTGCTGGCTGTCCTGGAGGGGCAGCGACAGCCCCGCGGGGGCTCTGGGGGAGGTTGGGGACAGCCCGGGACGTGTCCCCGTGTCCTGCGGTGCTGGCGGCCGCAGCCGCCCGGCGGTGCCAAAGGGAGCGGGGCCGCAGCCCGTCCCCGCCGCCACCCCGGGGAGCGGAGCTGGCGCGGGGGACACGGCGGTGACCTTGGCCACCCGGTGACCTTGGCCACCGTGTCCCCGAGGGGGCGTGATGGGGGACAGGGCTGTGGGCCCGAGCCTGGCACGGGGGAGTGTGGTGGATGTGGGTGTTGGCACTGTGAGTGTGCTGGCACACTCGTTTGTGTGTGTTACACTGTGTGTGTGCTTACACACTCGTTTGTGTGTGTTACACTGTGTGTGTGTGCTTACACACTCGTTTGTGTGTGTTACACTGTGTGTATGTGCTTACACACTCGTTTGTGTGTGTTACACTGTGTGTGTGTGCTTACACACTCGTTTGTGTGTGTTACACTGTGTGTGTGTGCTTACACACTCGTTTGTGTGTGTTACACTGTGTGTGTGTGCTTACACACTTGTTTGTGTGTGTTACACTCTGTGTGTGCTTACACACTCGTTTGTGTGTGTTACACCTGTCTGTATGTGCTTACACACTCGTTTGTGTGTGTTACACTGTGTGTGTGTGCTTACACACTCGTTTGTGTGTGTTACACTGTGTGTGTGCTTACACACTCGTTTGTGTGTGTAACACTGTCTGTATGTGCTTACACACTCGTTTGTGTGTGTTACATCTGTCTGTGTGTGCTTACACACTCGTTTGTGTGTGTTACACTGTGTGTGTGTCCTTACACACTCGTTTGTGTGTGTTACACTGTGTGTGTGTGCTTACACACTCATTTATGTGTGTAACACTGTCTGTATGTGCTTACACACTCGTTTGTGTGTATA
This sequence comes from Taeniopygia guttata, assembly GCF_048771995.1. Taxonomy (NCBI): domain Eukaryota; kingdom Metazoa; phylum Chordata; class Aves; order Passeriformes; family Estrildidae; genus Taeniopygia; species Taeniopygia guttata. The sequence continues at coordinate 1,940,956 of NC_133047.1, read as the reverse complement.
ACATCTGTTTGTGTGTGCTTACACACTTGTTTGTGTGTGTTATACCTGTCTGTATGTGCTTACACACTTATTTGTGTGTGTTACACTGTGTGTATGTACTCACACACATCTTTGTGCGTGTTACGCTGTGTGTATGTACTCACACACCTGTTTGTGCGTGTTACACTGTGTGTATGTACTCACACACCTATTTATGTGTGTTACACTGTGTGTATGTACTCACACACCTATTTATGTGTGTTACATCTGTGTGTATGTACTCACACACCCATTTGTGCATGTTACACTGTGTGTATGTACTCACACACGTATTTGTGCGTGTTACACCTGTGTGTATGTACTCACACACCTATTCATGTGTGTTACACTGTGTGTATGCACTCACACCCCCATTCCCGTGTGTTCACACACGTGTGTGTGCCCATGGCCCCGTGCCATGCGTGGGCAGCCTGTCATGGGTGCCAACACCCCGCGGTTTGTCCCCTCCATGTCCCCGCTGGCCAGGCTGGCTGCCGGGTCCCTCTGCCAGTGCCAGCACCCCGGGCGGGTGGCGGGTGACCCAGAGCCCGCGCTGGGGGCGCGGGGGTGGCAGTGCCAGGCTGCCGCCGTGCCCCCTCCCGCAGCTCCGTCTCTCCCGCAGGACCATGGTCAACGCGGCCTTCACGGAGATCCGCGAGGCGGCTTTCGCCCACATCCCCTCCCTGCAGTTCCTGTAGGTGCCCCGTGCCCCTCTCGGTGCCCCTCTCGGTGCCCACCTCGGTGCCCACCTTGCCCAGCCCCGCCGCTGACGCCTCCCCCCTTCTCTTTGCAGCCTCCTCAACTCCAACAAGTTCTCGCTGATTGGGGACAACGCCTTCGCCGGGCTCTCGCACCTGCAGTACCTGTGGGTGACCCGGGGACAGGGCACGGGCACAGCGGGCACAGGGAGGGCACAGGGAGGGTGTTGGAATCTGTGGCATTGGTGATTCTGAGATTGTGAAAAGTTTCTTTCTGTTCTGTTGCTAAAGAAGAAGCCATAATTGGTCTGTGCTGGTTTCAAGGTTGTTTATTCTGTTTATCTCTAACATGTTCTGCTGCCCTGCCGCAGCTCTGTCCTGCAGGGCAGCGTGTGGGGCTCTGCCCTCAGTGGGATGGTACAAACATTAAATACCACAAACTACCTGTGCTGGATTTACAATAACGTGCCAATATCTGTCACCTACGTTGGACAGTGTGTCCCCAGCCTGAACCAACAGAAAAATGCCAACCCCACAGTGAAACATGGAGGGCATGAAGAAGGAGAAAAAGGACAAGGCACACCCAATTTCCTCCATCTTGTCCCCTTTGGACCCCTCATCTAGAATCCTAAAATTTTACTTTTGCACCCGTGCCACACTTAATTATTACTGATATCAAACACTCAGAGCTGGTAATTGATCCTGTGAGATTGAAAACTCTTTTCCATGGACAGAGATCACAGCCAGTGTCTCTGGGGGCTCTGTCCAGGGGGGTTCCTGACCCCTGCCAGGGTCCCAGGGCAGCCAGAGGGATGCCCTGCACTCCCCCAGGAGGGCACAGGGAGGGCACCCGGGGTGGCTCCGTCACTGTCCGCTCCTGTTGCAGGTTCATCGAGAACAACGACATCCAGGCCCTCTCGAAGGCCACGTTCCGCGGGCTCAAGTCCCTGACGCACCTGTGAGCACCCAGGGGACACTGGGGGGTGGCCCTGCGCCTTCAGCACTGTCACGGATGTGTCACCTCACAGCACTTCTCGTCCCCAGGTCCTTGGCCAACAACAACCTGCAGACGCTGCCACGGGACCTCTTCAAGCCTCTGGACATCCTGAGTGACCTGTGAGGCTGCCACAGCGCTGGGGACATGGGGCTGGGGACAGGGTGACATCCCAGGGGCTGGCACTCGGGCAGGGTGCGGTGTGCTGGGGGTGACTCGGTGCCATCCCTGGCAGGGACCCTCAGGAATTGAGCTGGGGAGGGGGTGACATCCTGGTGGGTGCCGGGGGTGACTTGGTGACAACCCTGACACTGAGCTGGGGAGTGGGTGACATCCTGGTGGGTGCTGGGGGTGACTCGGTGATGTCTCTGGACACTGAGCTGGGGAGGGGGTGACAGCCTGGTGAGTGCCAGGGGTGACTTGGTGCCATCCCTGACACTGAGCTGGGGAGGGGGTGACATCCTGGTGGGTGCTGGGGGTGACTCGGTGCCATCCCTGGACATTGAGCTGGAGAGGGGGTGACATCCCAGTGGGTGCTGGGGGTGACTTGGTGCCATCCCCTGACACTGAGCTGGGGAGGGGGTGACATCCCGGGGGTGCTGGGGGTGACTTGGTGCCATCCCTGACACTGAGCTGGAGAGGGGGTGACATCCTGGTGGGTGCTGGGGGTGACTTGGTGACAACCCAGGACACTGAACTGGGGAGGGGGTGACATCCTGGGGGTGCTGGGGGTGACTCGGTGCCAAACCTGGGACACTGAGCTGGGGGGGGGTGACATCCCGGTGAGTGCCAGGGGTGACTCGGTGCCATCCCTGACACTGATCTGGGGAGGGGGTGACATCCCGGTGAGTGCCAGGGGTGACTCGGTGCCATCCCTGACACTGAGCTGGGGAGGGGGTGACATCCTGGTGGGTGCTAGGGGTGACTCGGTGCCAAACCTGGGACACTGAGCTGGGGAGGGGGTGACATCCTGGGGGTGCTGGGGGTGACTTGGTGACAACCCAGGACACTGAGCTGGGGAGGGGGTGACATCCTGGGGGTGCCAGGGGTGACTTGGTGCCAACCCTGGACACTGAGCTGGGGAGTGGGTGACATCCTGGTGGGTGCTGGGGGTGACTCGGTGACAACCCTGGGACACTGAGCTGGGGAGGGGGTGACACCCTGGTGGGTGCTGGGGGTGACTTGGTGCCATCCCCGGCAGGGACCTCCGTGGCAACACGCTGGCCTGTGACTGCAAGATCAAGTGGCTGGTGGAGTGGCTGGAGAGCACCAACACCACGGTCCCCGCCGTCTTCTGCAGCAGCCCCGGGCAGCTCGAGGGACAGCGGATCCGGGACCTGGCGCTCGGTGACTTCCAGTGCATCACCACGGGTAAGGCACTGCCGTCACCTGTCACCTGCCACCCGTCACCTGTCACCTCACTCCTGGGTGTTCAGACCTTCGCTGCCACCTCTCCCTGCTCCAGATTTCGTGATGCACCAGGTCCTGCCCTTCCAGGCGGTGTCGGCCGAGCCCTTCACCTACGCCAGCGACCTGTACGTGGCCCTGGCCCAGCCCAGCGCCAGCAGCTGCTCCATCCTCAAGTGGGACTACGTGGAGCGCAAACTCCGCGACTTCGACCGCATCCCCGGTGAGGAATCGGGCTGGGGGTCCCCTCCCGGCTTTGGGGTGAGCGGGACGGGACCGGCCCCGGCGTGACACGGTTTTTTTGTCGCCAGCTCACTCGGCGGTGCACTGCAAGCCCATCGTGGCGCAGGAGCAGCTCTACGTGGTGGTGGCGCAGCTCTTTGGTGGCTCCTACATCTACCGCTGGGACACGGCCGTGGACAAGTTCATCAAGATCCAGGACATCGACAGCCAGAAGATCCGCAAGCCCAACGACATCGAAGCCTTCCAGATCGAGGGCGACTGGTACTTCGTCATCGCCGACAGCTCCAAGGCGGGCTCCACCAGCCTCTACCGCCTCAACCAGAACGGGTTTTACTCCCACCAAGCCCTCCACGCCTGGCACCGCGACACCGACGTGGAGTACGTGGAGAACGACGGCAAACCGCGGCTGATCATCTCCAGCAGCTCCCAGGCGCCCGTCATCTACCAGTGGAGCCGGGCGCAGAAGCAATTCGTGCCGCAGGGCGAGGTGGGCGAGATGCTGGACGTGCAGATGGTCAAACACTTCAGGGCCAAGCGGGAGCAGTTCCTGTGCCTCAGCCGCTACATCGGCGACTCCAAGGTGGTGCGCTGGGAAGGGCAGCGCTTCGTGGAGGTGCAGACGCTGCCGTCGCGCGGCTCCATGGTGATGCAGCCCTTCGCCGTGGGCCAGCGGCGGTACCTGGCGCTGGGCAGCGACTTCTCCTTCACCCACGTCTACCTGTGGGAAGAGGAGAAGCAGAAGTTCGCCAAGTTCCAGGAGCTGTCGGTGCAGGCGCCGCGCGCCTTCCGGGCCGTGCCGGCGGCCGACGTGCAGCTGCTGCTGGCGCCCAGCTTCAAGGCCAACACGCTGGTGTACCGGCACGTGGTGGTGGACCTCAGCCTCTAGCCGGCACCCCGAGAGCCGCCGGACACGCATGTGCCCACCACCCCTTGTCCCACCGCCTGGCCCAGCCCTTCACCTTCACCCAGCCCCACGGTGCCTCAGTTTCCCCCACGGCGCTCCCGGTTTCTCCCTGTGGGACACCCTGGGGGGGTGGAGAAGGTCTGGGGGTGTCTCTGTCTGCTGGGAGATGGTGGCAGGAAAGGAGGGGGGACAGCGGGCAGGGATGTGGCGGGAGGGGTGGGGGCGTTCCCAGGACTTTGGGATGAGGGACTTTGGGATGCTCCAAAGTGGATGGGATGGCCAAGGTGGATGCGGTGGGATGCCCCGGGGAGGATGGGGTGCTGCGAGGTGGGTGCAGATGGGAGGATGAGGATGAGGATGAGGATGAGGATGAAGATGAGGATGGGATGCTCCAGGATGCTCCAGATGCAGATGGGATGATGAGGATGAGGATGGGATGCTCCAGGATGCTCCAGATGCAGATGGGATGATGAAGATGAGGATGATGATGGGATGCTCCAAGGATGCAGATGGGAGGATGAGGATGAGGATGAGGATGAGGATGAGGATGAGGATGAGGATGAGGATGAGGATGAGGATGAGGATGAGGATGAGGATGGGATGCTCCAAGGATGCTCCAGATGCAGATGGGATGATGAGGATGAGGATGATGATGGGATGCTCCGGGATGCTCCAAGGATGCAGATGGGATGATGAGGATGAGGATGAGGATGGGATGCTCCAAGGATGCAGATGGGATGATGAGGATGAGGATGAGGATGGGATGCTCCAAGGATGCAGATGGGATGATGAGGATGAGGATGGGATGCTCCGGGATGCTCCAAGGATGCAGATGGGATGATGAGGATACTGAGGATGCTCCAGGATACTCCGAGGTGGATGCAGATTGGATGATGAGGATGGTGATGATGATGATGGGATGCTCCAGATGCAGATGGGATGATGAGGATGAGGATGGGATGCTCCAGGATGCTCCAGATGCAGATGGGATGATGAAGATGAGGATGAGGATGATGATGGGATGCTCCAGGATGCTCCAAGGATGCAGATGGAAAGCTGAGGTTACTGAGGATGCTCCAGGATACTCCGAGGTGGATGCAGATGGGAGGATGAGGATGGTGATGATGATGATGGGATGCTCCAAGGATGCAGATGGAATGCTGAGGATACTGAGGATGCTCCAGGATGCTCTGAGGTGGATGCAGATGGGAAGATGAGGATGAGGATGAGGATGAGGATGAGGATGAGGATGAGGATGAGGATGAGGATGAGGATGAGGATGAGGATGAGATGAGGATGAGGATGAGGATGAGGATGAGGCTGGGGTGCTCCAGGATTCTCCGGGGTGGATGCAGATGGGAGGATGAGGATGAGGATGAGGATGAGGATGAGGATGAGGATGAGGATGAGGATGAGGCTGGGGTGCTCCAGGATTCTCCGGGGTGGATGCAGTGGCGGACAGCGGAATGCTCCAGGCCAGCCCCTCCCGTCCCTCTCCGTGCATGCCCAGCAGCTCCCCGTGCCCGCGGCCGGGCAGGACCCAGCGTGCCAGCGGGGTGTCCGTGCCCACCAAACCCCCCAATAAACTCACTGTGACCCCCAGCCCTGCCCGTGTGTCCTTCCAGCCACGGGGGACCCGCTCCACCCGACATCCTGTGGCTCTGGGGGGAGGGAATTCCGCATTTTGGGTGCTCCTGACCATACACTTGGTGGTTTTTTCCAGCAGAAATCTCAGCCAACCTCGGTTTCCTCTCCATCCAACATTCCATGGCCCCAGGGAGAGGGAATTCCTCATTTTTGGGTTCTCATGGGGTTTTTCCCAGCAGAAACCTTCTCCCACCTTGGTGCCCTCTCCACCCGACATTCTACTGCCCCAGGAGAGGGAATTCCACATTTTTGGGTGCACGTGGGGCTTTTTTCCAGGAAAACTTTCAGCCCACCTTGCTGCCTTCTCCATCCAACATTCCATGGCCCCAGGGAGAGGGAATTCCACATTTTTGGGTGTTCCTGGTCCTGCATTGGGATTTTTTTCCAACAGAAACCTCAGCCAACCTCGGTTTCCTCTCCATCCGACATTCCATGGCCCTGGGAGAGGGAATTCCTCATTTTTGGGTTCTCATGGGTTTTTTCCAGCAGAAACCTTCTCCCATTTTGGTGCCTGCTCCACCCAACATTCTACTCACCCCAGGAGAGGGAATTCCACATTTTTGGGTGTTCCTGGCCCTGATCTTGGTGTTTTTTCCAGCAGAAACCTCAGCCAACCTCAGTGCCCTCTCCACCCGACATTCCATGGCCCCGGGAGAGGGAATTCCTCATTTTTGAGTTCTCATGGGGTTTTTCCCAGCAGAAACTTTCCCCCATTTTGGTGCCTGCTCCACCCAACATTCTGCTGCCCCAGGAGAGGGAATTCCACATTTTTGGAGTGCTCCTGGCCCTGATCTTGGTTTTTTTTTCCAACAGAAACCTCAGCCAAGGGAATTCCACATTTTTGGGTGCACTTGGGGTTTTTCCCAGCAGAAACCTTCTCCCATTTTGGTGCCTGCTCCACCCAACATTCTGCCACCCTGGGGAGAGGGAATTCCACATTTTTGGGTGCACGTGGGGCTTTTTTCCAGGAAAACTTTCAGCCCACCTTGCTGCCTTCTCCATCCAACATTCCATGGCCCCGGGGAGAGGGAATTCCACATTTTTGGGTGTTCCTGGCCCTGAACTTGGGGTTTTTTTCCAGCAGAAACCTCAGCCAACCTCGGTGCCCTCTCCACCCGACATTCCATGGCCCCGGGAGAGGGAATTCCTCATTTTTGGGGGCACTGGGAGCTGTTTCCCCAGGCAGCACAGTCCCTGCTGGACTGGTTTTCCAGGGAATCCTTTCCCAGCTGGATAATTATGCATGTGAAAAGCCAACAATTAACAGCAAAACTAATTAAAGATCCTCTGCAGGTAACAGGCAGCCTCAGGGCACGGTGGGCGGCTTCTGCCTCAGTTTCCCCGGCAGGGAAAGGATTTCTGAGCAGAAGGAGCGCTGCTGGAAGCATCGATATAAATATATTGTGTATTAATGTAGTGGTGTTTGATGCATAATAACACATAATACATAATATATAATATACAATATTATATATAATATATAATAAATTTTTATTATATATGTAATATATATTATTATATATTTAATATTAATTTTTGTAAAATATATTAATATATCCATATAATATATAAAAAATAATTTTATTATATAATATATAAATATACAAGTAGATTCATACATATTGATTATATATTATAGATGACATATACATTAATAGATCACCTATAATTATGTATTATAGGCGATATATGCATTATTATATCATCCATAATTATGTATTATAGACGATATCTACATTAATATATAATCTATAATACCTAATCAATGCATATTAATATATTTATGTGTTTATATATTACATAAATATATTGATATTTCATAGAATTAGGGAATTTATAAAAAGATTTTATTTTATTTTATTTTATTTTATTTTATTTTATTTTATTTTATTTTATTTTATTTTATTTTATTTTATTTTATTTTATTTTATTTTATTTTATTTTATTTTATTTTATTTTATTTTATTAAGCTGCGACTCACCTCTCCACACGTGGGTCCCACTTTTAAGAGGCCCTGTTGCCCTTTTAAGGCATTGCCCTTTTAAGAAGCTGCGTTGCCCTTTTAAGGCATTGCCCTTTTAAGAGCGGCCGGTGGGGCCCGCACTGCGCATGCGCCGCGCCGTTGCTGCAACTTTCAACTTTTGGGATTCGCTCCCTCGGGGTTCGGGGGAATTTGGGGGGATTTGGGGCGAATTTGGGGGGATTTGGGGGCTCCGGGGGGGCCCAGCACCGCCCCGGCCGCACCATGGTGTCCTGGATCCTCAGCCGGGTCGTTGAGTGAGTGGGGGGCGGTGTAAGGGGGGGGGGTGGTTTGGGGGTCCCCCCAATCCCCGCACCCCCCCCGTGCTCAATTCATGGGGGATTTGGGGGGGTGAACCCCAAATTTCTGTATGCGGGTAACCAACACCCCCTCCCCAAAACGTGGCGCCCCCCCAAAATGGGTCCGTGAGCTGCTGCTGGGGGGGTGGGCACGGCTGGGGGTCCCCTGCATCACCCAGGGGTGGGGGTCCCCTGCGTCACCCAGGAGTTTGGGGGTCCCCTGCATCACCCAGGGGTGGGGGGGTCCCCTGCATCACCCAGGGGTGGGGGGGGGTCCCCTGCATCACCCAGGAGTTTGGGGGTTCCCTGCATCACCCGGGGGGGGTCCCCTGCATCACCCAGGGGTTTGGGGGTCCCCTGCATCACCCAGGGATGGGGGGGGGGGTCCCCTGCATCACCCAGGATTTGGGGGTCCCCTG